>NC_132934.1:120547071-120851714 GCF_034638445.1 Ciconia boyciana | reverse complement strand
GGGATATTTTAAATCAGTCTATCTGAGATGCTTTTATAAAGCCCTATTTTGTCCTTAAAGACTTTGAGCCACTCAATGGCAATACTGCAAAGCAAGACAGAAACGATATACCTGCCTTACAAGGTGAGTAGCAGGCTTGAGTGTGGGCACAGAAATGTTGTTCCCCACAGTTCTGCTTTCTCTCCATATTGTTGACTGCTAGTCCATCTGTAGAGCAACCTCAAGGTAAGCATATAATTTTTAAGAGTATTAAACAGAGAAAATTACATGGTGGGCTGTGCTGTAGTATGTTTGCTTTTCCACCACTGATCTGTCCAGACGACGTGAGATTTTTGGACCTATAGTAAGATACCAAGTACACTTGGGCTCTCCTATTGTGGAGGCATGCAGAACTGTCTGTGTGCTTCATTCCTGCACAACAGGTGAATCAATTTTTCAGAACAATCTTAAACCTGGCTTTAATTGACAGTCAAAATCCCCCAAGGCATAAAGGTATTGATGATGTTAGACAGGGTGCAAAAATTTACTCCTTATGAATAAGGGAATCAGTGGAGGGAAAGGAAAGGGTCATGTTAGGACTTCTGAGTCACGTTACAGCAAGTAGATCTTGCACATTCTGACATTTTCCAAGGAGAGACGCTGACCGAATGCAGTTATTAAGGTCACCATGAAGTGGAAACCAAGGTAGTAAATGGATATTGGAAAGGGAATAAAAAGGAGAAAGTGCAAGTGCTGAAGTAGGCGTACAGGACAGCATGAAAATGTATCGAGGTGATAGCAGATGCAAGAAAAATGCTTCATTTGAATTAGCTAGCAGTTTTCAAGCAAAAATTTCTGGGGATTGAGGCCAGCCATATGTGTATCCTTCCAAACCCATGACTTATATTTGAGCCCCCAGGAAAGATTGGACATTGGGACTAGACTGGAAAGAAGAACAATGAGGAATTCATACCAGCTACTTAAGTTTCTAGATCAGGGTTTCTTAAGCTAAGCTGGGCCCCTGCTCTATATTGCTCACTGAAGGGAGTATGTAGTTTTTCACTGATGGTGCAAGGAGCCTAAGGAGAAATCTGCTTCATACATTAGTCTCCTGGAAGTCAAGCTCTAGTGTCTAACACATATTGGCCAAATAGCATATGGTGCTAGCTGAGGTTGCAAATATAATTCAGTGGGAAAGAGCTGAGAACACCTTTAGAGTTGTCACAAGTCACCTAACCTTACAATAAAGTGTTGTGTGTTTTGCAGTTTGTCATTCATCCAGCTTTTTTATCATTCATAAAATCTTGTTTATAAAAATTTCAGGCAGTGTTGCAGAATGGCAAGGACTTAACATATAATGTGCTTCTGAAGCATCTCAGAAATATCTTTTTTTGCCAACTCCATTGATATACTCTCAACCCAAAGTAATTAAGTAGATTAAAATATTTATATGACTTGCAAGGATCTAGACCTTTTTAAAGGTCTAGATTATATTATGTTGAAACAGCAGCTTGATCTGACACAGAAAGCCAGATATTCTCTTAATAATTACATCAGAATCACAGCAGCTCTGCTTTAATTAAATCTTCACAATTAGACAGGCTTGTTATTGTATGTCATTAGTCTTCTTAATACCGTTTTACCTATTATCACCTCATTTTCATGCACGCATCTGTCAGAGGCAAGCTACTTTTCCACCTCACTTCATTGCTTACTGATTTACACCTAAAAGGCTTTAGGCAGTTATGTTAACAATTATGAATTGTCTTGGTGAAAGTCTAAGGAATGGAAAAAAATGCACTGGTGCATTGAGCTGAATATAAACATGAAAAACAGATTCTGGAATTCAGTAAGCTTTTTCCTTTTGGGGTTTGCATAGCCATTTGGCTTAATTCTTTCAGAAATGTCCCTTCCAGGAGATATCTCAGTATAAACTCTTCACTCAGTTTGCTTTCTGAACACAAGGGATGCAGTGAAATTGTTACATTCATTGGCTAGAATGGTAGATGAGCATCAGTGTTTTTCTCGGTTTTACATCTCTGAAAAATCAGTTAAGATCTTTAATAACAATATAAAAAATCTATGGTACTTCGATTTTTGAGCATATCAAATATTATGCAACCCTTCATTCATGCTAATGTCTGATAATCAGCTTGTGCACAGCTTTAAGATATATTTGTGGTGTGAAAACTGGACACAGTTATTGTTCAGCCTGACCCAACATCCTTTGGATTTTATGATCTTCCAGTAAAGTTCATGGCAAAACTACAATGCCAGTTATAGAATCATAGAATCGAACAATAGTTTGGGTTGGAAGGGACCTTAAAGATCATCTAGTTCCAACCCCTCTGCCACAGGCAGGGACATATTTCACTAAATCAGGTTGCTCAAAGACCCATCCAACCTGGCCTTGAACAATTCCAATGATGGGGCATCCACAGCTTCTCTGGGCAACCTGTTCCACTGTCTGACCACCCTTATCATAGAAAATTTCTTCTTTATGTCCAGTCTAAGTCTGCCCTCTTTCAGTTTAAAACTGCTGCCCCTTGTCCTGTCACTACAGGCCCTGGTAAAAGGTCTCTCTCCATCTTTCTTATAAGCCCCCTTTATATATTGAAAGGCTGCAATAAGGTCTCTCCAGAGCATTCTCTTCTCCAGGCTCAACAAACCCAACCCTCTAAGCTTTTCTTCATAGTAGAGTTGCAATTGTGCAACTGTGCTCTTATTTTATTGTCACTAACTGTCTTCAAATAATGGAATAAAATAACAATCCAGAACCCGCTAAGCAAAGTGCTGATAACTGCTCTCCCACTTGAAAATCTGTAGATCTTATTTCCCCTTGTGCAGGAAGGGTTTCTTTGGGTTTATGTCTCCTCTTGCATGCCATCTGTGGGTATAGTTAAGTAGCACATTTTTTTTCTGATGGAAAAATTACAATAATACATTTGAAGTAAGAATTAATGTGTTAATTTATGTAAGTCTCAAGCAATATATCATGTAGGTAATAAATAAGCAAGATTGGCATAGGGTCTAGTAGGATACTGAGAAATGATTGCCGTTATGAGAAAAATAAAAATATCAAAGGTATTTTTCATTTTGTATAGTAACTATTCAGCAATTGCTTATTCTAACTGTTCCAAAGAGCAAGTAGTGATCCATGGCTACTAATGTCATCTAAGCTGTTCAGTCTCTTTATTTGTCAACCCTTTGATAATTCATGCATCTTCTAAGATAGTATATTTTGTATGTCACAGTAAATTGATTCTTGGCTGTAAAAATACTTTGCTGGCAACTCCATAACTCTGAAGGAAATTTCCCTGCAGTCCTTAGTCCTGTCCCATGCTCAAATCTTCACTGGGATCAGCAGCAACATGGAGCCTAAGGTGTGAATACCAGAATTGCTGAAAATATCCTGACCTTCCTTTGTGGATAAGCTGTTACTGTTGTGTCCTATTGCAGGGTCCAAGTTCATCCCCTCTAACAATGTTAATTCTATTCAGAAACTGAAGGTAGCAGGTGACCTTGTCCATAATAGATGTTTCTCTAAATAAGAATGTAAAAAATGGCCAGTAATTACCACCCCACCCCAACCCCTACTTTTTCCTCAGAGGCAAACTTCACTATTTTTTTTCCAGATATAAACATTTATTTTTTGTTGGCTGTGTGGGATTTGCAGCCTAAGGGAATATTCACTTGCTGTATACCCCTGTACTGTTACAGTGGTAGTGTTTCATCTGTCTGTCTTTAAGGGTATAAAAGAGGCAATATTTGTAAAGAGAGAAAGTGGGGGTTTTCTTTAGACCAAATGAAAAATCAATAGACCTGAAGAAGTACCCAAAAGCTTGCCTATTTCTTTCATTTGTTTCAGTTGATCTAATAAAAGATATTATCTCTCCTTAAAATCCTTGCTTCTCTGAGGCTCTGTACAAACACAGAACAGCACAACAGCCACATAAGACAAGGCAGACAGTTGCAGGTAGATGGGGGAACAAGGAAGCAGCGAGACAGTACTGGTCAACGTGGTAGGTGCAGTGTGCAGCAGAAGCTAACTGCTGCTAAGTTTTGAAGGGTATCAGAGCAGAAGGGAGCCTTAGGAGGAAGGCTGAAGGAGGCTGGTGTTTGGAGATGGCTGAGGAAATCCTCCCAGGTGTGAGTTTGCGAGACGTGCAGGGAGTTGGCATCGTGGATACCAAAATCACCCTTCCGAGGTGAAGTGAGAGGTGATGGGGAACATGTGGATGGGAAATAAAGTGCCTTGATGGGAATGACAAGTAACTTCTGTTTGATATGATTGAGAAAGGGGAAGCCAGTGGAAGAACAAAAAAAGAAAAGTGACACAGCCAAAGGAGCAGACAAGGAAAAGATTTGTCCCAGCAGCACTCTGGTTAGATATGAGAAAGGCAAAGTTATGTTTGCCGAGACCAAAGAAAAGTAACTGCAATAACAATTACATGAAATGATGGGAACTTGGAGTTTGGGAGTTTGGGTGAAGAGGAGGATTGTGAAAGGACACACTTAAAAAGAAATTAGAAAGGTAGGAAGGGAAGGAGAGCTTGGAGCCATGAACTGAAGAAAGGCAATGTTACAGGAAGGAGGAGCAAGGGTGACTGCTTTGGACAGAACTGTGGGGTCAAGAAGGATGACGATGTAGCCCTGATTTTGTGCTTTGATTAAGATTATCTTGTTAGAAGTTAAGAAGTTAGGACAAGGCTTAAACATGTTGCAGTTCTGTGTTGATAGCTAGCTTATTTTCTGGCTTCTGGCTTTACTGAATGCAAGTTGTCTGCAAAGATGGTATTGGATCATTCCCATTCCCCAATTCATACTGCCCTTTTTTTCCCCAAGCCCCACCATTGATTGGCATAGAGCTATGCATTGGTCTCATCCCAGCCTGTTTTCTGCTGTCCTGTTAATTAGCAGGTCCTTGGCCTTCTCCTTGTTCATGTGAACAGATAACATCTGTGGGGTGTAGGACACACATATAGGTGACCCCCAGGATGGGAATGTAATGGTAAGACATACAAACTTCCTGCCACATGCTAAAGGAATTCATTAGCAGCTACTGTTCATCTTTCAAGATCAAGCTGGGAGTATAGATCTGTAGAAGCTCTTTTAATGGCATTAGAAGAGGAGAACAGTGTTTTCCCAGAATTAACTTTTCAGAATACTTTAATGTATGCTTTCTTACTACTGATTCCAGCCTGTTGTGATCTTGGATTTTCTGATGTTTCAGTATATACTACACAGTATGCCATAGTCCTTCAGATAGTGAGTTAACAACTGTGATTATTAAATCTCTGTTTGTATGTAATATGACACATGCAGATTTAGTGGAATTGAGAAAGTAATGAAAGTAATTCAAAGCCCAGTTCTATAATGAGTATTTAAGAAAAACCCCAAGACTCATCCCTTTTTTTTGACTCCAAAAGATTTACCTTTCTATATAATTTTTGAAAACTTCCTCCATCTGAAAAGTATTAAATAAAGAGAGATTAAACAACACAGCATTATAGTCTCTGTTAAAAGTTAGAATCTTTTCTGTGTGTAAAAAACACTTGCCCAATGCTCTAGAGTCATGAGTTTTAACTCTTGTAAAGAACAGGGTCTTCCAAGTAATCTATACAATTTAAACAGACAAATTTCTGCAAGATCTACCTATACTCTTAAGAAAAGTCATGATAGATCACCATCTGGAAACCCACATCAATAGCCAACTCAGTAAACAAACACCATCTGTATATCAGCGCTTCAGATCGGAAGTCTCTGACTAAAGAGATTATTAGTGGTCCACCATATTTACATGACACCTGAGATATATTACATTATTTAGCCAAAAAAACAGGGGAAAAGAAGAAAAATAATAGCTTGCTTTTTCATTTTTACAGTATTGATGGAGGCCAATCCCTGTCTTGTTTCATTAATTTGCAAACTTTCATTTCTCAAAATTCAATCTTTTTGTTTATAAGAGAAGAACATTCACAAAACACATTTTTTTGCCTTTCTCTTTTAAACAGGCACTTGGCAGGCTGAAAAGACATTTCAAAACCCAACTGTGCGAAGTATAATAGAACAGACAATACACCCATGAGAACAATGCTTAAAATTTTAAAGCTGACAGAACACATACTACAATGACCCGGGTAGGTGTCATGATAAGTACAAGGAAACCAGAGTATAAATATGAACCACAGTCTCTTTTTTTCTTTTTCTTTTTCTTTTTTTTTAAGCCATATATTACTAAGCAACTGAAATTATGTAAAAAAAAAAAAAGTAAAGAAAAATAGAGGCCATTTTTGGTCTCAGGCAAAGCTTCATCAGGTTTACCCCTGGTGCCACCTCCACCACAGGTTTTAGATGTAGGTTAAGAACTGTCACTTCAGTCTTTAAGAATGTCCTTTTTTTTTAACTGCTAAAACTTAAATTCAAGGGGATTTGAATGCTGTGGTATCAGTTAGAGCCTCTGTCATATCAGAATGAACCTGGAGGCTCCCAGCTGATCTACAAAAATGCTAATCATTCTTCAAAGGCAAGATTTGGGCCTGTCTTATGTCTCTTTCTTGGATTTATTCCTCTTTTAAATTTGAAACATAGTACTAAAAATGCAATTTTGCTTCCGTTTCTATCCAATGTAGTAAGAAGGAATAGGGAAACCATTGACACATTAAATAAAGCCCTTAAAAATAAACAAAACAAACCTCATTGCAACTAAGAAAATTCTACAGGGAAGAAATGAGAAAACTGGAGAGAAGCTGGAGAAGCTCCATAATGTTTTAAAGCTCCACGAAGTCATAAAACTCATAAAATGCAAAAAAGAAGAAAATATTTTTATTGTTAGTTGCAGACATTGCACAATTTGCCATTCATTTGCCAGCAGTAGTGAAACATACGCTGGCATTCTAGTAGTCAGGTTGTCGAAGTGACCTTTTTTAATGTCACATGTCACCGAATTTCATGTCACACTAAGACAACATGACAGGACAGAGCCAAGCTTTTCTAATGTTTCCCCTTCACCTTCTCAAAAGTGCTTGCATCCTAAAGAAGAAGATGAAGGTATGGTATATTCATTGCTTGATGATTCAATGACCACTCTAAAGAGAAAGGTGACACGGCAAAACAGCTTGTGTGTTATAATTTTTTTTAGAAAAAAAACACTATAAAATTGAAATAAAGTGGCAAAACCGTTGTGGTGCTTTAACATTAGGTGACAAGAACAAACTTGAAATGTCAGAACTGGTTTGGAATGTCACTCAGATGCTTTATGCGGTTATCACTGTATATCTAACAAATACAAACTAAATGAAAATGCCCTATTCCTGCTCCAGTTTTCAGTTGGTGACTGTGAGAACACAGAAGGACATGGATTGTGCAAATAACAGATTCATTTTCAGAGACACACAATATGGCTAACTTTATCATAAAACATGGAAATCAGCTTTCGTATGTCCCGGTATTGACATTGAATAGATTACAGATACACAGATTATAAGAATTTCCATTTATGATTTTTAATATCTTTTTGCTGTTGTATTTAAAATAGTAGGACTGAAACTATGACATTAAGAAGATCCTTGATTTGGTACTTAATTTTACATGTTATTCACCTCAATGTAAATGTGCAGCAGAACACAGTTAAGATTAATAAAGTTATAATAGATTTTTCCTGTTCTAAATGTAACAGACAGATGGTAATTTTTATCCATGATTACTATACCACATGTATGATCAGTTCTTTAATTAGTGTAAATGTAGTTCATAATTCTTGTACAGATGCATATTATACTTGCGTTGTCAAATATCTGGATATAAACAGGAACAGCAGATATAGCATACTTAATATAGTTTGCTACTGTTTTCTAAACTTAACTTGTACTATTAAATGAATTCCTCTCACTAAGAAGAAAACTCAGCCCTGTCCACGTAAAAACCAAGGGTATACTTTTAAAGACTGGTTTCCAAAGCAAACAAGACTTATCTGATCTTGTTGCTGGTATTTCCATCTGTGCCTGTATCCTCCTAGCTCTCCTTCCCAGGCCCAACAGCTTTGGAACCTGCTGAACAAGAGGTTCTGCTACACGTGTCAAATGCAAATGACTCCAGGAATGTTATACATTCCTACAAGTCTTGAGGAAATACAAACGGGGCAGAAGCCATACCCAGTGTTCCTGTTGAGGGGATGAGTACACCGTGGGTTCAACTCTCATTAGACTCCAAGGATCTGAATGGGAGATAGTTGCTGTGAATACCCCAATGGTGGGAAGAGCTTCAGTCAATACTGATGCTCTATTACGCACCAGAGAAGCCAGTACAAGTAAGAAAATTGGTTTCATTAGTTTTGCTGCTCATGTAACAAATTGTTAACTCTAGGACTGGGTATATTTTCCACTTCATGTATAACACACTTTTCTTCTTTTCCTCCATTAAAGCTGGAAAGGGAAGATTCTCAGATAATTTGGATTACCAGCAGGAACTTCTTAGTGAAAATCTGGATCTTGATCTTTTCTCTGGAAGGGTTTGAGTTCAAGTTGGTGTTCCTTAAATGCGTTAAAGGATTATGTAGTTGTAGAAACCCTTCCCTCAGACCGGGTATTTTGTTCTTTGAAGGCAGAAGCAGAGCAGATTTTTGTTCCTGTGGTCTTCAATAAAAGCAAGAAGATGAGTCTCATCCCAACTGTGTATCATACAGTGAGGCAGGGAAGGCTGATCATCACTTTCCAGAGGCATGGACCACTCAGGGGCAGTAGAGGAGGAACCCAGAGAGCAGGAAATACCTGACTGGCAACTGCTTGTTAACCAGACTGTCAGAGGAGCTGGACATGGTCTCTGTACCTCAATGCTCCTGACTGATCCAATGGCAGGAATAAAACAACAACAACAACAACAACAAAAAGTAAACCTAGCATGTCATTTATCTTTCCTCTGATTCTACTTGTTTTGTGTTTCGTTTGTTTGGAAAGCCCTCTGATGATATACGTCTTAATTAAAGCTTGTGGAAGTCAGGCTAGTATCATCTTGATGCTAGGGGAGAAAATTGGAGCCCAGTAATTGTTAGTATGAATAGAGTGTACAACTAGCAAAAAGCATAGAATTATCAAGTTCAGTTTTAGCTCAATACATTAATTGTATATAGCATTGGTTTATGTTCAAAACACTATTGGGAAATTTATTATTATTTTTATCAAAAAAACCCTCTTTTTTTTGAGAAGAGAGGAAGAAGGCATTCAGTTTTTAATCTGCCAAGTTATGATGACCGAGTTATAGCCACAGCTGGGAGTCAAAAAGGTAAAAAAATTCCAAGGGTCTCTCCTAAGTGTACAATCATGCCATTGTCACAGAGTTATAGAATGGTTTGGGTTGGAAGGGACATTTAAAGATCATCTAGTCCAACCCCCAACTTCTTTTCACTAGTTCTTTGATTGAGATTGTCATTCTCTGTTCCCTGTATCTGCTATCACTTCCCTTCCTACATAGCATTTTGGGATGTTTACAAATGCTTAAACATTGCCAGAGCAGAAGCATGGAAATGTTTTTAAATCATAACAACTGGCTTCCAGCTGATTTGCAAGGAGGGGTGCCTTCCTACATGTTTATCCTTATTCATCCTGTAATTATGGCAAACTGACTATAGGAGCTTTAAAAAGCACCAAAAAGAACCCTTTGCATGTGTAGCAAATAATTTCCAGGCTTTAAAGGGAGTAGGTTTAATGATCTTGACTGGAATTTGAATTTCGATATGGTAGTTTACAATGAAAAACTCAGAAATATAGTGAATTTGTGTAGTTTTATGAGTTGAGTAATTGCCCTTATTTGAACTAGGCTTGGCTAGATACAGTTTTTAAAACATGTACTTTGTTTTTCTATGTTTTCCCTTTGGTATCTACATTTCCTTATAGATTCTGTTTTATTTTGAAATCAATAGTACACTCTGGGGAAACAGAAAAACCATCATGTTTTTTAAAAATTTGCACCAAATTGAAATTATTCAGCAATGGTTCAGCAAGAAGTCACAGAAGGCGGAATCTGCTTTTAAAAATTTGATTTCAGGAATAGATGTGCTGGGACCCTGAAGGCAAATCTCAGTGGACTGATTGATCTCAGTCCATTGGATGCCACAGTCCAAGCTGCAGATGAGAAAAGATTAGTGGTAGTGATCGCCAGGAATATCTTCTCCAGATGATATTTTTTCTTCCTGTGCTGGCAACAGTGAACAGAAAAGCTAATATAATTTAATAGTTTGAGTGTCCACAGGTATGTTCTCTCTGGTTTATTATGGAATTTAATGCCTGTCAGGACCATCAAGAAACTGTGCCAGGAATTTTTTTATCACACCCTTTGCAGATGGCTATGCTCTGAATATGGATGTCTATAGGACAGATTGCGGAAATACCATTTAAAAATATGTATTTACATTAGTGCCTGTAATGAGTTCACACATTCAAACAATGCCTCTCCCTGTTCATTTTCATCAGGTCCTCAGAGCAGGTACTGAATAAAGCTTATGTTTTCCACCATCACTAATTAGGTGAAAATTTGCCCTTGAAAGGTGAGCAAACAGCAAACTAAGCACTAAATCAGTCAACCCCAACAGCCATGGCAGCCAGAAGTATTACTGAAAAGGTATTTGTAACCTTCTATGCAGAAGGCCAACAGCACTTTGAGTGTTAGATTTGCAAGTTCAGGGTTTGATTATAGCCTGGGCTGCTCTTATAAGAACCAGTTGCAGATGCAGCCTGACCGGTGTCCTCACACCTGTGCCTGGTGAGAAGGGTCTGACTTTCCCTCCTAATTCAGCTTTTCTGTGCTCATCTAAGTCTCAGCTGCCTCAGGACTTCGATACTGTACTTCACTTGAGTGGGACTTAGGATCTCAAACAGCTGCTGGAGGCACAGCTGCCTGCTTGCAGGTGATTTACCAGGTGGGGAAAGTGCAATGCCAGTTTTTCCAGTTTTTGTGTCAGTCCCAATCTGTTTCTGGATTGTACTGTTTCTCATGCGTCACAGTTAAGTCATTCATTTCTTGGTGATTTGAGGGGTTACTGCTTTCTCCTGGTAATAGCAGCTCAGTTGCAATTCCCTGAAGTGTGCAAGGCTTTTGGATACAAAGAGGTGCAAACTGCTGATAGGATGTTATCAGTGGCTACTCCTCATCTTCCCTCGTTGTTGGAACATTAGACTGATATATTGGCATTGCAATTTATAAAGGTCAGATTTTCCTTGGCAGATTTCTGAGTTTGGACAAGGGGGAGCTAGAAAATGAAGGCGAGCTCAGACAGTATCTTACAGCATGCCTGGGATTCTTACTAGGACAATCCGTGCAGTTGTAAAACTTGTGATAGAAATCAGAATAAAAAGACATAGTATGTCTTTGCATTATGAGTCCTGTAAAATCACTTTTTGGTCAATAATAACCTTACCATACTCTGGGAAAATCCCTGTGGATCTATTTTCCTTTAGCCACAAGTGATAGGCTAGTATTTTGACTACTACCTGACAAAAGTCTTTTTCTTACAGGTGTTAAAACTTCAGACATGAAAGTAACCTTTCTGGTACTGCATAAGCAGAGTTTCATGAAATGCACGTGTACTATTCAATTTCTCTGTAATAAAAACCTTTCCCAAATAACAGTGATGTGCAAAGAAGCAATGCGCTGATTTCTGCAGTTGTTTTGAGTAATGATATCCAATAATTCCTTAGTGGCTGAGGCTTGGCTTCAGTCTTTTGTAAGGGAGTTTTATGCTCCAAGTTTGAGAATGACAAGAAGGCTGCTAGACCCCCAGGAAAAAGAGCGCAAAGCAGTCACTCCTTTGTGTATTGGCGTAGCTTGAAGGAAGCTTTAGGCATGTCAGTAGAGCAAGCAGAATTGAATTATGCTGCCCTAAAGATGAGGGACCTGAATCACAAGAAGTGACTAGTGGTAGAAGGAAGGGGCAGATGAACTCAGAGGCTCCTGAAAGAGGCCTTGATGCAGCAGGGGAGGAGGCAGGAACAGGGCAGGTCAGTGCACCACCATGGTTCCCCTGTGCGTGTTCTGCCTGCACGCCCCAGCGTGATGACTGGCAGCACCCAGCAATTGTTCTTTAGCATAGGTTAGGAACGGCCACTCCTTTGCATTAAGTCTAAAGGGGACCCAAAATACATGAGCATTACGGTCCTGGTCCCAAAGACCCTAAAATGTAAATAGACTTTACTAATATTATTGCTCAACCATGAAGCACGGCTGAATATAAGAATTCTAATTTTCCAGGACACAGACTCAAATTGTTGGAAACAAATTCATGCTTTGTCACTTTAGTATCTTAATTCTACAACTGACATGAAAACAGTTCTCACTCATTATAACATAGCTGGCACTGTAAGCAATCAAATGCTTTTTAATATAAAATGTGACAAAAAATATGGTGCTGAAATTGCACTGTAAATTTTGAAAATTATTGTGATCTTCATTTTCCTCCAAAGGTATTTGGATTCTTGTTTTGGCTTATTGCTACTTTACAGAGGAAAATCAAACAAAAAATCACATATATTTCTTCCAGGCCCAATTTTTATAAGTGTTTTGGCTAAGGGAAAGAGAGTTCAGAGGCAAAGAAAAAAAAAGTTCCTTTAGTCCTTACTCTTTGTACACACATATGTATAGGAATTTTTACTTAAACAGCTGAAAGGCTGTACTGTACCTCATGTGCCCTTCCTCTTAAGCTCTTAGACTTTCAACAATCCATGAGAGGCAGCATGATGTCATTATAATCACAGAACGATTTTCTTCCTACTGGAAAGAAACACATTGTTCCCCCTCAATGAAAGAAAATTAAAGCTTTCAATGTTGCAAATAAAAAAAAATACATTTAAGTTGCTATTTATCCTTAATTACTGTGTATCTCTGAGAAGCAAGCAAGAGATGTTGCATTTCAAAAGCAAATATCTTTCCTTAGTCTTTGTTCTATTAAAAACTGTGGTTTTGGTTTTGTTCCTTCCCACCATCTGCACAAGGGTTGTGTGTGTTTGTGTGCATGTGTGTAGATTTTTTTGTGATCCAGGCAGCACCAACATATCAGCTGGGGCTGTTTCAGATAACAGGATTGACTGGTCCCTGAATGTGTGTGGGTCAGGCATTTGTCATACCTGAGGTACCTAAGTAAGTACCTGGGGTGACACACAGTGTCTCATCAGCATTCAGAGCCAGTGCTGAAGTGGGAGAGGGAAGGGGTATGAGGGGGAAATCACTCAGAAGTAAGACAAGATAAAAGGAGCATGCAGAAAAGACAAGACAGTTGTTTCCTAATTGAGCTGGGGCAGAAAATGAAATGGCCTGTGGCATGCTCCCTCTGATCCATCCTGCCTTTGCGTAGAGGGGTGATGCTGTACCTGGTAAGTTGTCAGCCCTGTGATAATATGTAAGAACAGTCACAGATGTCTTACGTTGCAGGTGGTTAAAAAATACTATCATCCTCTTTTGCAATATTTGCCATATTTGCTATGCAAGCACAAGTACTTAATAAGAGATTTACACATATGAATTTTCTGTCTGAGAAGGTTAGTTCCTTCCTCAAACCAGGACAGTTTTTGCATGCTGTGTATAGTCAGTATATGAGGCGTGAGGGGTTGCATCTCTCCTTCTCAAGGGGTAGGTGAATGTTATGAGGAAAATTGAGAGCTTAGCTGTTGACATGGTGATGTTGTTTTGACTGTAAATTACTTACCCCGAGGCTAACTCTATGGTTTCCTAATGGCTGTCTGAACTGGAGGTCCAAGTGGGGATGAACCAGCTGAAACTGGAACACAGTGGGTCTCCATGGTCTCTGATGTAGTCCTTGATAGAGCAAGTACCTTTTCATCCAGCACAGGCATGTGGGATGTTGTCACCATTCCTTGGCAAAGCACAGCTTTAGCACCTCCAGTTTATGATATTGTAGCTGTACTGTATTGTATTCTTACGATATGCTCTCCTTGGGCATAGATTTATTGTAGGCCACTGAAAGGCTTTCCGCTACTGTGAAAATCAGTGTCCTGCCTCCAGCATGAGGCAAGCTGCCTTGAGTGCACCTCTGAGGAAAGGTTAGATTTCTTTTCTAGATGGTGCTCAAGGAATTATCCAGGATTTTTAGGTGGATGAATGATCTAGAACCTACTGATTTGGCTTGCGTGACTTTAGGAAGAGATTGGAGACCTGTGTGTAACCTCCTCGTTACTAAGTTAGTGTAACTATTCATTCTCTGTGAACCTGATTACTTGTTTTCTGGCTGTAAAGAGAGATCATCAAACTGGGAATACATGTTTCTTAATGGCTGAAATTAATTTTAGCTCCACAAACACAGAACTTAGTGTTACTTGAACATGGCAGCTGCTTCCTTACTCCTTTGTTATGGCTTTGTTATGGCTGTTCTAGGCTGTAGTGAGTGCATGGGCACCTATTGTTGTATGGAGCAGATGAAGATTAAGAATTTGCTGCTTGTGCAGCATAAGAAGGGAGGGCTTTAAACCCAAAAGACAGTGCGCATGAAAATAGACTGGCTAAAAAGTTATTTCAAAGGAGAAAATAAGGCTTATTGTCTGCAAAAATGAAAACCTTCTTGAAGTAAAGACCCAGCAGTGCTGAGCTTAGTCTGAAAAGCAAAACCTGCAGGAAACACTGAACAGTGGGCAGAATTAGGACCTCAGTGGAAATAGCTTTCAATATCTATTCTGAGAGGGGCCATATTAATTAAATCTATAATATGCTTTGTAAAAACCAAAGAGAATCATGCTGTATCTTAGCCAGGACAACAGAGTGACTAGTTTTACATGCAGTGTCAAATTAGCTTTAGTGTGTCCGAATTTTACCTCTGGGGAAAATGTGCTGCAATTGCAAGCTAGTAGGGCACAGGTCATCTTGTGTGTATTCATAACTACACAGGGCTCCTGTTCTGACAATGTAATGCAATATGCTCATATTTTTGTACTTGCTGTGAGATACTAAGTTTACCAAATGTACAAGGACCTATAATCGAATAAAATAAATACTTTAGCTTGACAAAAATTTTAGGATTGTATAGATGCTAGGGTGCAGGATTTATGACAGCAGAATTCAGATTTAAGATAAAGAACTGGAAGTATTGAATGCAAGAGCATGTAATCTCTTGGACCACCTAAATAAAAGACGTGATATTATTTTGTTTAAATGCAGAAAGCAAAATATGCCTTGATGATTGCATAGCACTGATTTATTTTCATTGCATTGTATTGAAATTCTGCAAAATTCCCATGGAATTTAACAGTCATTTGTTCTTTCCTTGTTTGTAGGAAATTTCGTGTAGTTAAAAAAATGGTTTGTAAAACAATCTGTCATTAGATTTGCTTCAGTTTGTCCCAATGTCTTTAATATTTCTGTGTTACTGAAAATAATATAATGTCTACAAGACAACTGTACAGAATTAGCTGTTTAAATTGGGCTCAAGTTTTAATCCCTTAGAACAGGTAAGAATGCAAAACAATCAGTCAAGCCACAGAAATGTAACATGACTAAATTTACGATTTAAAAAGACATGAAGTACTTTGAATTGTATTTTAAAGGGTCTTTGGAAGAGCACTGCTTTGTAATTACAAGCTTAAAACTGCTCAAAATAGTTAAATGACTTTTTCTTTCTTTTATTTTTTTTTTTCTTCCCTCCTTCTCTTTTTCTCTTGGACTGATAGCTACAGCCCTTTTCTTGAAACATGGCTAAAATATAGGAGCTCCACAATCGTCCCCAGCTTACAAAAGCTACCTGTTTTTAACTGCTTCCAGCATGGTGCACCTGCAATTGCAGCATCACTCTTCGATTTTGGGTTTTTGTTAGTTTAGGTTTCGGTGGGAAGTGAGAAGAAGAGGGAAAACATGCTTTGTTTTATTATTGTCTCGAAACCAGCCTGCAGACCAGGCTTCATTAGGAAGAAAGGAGGTTGAAAAGAGCTGGCTGCAGCAAGTTACTTGTTGCCTAGTGACACCATCAGACCTATAAACTCAGGCTTAACTCCAGTTCTCTTAACCCTCTAGTGTCCAGAAGCTGCATTTTATTGCTGGATAATTCCTGGTTTGACCAGTAAAGAATCTGCATTTTTAACAAAAACATTACTGTACCACTAGATGCCAGTAAAAATCATAGACAGAGGGATAGACAGCTTGCAAGTGAAATTGAAAAATAGTTTGTTCTTTAATGTAGGACCGAGATAATTCTTTATGTCCTCTTCCAGCACAACTGAACCTGGAAATGCCATAGAAATGTAACATGTAAATAGAAGTGTGAGGCTGGTTTTGCAAACACCATCCTGTCAATGAAAGATGAAGGGAGCATCCCCTCCTAGGCTCTGGCTTGACTCCTGATAACTGATAGTACCTGTTTCTCTCCTAGTCATATATGTGATAAACTGTTTTCTGCAGTTTTGTTGCTTGGTCATAACGTGCCCATTGTTGATGAGGGCAAAATTCCTTTTTCTTTTGTAGAAGCTAGAAAACTTACTCAAACCCCACCTAATTAATGAGTGAGATGTCCATTTGCTGACAATTGCCAGGGGAAGGTTACAAGGCAGAGGTGTATCTATGCTTCATAAAGACAGCAGTATTTTTGTAGGATGTGCTTTCATATCAGAATAACTTAAATAACTTCAGGTTTTGGTATTTTTCCTGTTGATTTAGTTTCAGTTTTTTACTAAGCTGTATTTTGAAAGATTGTAGAACATTTAGAAACATAGCAAAAAGTTCATAGCTCAACTGCTGTCTCTCCCCAAACAAGTATCTTTGAAAGTGATTTTTAGCACTACTAACTGTTGCAGCAGTTAGATTTGGAAACTCTTTAAATTCGAAATAAAAAATCACACTGTTAGTGCAAGTGAAGTCTTTCAATCAGTATTGGCAAAAGCAATGAGACTTAGAAAATCTCTATTCCGTTGGAAGAATACATACTAGATGCATATAACAAAATGCAAAATTAGGGGTCAAAGGTAGAGAAAGGTACTGATTGGGATTCCCTTTTACCAATCTGTTCCTGTTTTCCTTTAGAATATCTGAGTTATTCTATTACTCTTTGCTTTAAGGTAGTTGGCGATGACGAGCTTACAGGCCACATGCCCTCAATACCTACAATGAGGTTAACCTCTGCCCTCCACCACCTTCCTCAAGCCTCCTTCTGCAGGCTCCTTTGTCCTGAAGTGCTTTTTCCCTCTCCCAAGGGACCAGAGGACTTTGCTCCCCACATGCCTCTCCACTAATTACCATTCTCCACCATCTCTTGCTCAGCGCATAGAAAGAAAGTTTCTGAGCTTGCTAACAGGATGGATATGCATGAAATGAAAAACCTTTCCAAGGCCTTCTGTGGGCCAGAGGAGCTTTTAAGTGTTCAGATATAATATATATAATCTGCATTTGGGTAGAAATAATTTGCAACTGGGTAGAAAGGACGGGGTTGCTGTTTTATTTTTTTTGCTTTGTTCTCCTGAAAACTTCTTTCCCCTGTAGGATTACTCAGGAAAAGGGGGTTTCACTGGCTTTCCAAAGTACAGAGAGGTGAATTTCTGGTCCCTACCTTCCTGCTGGAAATTGCATAGCTGAGTTAGTTACACTGCTACTGTGCCAGAGTTAAAAAGCCTCTGCTTCACCATGCCGGCTCAGATCTGGAAGATACACAATGGCATTGATTTGGTGGTATAGTTGAGATAACAAGCACAGGCTGGACATAGATAACTTTGGAAAACTTACGCTGAGAGCAATAGGGAAGACAAATCTTTGAACCCACCCCAAACCTGACTCGGGCTGTGAAAATCCAGAGTTTTGGCCTAGGCTCACTGAAAAATGAAATATTTCTCAGACTAATTTTTTACAGAATTACCTGACCCAAGGGCTCTGAGCCTTCTGTAACCTAATGTATTTCACACAGATGCAGGTCATACAGTAACTAATGGAAATTAAACATGAAAGAAGAGATAAACTGAAACTTCTGCTTCATGAATTTTATTTTCTGCTTTTGTAGCCTGTACTTTTTTGGTAGCAGCTAGTTAGCAATTAAAATGTGATTAGCATATAATGGTAACTGTTAATGTGGAAACACTGAAATTCTTTGTACCGGTGATTGCTTTCTCATTACCAGCAACAATTATTGTGTGTTTTAACTGCTAGCCAAAGCTTAGGAGCCATGGATAGCTGAAGTTTCCTTTGAAATCATGGAAATTGGTGATTTCTGTGTCACAGGATTTGGACCTACAGAAGGAGTTAAAACACTCTTCAGTGACTAACAGACAGTCATTAGAGAGGAGAAGTGAAGACAATTTCTAGGCTTCTGATGGGACGAGGCCATTCAACTCCATAAGGGATGATGTTCCAGTAAAAATAGATTTATTTTTTTTTAACTCCAGAAATCCTGTGACTTCCAGACATCAGATAGCCTAGGTTGCTAGACATCCAGAAAGTCAGTGGAGTACCATCCAAAGCACAGAGAATAGTTGGTAAAGGTTGTATTTCCAAAAGAGAGATGGAAGCATTACTATTGTTATGCTAAGCAATGTACAATTTCATGTGGAGTATTTTCTTCATGGCTGGTCATCAACAGGGATAAAATTCACATTGGAATAAGTGTAGAGAAGGCCTACTGACAGGACTTAGGGACGAAGAAAATTTCTTAGGAAACAATGCTAAAAGAGTGTGGTTGGTTTAATTAATTAGAATAAATATGTCAGGGAAGTGGGAAATACCATTGCCTTCTCTAAAGAGAGTAATGTGAAAACATCAGGGAGGGTGAAAAGCTGTTTAAGCTAAAGGAAAGGATCAATATAAATTGATCCCAAACACATTTAGCCTGGAAACTGGAAGAAAGCTTCCAGGCATCAACAGAAGCAAAGTTCTGAAACAGGCTTTCAAGAGAAAGCAGTGTGGATGCAAAACAGATCTGTATGGTGCTTCCTCAGCCTATAAAAAAGATTATATGTTGTGTTTGCTTACAAAAGCAGAAGCCAGTGATGGGTTACACAAGAAAGTCCCTTCAACTTCCACTTTCTTCTGAATAATCTTTAAAGAACTGTTGTGTGAACTGAATGGAAGTGTACTGTAAGGTGACCAAAGGTATTTCAGGTTAAATAACACATTTTCTTTATTTTAACTGCAAGAGAGAACATGGTAAATGTTCAAGAGAGAAATTACTAATTAAAGTAATGGAAAGAGCTGGAAACTCAATACATGCAGATTACCTCATTATTTCATAAGTAAACTCTACAGCTATTGCAAGTTTAAGATGTCACTTAAATGTTTCCATCTTGAAGTGGATTTCTAAAGGACTTACTGAAATGGATCATAGCTTTGGATGTTAAAAAAACCCCAAGTTATTAATCAGGTAACTTCAATACTTAACTACGATTTTCCAGTTAGGTATTTTGCTCTTTGTCATGATTATTTTCCCCCTTTCCTGGGCTACATGAAACATTAATTTGAAGTAGGAAATAATTTTTATGTCCTAGAAAAACTTCAATTTAAAGTTTCTTCTCTCATCCTGTAATAAGATATCTATAGGATATATATCTAAATCTACACTGGGTTGGTTTGTGTGTGTGTCATCCCAAGTTTTCCCCAAAAAATATTTAAATAAATTACTACAGTTATCTTAGATTTTAAAATGAAATAGCATTTTGAAACACAAATTTCTGTTTAGAAATGGGCCGTTTGGACAGGTTCAGAACACCTTTTTTAAGGAGGAAAAAAAAGTAAAGATTAACCCCTTTCAAAGTTTGTTTTACAAATTAGTTTATTCCAGTGAAATACAATTTCATTGCACAGTTGCTAACTGGCTCTATCTGTATCAGTGAACAACTCACGTTCCTCAAACAGTTCTGCCTTTTTTATTGTCTGGACCATCTGCTGTGCTGTGAGCAGCTATTATTTTGAGCCTTTTCCCTTTAAGTACAAGTTTCAAATTAAATTAAGCCTTTGTAAAAGCTGGAATTATTGCCAAAGCATGTTCATAAGTGTTGATGTGCTTTTGTGGGTTTTTTCAAAGCCTTTTCAGAAATTTCAGGCAGTAATGATAGCACATCCCTTCTAATGACAGCAGCATGAAGGATGTCCTGAACTGTCTCTGAGGATGCATTTTAATATGTTGGTTACAAATAATTTGATAAGAAAAAAATTAGCTGAAAATAAGAAAACAAATCTTGAAAAAGTGTTATGGTGAAAATCTTCAAGGAGTCCAGTTATTCATGGCATCATTACCATAATAAATAAAAAGCAGAGAAATTAAGGTTGAGGCAGCAGTTGTCATGGATATCTGATGGCACCCAGGAATCTGCAGGCCTGCATGCCTTCCCACACAGCTAGTAAATCGCCTTTCATGAAGATCTTTGATGGACGTAGTGAATGACACGTGAAGAACGCATGGAGTCCACTGCCAGCTCTCTGAATGATCTGCCACTAGTAATACTGCTAATATCACAGCTTGTAAGGGGAAGTCTACATTGTCCAATTCAGTGATGTATGGGGATAGGTGAGCTTCTCCAGGTACTGGAAGCATTATAGTCTTCTGAGCTTGGCATTTGGCTGGGACTAATTTACCGTCCTTCTTTCACTCAGTACTCTTTCCAACATCTGGATGAGTTCAGGTACATGGCAGAATACTGAGCAGTGCAGACACACTCGCAGTAAGCAGAAAATCTTTTTCACCAGATGCAGAGACCAGGTAAACTTAAGTTTTATAGGTGCAGTAACAGATTGACCACAATGGGCCCATTTAGGCAGAAGAGGGAATAAGATAAAAGGAATGACAGAATTCAAGCCTCTAATATGAATCAGTTAAGTTTCAGGTTTTACACATTGTATTTTAGGTCAAAACTGTAAGCTAGTAACTAGATTCAGCTCTGATAAAGTAGCATCATTGTCTAATTCCCACTAGTGTAACTAGACAAATGTTCTTATTTCAAACCCATTCGACTGGACTGGGGTTGTTCCAATGATACCAGTCACTCTGGTTGAGAACTGGGATTTAAGGCCCCTCATACCCTCATTTTAGCCTACTTTTTAGTGTAGCATAAAACACAAACTTTACTTTTCAGATTTTGTTCTGTAATTCAGGTGCAGGACTTAAAAGTCTTGATTTTTGCTGCTGCTAGTTGTGTAGTCTGTCTGTGGGGTATTTCAAATAGAGGATAACAGCCTCTGCTCTTCCCCCTTCCTTTGCACTTTCCAGTTGCACCTAGAGGTGAAGTGGGAAAACCTGCACATGTGTTCCAAGAAATGACTGGTAGATCTGATAGTGTATGTGAAATAGCATGGAGGTTTTGGTATAACTGTTGTAATGGTTTTTGTCTGAGAGGATATATCTGGACATGAATTTGAAAGTCAAATCAATATTTGCTTTTCATTTTTAGCTAATATTCCGTGCTAAAGATGGTGTGGCATAAGCAGTTGATCCTGTCCTGAAACTGAGGAAAATATACTAGTTTGCCTGCTTACCCTTGGAAATGTGTACTAGCGTAGCTATGCAGCACTTGTAACCAGAAGAAATGCTCATTGTAAATCATGCTTATGGTTAATGTCCAACCCAGGGGTAAAATGATGTCAGCAGAATTGTTTTAATGAAAAGTGCTTTTTTTTCTGCAAGTGTTTTATTTTACTACAGGTTCCCTTCAGATTTCTACAGTACATATATATGTCTTGATTGTCTTCTATTTGATGCATTAATCTAAAACTCAGAGAAATACTGCCTGTAAATAGAGTATATCCAGCTGTTCTTCCCTTACTTGAAAGCTCGAAGATTAAAACTGTGAATTACCTAAACAATATCAACTAATGCTTCTTTTAGCTGTCTGTGAGCACTGAAACATAGTGTTAATTTATCCCTCACTACTTGAAAACTTAATGCATTGTGTCTTGGTTTATTTGCCCCATTTGTGAAATTGTCATTGAATGCTTTACAAATAAAATGCTCTGTCATTATGATTTCAATAACTTAGTGATGCACAAAAACATAATGTAATTTTATCTAATTTCTTGATATATAAGCCAGAAAAAAAAAAATAATCCCAACTGGGATTTTTTGCCCAACTGGGCAAAATATACTAACTAATGTGCTGCTCACTAAGTCTATTTTTATTATACATAGAAGTATGTTAAACTACTTCAGCATTTGTCAGTAACACAGGGGAGATTAGTGCATTAAATCCACTAAGGGCCAGGGTGTGGTTTTTTTGCTAGTGTCTCAGCTCTGTTAGTGCTGTTGTCTTGCTACTCACATCTAATACTGTTGTTGTTGGTACTGTTGTTCCACCAACGTCTGTACATAGCCATACGCACTTGTTTCTTCCAAAAGCCTGCATGTCTTAGCACTTCATCTGCTTCAAAACTTAAGGAGGTGTGGTGCATGTCAGTACTTGAACAGGTAGCTGTTGAAGAAAACGCTTCTGCTGTAAGTAGAACTGTTGGATTTATAGATGACTATTAAATACTTGTATGTCTAGACCTACACTCCATCTGAATGATGAAACCTCTGAGAAAGCAGTGCCTGCTAAGAGCACAGCTACACCCTCACCCCATTTTGGCTGATGCTGTGGGGCTCTAATTAGAGGGATTAACTAGTCATCCGATAGCTTTGCATTTTGTGATAGTCACTAATTTTTTGATTTTGCATCAGTTCCAGCTACTACAACTTCAAAGGCTTCAATATTTAATTTTAAAGGTATCCTGGCAGAAGAAGCACTTCTTCCAGATGATAGCTTGAAAATCATGACAGAATTCATTGGCATTGCTAATGTTACATATAGTGTAAGATATTAGTAATTATTACTGGGTTCTGGCAAGTTATGTTTTGTCCCATCTAAATGCATCATACTTTAGCAAGCAGTTTAGGTCTTCAAAAACAGGTTATTAGGTATTTTTTGTGCATAATTTTGACTGCGAGACAAATGGGCTAGATATGGATTTTGGGGCTGTACAGCAGAAAGAGGGAGCTCTTCATATTCCCCACTTCTCATGTGACCTGTTAGTCTCCAGGTTTCCTTTCTGTTTGGCTGTTGTTTTTGAGTGGTAATAAACAGATGATATCTAAGTAAATAGCAATGAGTGGCCCTTGACAGCTTTATTATGGCTATTATGTTATGGTACATTAAGTTTTTAATGAAATAAAATATGGCAGATTGCCAAATTATGTGATGATAATTTCAGGAAGCTGTAAACAGGTTACTCAGTAGTTTGTAATTGCTGCAGGTAATTTAACATTCAGGAAACTTCCACCCACTGATAGTAATTAAGATAGTGTTTTGGCTATGTGCGTTGATTATGAGTATCTGATCAAGAGAATCTCTCTTTTTCTTTCATGTGGTATTTCACACTTAGTATTTTACTCTGCTGGGAGCAAATCTTGCCTTTTTATTTCACATCATGGAATGTATCAGTGGAAAATATTGTAACAATATGTAATCTGCCTGTGAATAACCTCGCTGCATGTGACTGGAGTTTTACTGTCGGAGCGAGCTGAGCTCCTGCTTAAAATGAAAATTTCCTTTATGGGGCTGCCTGGTGGAAAGCGATCATCTGGAAAGGACACCTTTCAGGTCTAGTTCAGCCAAAATGAAGCCTTCAGCTCTTCTAAATCTTGCTAAGGTTGTGTGGGAGAAACTGTCCAACCCAGCAGGTGTTTAGGGATGCTGTCAAAATAACCAGAAAACACAGGAGCTTCCTGCCTACCGCAGGGCCCGCGTGGAAGCCGGCTGCAAGAGGGCTGGCGGCAAGGTGTCAGAGCCAGTGTGATCCGGCGGGAGCATCCCCAAGGATGCGGCTTCGAGGTCACTGATAGCAGGGAAACTGAGGCAGGCTTGAGGCAGGGAAATGGCACACCTGAGCTGACCATCACAGTCTGGACCACCGCCCCAGACTGAGCCCCAGGAGTCCCAGAGTTGGTACTGTTAGACGATCCTGCACAACCCAAGTTGGGGAAGAGGGTAACTGGGTTACCGCGGCAGAGCATCCTCTGCCTCCCAGACTTGTGTAACTTGCCGGAGTTGAAGACCACGCTGGGAGAAACAGTGCTACCGCGTTGCCACGGCAACAGCAGGGACCTGTCAACACCTCTCTCCCTAATAGTGACAAATGGTACTTATTACATCAGCACTAATTTCATCCGATCCCTTTCAGATGAAGATACTTAGTCCTTGCTGATCAAATTGTGTCGCTGTAATTACTGAGAACAGACCTTATTAAATGACAGCGCTCCTTACTCATTGCCTCGTCTCATGCCGAAGCTTATCACTTTCCCCATTTCCCTACTTTTGGTGGTGCGCTTGGCTGCACTCAGGGCATGTTCCCCATCCAAAAGCAGTGATATTTTGCTTAGGTCAGGGACAGTGCAGGTGATGGGTAGGAGGCTACATCTGGTTTCTGTACTTTAATATATATGAAAAAAATTAGAGCCAGACCTTCAGAGCACATGAAGCAAAACTTGAATGTGTGTGAAACTGCATGGTCCTTGCTACAAAAAGAAAAAGTACTTGTCTACATGTTTGTGGAAAGTAGCCTAACTTTAGTTTAGGCTAACTGCATTTATTGGAGAGCACATGCTGCAGTTATCTTCTTATTGTACTACTTGATGTTCCAGGTTTAACAAAAGACTTTATACAAGTGCAGTGAAATAAGTACAGAAAATCACCTAGGGAGGAGAAATTTAGACTTTAAATCCAGAGGATGCAAGCTACTCTCTGCCATTGACCTGCAGGCCAGCATCATGTGTACGATTTTCCTCCACCAGGTCCTAACCACACAGAGCTCTCCCTAGTCTGCAAAGGACTCGAAAGTCCTATGCAGTGAAGATAGTGATTTGCAGGGCATCAGGAAGCTTCACTCACAGATCAGGACCCCCTTGTCACACACACATTTGAAAAGATGTGCTCTGCCCCCGTGGACTTTTGAATTTAAATTGGCATTATGGTTTTCCTGCTCTGTCTGGTGGTGTTTGACACAATTGTTTCTTTCTAGCTTGCAGGTTCACTTTTTGATTTTTCCCGAAGTTGGGATGGCAGGTTTTAGTTTGATGCCCTTCTGCTTCAGAATAAAAAAAGTGGTGAATAGAAGAAGCCTTCAGAAAAGGATGGCCTTTTGTTGTCGAGTAAACAAACTGGGGGGAAAGGGAAGTTAAGTAGCATTGAAGTTAGCACTAAAATTCTGATACTGTTTTGAAAAAGATGAGTCTGAACAAAGTGTGACAAGTTACACAGTAAGTCACAGGGCAAAGAGAATTTTAAATAACTATGTCCTTCATTTCTGTCATTGTTTTTAAAAGGGGAATTACTTCTCTTTTACAGATGTCATACGGCAATGTATGTGCAACTATTACTTTTCACAATGTTATCACCTTGGCATTATACAAAAAATTCAAGATTACTATTAGTATTATCACTTGGTCATCTCATTAATTGACCAAATAATGCAAGACTTCTATTTCTGTGCTTTTCAAGCCAATATATTTCTGAATATTTGCTTAAGGGATAATAATGTTCATTTTGTTGTTATATAATAAACAAATAATAACAAATCCATTCACCTTATCATCAGAAAAAAACAGAGAAAGACATAAGGAGGATGAACGTACATTTCAAATTGTGGCAACTAGTTTTCATCACAGATAGCAAGAAGTGGGAGATGCTGAAAGAACCCCTTCCCAGGGTGTAGATAAGTGCATCGTTGCTCATTTCAACCTTTAGCAGAGACCTTTTAGCAAAGTTATAGTTTTGGACTAGCATTTGGTTGGTCTCAGGATGGTAAATTATCTGTGTCTGATTGCCATTTAAAGGTTAAAGGGTTATGTTGTTTTTTTTGGTTTTTGTTTTTTTTTAATTTACCTTGGGGCTTGTTCATTTCATGGACTTAGAATAGAATCGACTATTTCAGTTGGAAGGGACCTGCAACGATTGTCTAGTCCAACTGCCTGACCAATTCAGGGCTGACCAAAAGTTACAGCACATTAAGGGCATTGCCCAAATGCCTCTTAAACACTGACAGGCTTGGGGCATCGGCCACCTGTCTAGGAAGCCTGTCCCAATGTTTGACCACCCTCTCGGTAAAGAAATGCTTGCTAATGTCCAGTCTAAACCTCCCCTCGTGCAGCTTTGAACCGTTCCCACGCATCCTATCACTGGATCCCAGGGAAAAGATATCAGCACCTCCCTCTCCACGTCCCCTCCTCAGGAAGCTGTAGAGAGCCATGAGGTTGCCCCTCAGCCTCCTTTTCTCCAAACTAGACAAGCCCAAAGTCCTCAGCCGCTCCTCACAGGACATGCCTTCCAGCCCTTTCACCAGCTTTGGTGCCTTCCTCTGGATGCATTCAGGGACCTTCACGTCCTTCTTAAACTGTGGGGCCCAGAACTGCACACAGAACTCCAGGTGAGGCTGCACCAACACTGAATACAGCGGGATAATCACCTCTTTTGGCCGGCTGGTTCTACTGTGTTTGATGCACCCCAGGGTGCGGTTTGCCCTCTTGGCTGCCAGGGCACGCTGCTGACTCGTATGGAGCCTGCTGCCGACCAGCATCCCCAGACCCCTTTCTGCAGGGCTGCCCTCCAGCCACTCCTCTCCCAATTTATACTTGTGCCCGGTGTTACTCTGTCCTAGGTGCAGAATCCGGCATTTGGACTTGTTAAATTTCATCCCATTAATCATAGCCCAATGCTCCCAATCTATCTAGATCCTTCTGCAAGGCCTCTTGTCCCTCAAGGGAGTCAACAGCACCTCCCAGCTTGGTATCATCAGCAAACTTGCTAATGGTGCATTCAACTCCTGCATCCACATCATTGATAAGTATGTTGAATAGAACTGGCCCTAGAGTTGAATCCTGAGGAACACCGATGGTGACCAGTCGCCAGCCAGATGTAGCCCCATTCCCTGCAACCCTTTGAGCTCTGCCCTTCAGCCAGTTCTTCACCCAGCACCCTGTGAACCCGCTCATCCCACAGTTGGACAAGTTCTCCAGAAGGATGCTGTTAGGGACAGTATCAAAAGCCTTACTAAAATCCAGAAAAACTACATCCACTAGGTGGGTGACCTTATCATAGAAGGATATTAAATTAGTTAAAAAGGACTTTCCCTTTGTGAACCCATGTTGACTGTGCCTGATGATTGCATTATTCTTTAAATGCCATGAGGTTGGTGTAAATGGGCTAAGGGAGAGAACTTGATGCTTTCAAATGTCTGGAGGATAGAAAAAGCTGTGTTATGTATTATGTCAACACTTGCAGAATTTTTATGTAGCTCATTTTCATTCATGTTAAGGAAATTCTCTTGTAAGTAAGTGTACAAATATTTCAGATTGCCGAATACCATGCACAGATTCCATGCCTACCATGCAGGTTTTTTTAATCTTCATTTAATTACTGGAACATAACAGTGATATTTCAAGGCAATGACATTTGGTCGGTCCTCTGGGAAAATGCAGCCACAAATCATCTCAACACAAGAGTAGGTCAAATGGTAATAATCAAGTCATATTCATAACTCATTGGAAATAGACTAGTCTGAAATTGCTACCTGATATAGAACTAATGCCTCATTAATCAGAAATACATCAACCTAGGAACACTAGTTATGTCAGCTAGAATTATGAATGAGATTACAAGGAATGCCATGTACAGTGTTACATTTAAGTAGATGCCATCTTGTGTAGCCTCGTACATGCTTAGAGGACTTGTTTTCATCACAGAAATGTGGTATGAACCTAAAAGTACGCAAAAAATGTGTCGCGTGAGAAAGCAAGCTATGCAGCTTTACACACTCAGTATAAATAGCCTAATAAAGCAACCCTCTTTAGGTTATCTTACAACACAGTGAATGACTTAATTTCAAATGAGTGAATCCCAAAGTCCTCCCTCTGGTAGAACTCACATTGGAGAAAAGGGGAAGCTTAGCTAGAGCAGAAAAGACCTCAGGACTATATCATTTTTATATACATATACACACATGCACACACACACAAATATATATTTGCCTAAACTGGCATACATGTAGTCCAGAGTTTGCTTTTTCTGTGCTTTGGGCAGCATGCAATTGAGCTTTTGTACACAAACCAACCACCTATTGTATTCACATATGCTGAGTCTAATTTAAAATCCTTAACTATTCAGCAAAACTTCATCTCCCGGTTCAGCAAAATTATGCAGCTAACAGTTCAAAGGGAGTGGAAGTCCAGATATCTTAGAATATAAGTAATAATTACTTTTATGTGCAATGGACTAGGTAGATGGACTGTGGGCATGCTTGTCCTGAAATCATTTAGTTGGTTGGTGTTTTAGACCCAGCTCTGAAATATACCTCTGATGTCCCTTAAATATGAAACATGCAACTTATACGTGTGTATTTCAAGCCAGAAAGTTGCATTTTTGTCAAGGCCTTAGGCAAATAAAAAAAAATACAACCACCCCACCCCCAAACCCTTGCCATCCCGATTTCCTTTTAGACTTTTTGGTGACTAAAATGAAAATACAGCAAAGTTGCCTTGATTGATTCTGTAGTTACATTACCTGTGCAAGATCCCTAATTTTTCACCCATTAAGTTCTCTAAACATCTAAATTTCGTTGTGTACATGTCCAGAGTTACCTTCCATTTCACAGCAGTGAACAGTCTGGTTCCTATATTTCTCCTGACTCTCTCAGGATCTCCAGTTGAAGTCCAAGCTCTTACACTTGGTTCAGGCATTTGAACCCTGTACCAAAACATAACAACCAGGGCCACTTTCACAGCACCGCACAGCTGTGAAGTGCTAGTCTCGTCCTTAGGGAATCCTTAGGGTCGCCATGTTTCCCCTTAGAAGACCATATACATACACAGCATGATGCTTTCCCATTGCTGTGTCTGAGCTGCTGTGAATTTTTTTTCCCAGTCACCTCACTTTTTAGACAGCTCTGGGCTGAACAGTACTGTCTCCATGTGTCGGTGGGCTCTGCTATAGGACTCTTTCATGGATTTAGGTTTTATGCATCTCACACATCTCAAATTCTTCTGACTTTTCCTTGTAATGCCAAAGTTGGGCTTAGACAGAAAGACTTCTCTTAAGATGGCAAAAGTTTTGAAAGGTAAATGACTGATTAGGTTTATTAGAAATGAAATGCTTCAGTAGTGTTTTTATACAGGCATCTCATCTGCATTGCACGAAGACCTTTTTACAGCCATGCACAGGTACATGTAAAGTAGCTCTTCCAGTCTGTGCTCACACAGGGCCTAGCTGATTGCAGCTTATTGCTGAAATCCAGCTATATGTATTGTGTTGGCATTTGAAAACACTCTCAGGCTATGTCTAAACTGTGTGATGACAAGAGGGTTTCTGAGCTCCTGTGTCCAGGTTCATGCCCTGGTGGCACTGACTCCAAATCAAGGTGATACCCAAGTGCCTGTAATTGTCACCTTCCACTCGCCCCCAGTGGTCTTTCCTTGCAAAAGAAGCTCGATTAGGACCTTGAAATGTAAAATAACCTGCCCCTACTGCATATTCTCAGCATAACTTGAGCTGCCCTGTGGTATAAATCCTTCTGTATAAAAGAAAATTTAATTTTAATAACATTTCAGAACTATACTAGTAGTTTGAAAACTCGCTGTGGAGGAAAATATCAGCTGACATGTAACAAAATGGTAGAAAAGATGTAAATTTAGAACTACTGTAAGCTAAATACTATAGCCTTTGGTTTTAAAACCACAGGAAGATCATTCCAGCTGTTAAATACTGAAATAGCAAATTCTTCCATTTCCCCATGAATTCTTATATGGATGGAAATATGACATAGCTGTGCACATGTAGTATTAAAACGGCTTGATCCTTTTGCAAATGCAATCAATTAACCCATTTATTTTTAGTCTCAATAGCGAACTTGATTGTCTAGTTTTGTCATGTTAATACTTCAGTCTTCCTACCAGTGCAATGGCTTCACAAATATTTGTACCAAAAATCACGCCTTCTCTAATTAAAATATTAAACTTCTGTAATTCCCACAGTATCACATTTCTTATATATTCCTGCTTAACTATTTGCAGTGCTAAGACTGTGGATTTTTTCTGAGATTTGTAGTCTCTGGCTGCAAGTTAATTTACTTGAAATGTGGTAGTATTTTTGGTAGAAGGAGGTAAGAGCAATTCATGCTACAGTTCTTTGATGCTGCTTTTCAGGATACAGCCTGCCCCTACTCCATATTCTCAGCATAGCTTGAGGTGCCCTGTGGTATAAATCCTTCTGTATATATCCTTCTGTATATATCTGACAATCCTTAAAACAGTTGTCCTAATGACAGACCTTTGATGACACAAAAATTAGTGATTTTTGGGTACCAGTTCTAAAAAATGTGGTCCTTGTGTTTTAATTGTTGTAGCAACAGTTAGTTAGTTTATTTATAAACCTATATTGTCTTGGTATCTAACAACTGAAAAAATTATGGAGGACTGTAAAAATTCAGAAGACCTGCTGGTTTTCCTCTTCTCTTTCCCTTTGGTAGCATATGTCAATTTAATATGTGCTTCATGCACATTCTCTTTATGAGCAGCATTTCTGAGGAAAAGACATTATGTTTGGCAAATATGTATTTTGGAAAATATATGTAGCTTAGTATATGTAGTAGAAAACAGGAAGCACTGAGAGTAGATTAAAAAAATGAAAAACCACATAAGAAAACATTCTGAATATGCTGTCTGTTATCCAAATAGACAAGATGGCTGATATGTATGGTTTTGTGCCCTTTATATATATTGCAATATATAATGAATTTTATGTCATTTAATATGTATTCTAATATTGATGGAAAGTAAAAATGCTAAAAGTAGTATTTTATGCCACAGGCATAATTAAAGATATTCTATTGTTGGGGAACTAGAATTATTAATATTGCAACAAATTTTAACACTACTTCACAAAAGAAATTACTGATTAAGCATTTGCTAAAGGTCCTCAGCCCTTGTCATTTTTTGCTGCGTAGCCCTCAGGATAGTCTTTGGAGTGTAGGGTCCTTTTGTTTCAGGCTCTGCATTGCCTGTTTTGTGCTCCGTGACAGTGTCCAGCTGTGATAACTACTCACAAAAAGGGAAGAGTTTAAATAAGTGAGTTCTTAAACACTAAATTTTGGGATTCCGTATTCATACTGCCTTATGCCAATGCCTAATTCAGGTGTTGCAACTACTAGCATGTAAGTTAGATACTGACACTAAGCAGCTGAAGAAAGTTATCAAAACGTGGCTGGTGAAACATGGCTCTCCATGCAGTCAGCTGAAGAGAAGCAGGTCTTCTGCTTGATTTAGACACCTGTGATACAGTGCCCAAATATGACACTACGTCCTGATGTCAGAATAGCAGTGTTGAACTGCACTCCCTGCAGTTAATGTCCACAGTCCTTCCAAATAATCTCCAAAGCAATTCATGCTTATTTGAGATACTGCATTTTAGGAAAACATCTGTGCTGTAGAACAGAATGGAAGACACCCCACTGTTGGGCTTCTCAGAGGCTTTGTGCAAGGAAAGGTTTACATGCAGAAGCAGTGATTATTCTCAGTAGAAAAGGAATTCTTTGTACTTTGAATTCTGTGTGTAAAGAAAAGAAGAGAAGCTTCTGGTCAAAACAGATACAAAAGGCCTCAGTAACAGGGAAAAATGTCTCTGACTTCCAATTTCGCGTTTGAGTGAGTTTATTTCCAGCTGTGTTGTTAAAAGCTGAGGGTGCGTCTCACAGACGCCTTTGACCGTGCTGGAAGAAGGTTCTTCTGGTACCCCGGAGCTAGAGCTCAGCCAGCCCAAGGGAAGCCATGCCTGGAAGTGAAGGCAAAGAGATTGCTCTATAAGCGACCCACTGTGCCCACAGGTACATAGGATGAGGTGTGTGGCAAAGTGTAAACTGACGAGTAGAGAGGAGAGGAATAAAAGAAGAACTTTAAATGGAGAGGCAAATATAGAAGATACCCACTGATCAATATTTTTACCATGACTTAGAGATATGTGCTACTTAGATATCTGAGTTGCTTAAAATCAGAGTGGAATAAATCTTAAAAATACTTATGTAGGATTACTGAAGCGTACAGCTTGGAAAAGTATCCTTAAAAAAAATACAGTTAAGAATAATTATGCCACAAAATTAAGATCTAGATAAGTTTTCAGCACTCTAAAGCTCAAATAGAATTGTCTAGCTTAAATCTAATTCTACATTATTTTCAAACCTGGTAAAAATCTTTTTGAAAAAGAAAGAAGAGAAACCTTTTTATCTTTAAAGGGGAAAAATAATGAATAATTTCAAGTGAAGAGTCAATTCTAGGACTGTGGAATCTTGCTAATGCATTGTAAGCAGAAAAAAACAGTGAAATTGGATAAATAAATTATTTGTTATAAATTATTTGCAGGGAATGGTGCATCTTCTAGTTACCTGTCTATCTTGCTGTCTTGCATTTATAATGATTTCTTCTGCTGTTGTTGTTACAGGATCTCTTCATTTTGTGAGGATTTGTTCTGGTTTCTCAATCAGGTGAAGATAAATAATCTTGGCATATTATGTTCCAATTATAGAATGAAAAACCACAAGAAAGACACTGCCCACACAAATAAATGAAAAGTTGGCCATTCGCTCAGTTGTACAATAGGAGGAGATGGTAACATGGCTGAGAGCTGAATTTCTGTAAGAATATTCATGAAATGTTCTGTTTCCTACATTTTTAGTCGAGAGGAAACTAAGCAGGTGGGGGCTGTTCATCTCCCCCCCCCCCCTTTGTGAATATGTCTGTCAGTGCATGCTGGAGAGTCATCCAGTGGCATTTGCAAGCCCGGTAGCCAAGTTAGGCACCTAAATCCATACCTCCATGACTTCAGAAGCAACGGGCTTAAAGAGTTTCCATGGTAATTGTAGTACTCCACACTTCAAAGTCATGTATTTATATGTCAGCATCTAGATAGCATCACACAGGTCAAGGTTTCCCAAGGATCATCTTTTTGAGTCTGGACCATGAGTACAGCAGGATTGCTCATTGGTCATGTTTGATACAGGATGATGACGAAATACGAGCTCTAACAAGCTGATAAATGTGTGTGCATCTGAAATATATATAAATTGTGTGAGTAAAAGAAATATGCTTTTTGAAGAATAGAGTGCTCTGATCTGCCCTGAAGCTGTGGCCATTTTGATTGGCCATTTTGATTCCAAAGAACTGTGAGAGGGAGGAGCATAGATGTGGTATTTCATTATCACTCTTGAAGAGGGAGAACCACATAAAGACAACCTGTTCTTCTCTATTGTTCTTTTTCCCCCCCCCCCCCTAGCAGACTCAAAATGATTTGTGCTGAGAAATCTCAGCATGTAGAGATTGCTTCATAAAATAGCCCAGGTTGGAAGGGACCTTGAAAGATCATCTGGTCCAACCTTTTGTAGGAAAGGGAGCCTAGTTGAGATTGTCTAGCACCCTGTCCAATCGCATCTTGAAAACTTCCAGTGACGGGGACTCTACTATGTCCCTGGTGAGACTGTCCCAGTCAGTAACTAGCTTGATAACTAAGAAACCAGAGAACACATTTTCCATTTGGTGGCCAGTCCTGACTACCTCAGCTCAATACTTGTCGATATTCCTGTGTGAGCTGTTTGTGTTTGTAATTTTGTGTGTTCTTGGAGTGAAAGCTGGGCTGGAAGGAGAGTCAACATCTAGGTTCAATAATAATTCTGTGCAGAAAATCATACACGTGCTGAGTTTGATTTCCCAGGATCAATGTGTGGCAAATATAAAGTGTTTACAACTTCTCTACAAAATATTCCATATGGCCCTGGATGAATGTCATTTGGGGTTCATCTCATCCACTCCTGGTCAGGCAAAAGTGCAAAAGCAGTCACAATATACTCCATAAAAGAAGGACGTTCAGTAGATACTGGTAGCACAGCTTGATTCCAGTCTAATTGTACTTTTCCAGGCAACTGCCAGTAAATCCCTTTTGCACATCCTAGCAGAACGAGTACATTTGAAATACATAATGGATACATGTACATAGAAGAGAGATGTACATGTGAGCATATCTTTGAAAAAGTTTCCTTAAACAAGGATGATTTCTGAAAATTTAACAAATACTGACTTGTCTTGGAGATTTAACACCATAAATGCTATTCAGAAGTGTAGTGAATCACCACACAAACACAGAAGCACTGGTATGGTAGATTTACATGCATTTGGGGAAAAAAAAGACACAGCTTTTCGATCAGACTAATGGCTTGGAAGTAGCTTCAGGAAGAGTGCTGGTAATCGCATTTGACGGTCTGAATTGATGGCTGATAGCTTGTAAAGGGCAATGCACCGGAGTGATTTCAGGGAGCATTTAATAATGCTTAGCAAATGATCAGGCTGCACAGTCAATCGCTTTGTAGATGCCAATATTCTTTTCCCCCTCCCGGTAAGTTCAAAGCACAGGAAAAAAAAAATCAAATGAAAGCACAGGATTGCATACTTAGTCAAGATAATCACAGTATCCAGAAGAAAAACAAACAAAAAGTCAGATTTAAGGAATAAGCATGATATAGACAAGGAATAATTGTAATTTTCATTTGAGATTTGGATGCTACTTATGGATTCTTCTAGGATCCATTTTCTGTTTATAGGTACACTATGGTAAGTCTTAAAACCTGCTGAATCCTAATTCATAACCAATATTAAGGAAGACACAATCAAAGCAGTGTTACCCAGAAGAAAGTTGTTGAGGAACAGACTCCAGTTTCTGCTTTCTGTCTGTGGATGCAAAGTTTGCAAGATTTTTCATGTCCTTCTCTTCTAGGGGCAAGTGGTAGAGCTTGTGGATGGCCATAACCCCTTAAAAGTAGGATCCACACCCTCTTTATTCCCTCTCATGAGATCTGGGAAGAGCTTTTTCTCTCTTTCCATTCAGTTACTTTCTGAGCAAAACTTATTGGAGTAGCTGAAAAACCAAACCAAACTAGGTCAGTGACTTCTCCAGAAGATCCAAGGTCAAGAATATTGAAAATATTAATGATTTCTGAATGCTTCCACTTCAGGATGACTTGTAATACTCAAAACAAGATTTTTAGAAATCATAATGCTCAACAGGAGATCAACTTAATTGTATGCATTATGACTATTTCATAGCACGCTTTGCTCTCACAGTCTTAGTTTTAACTTTCTAAGTTCCCTGTTGCCAAAAGCAACGTTAGAGCGACTTGCAGGTACTGTATTACCTGTAAGGAATGATTTGGGGAATAGTACTGCAAGGCCCTCAGCACAAAGGAGTTATGGTATTATATACAACATGTAATAACTTTTTAATTTCTGATGTATAGAAGGTAAAGAATTTTCCAAATAACAGTGATTAGCAAATTGGAGTATTGCCATTGAATGAGGTAGGTTACTCACTCACCTGTGAACTGTTGAGCCCATTTTCGTTCTTAAAAAATCAGTAGGAGATGACCTAGCTTTGAAAGTCGTTATTGTCCCTAATTTATTTAGATGATGGACTGCAAAATTACATATTAATTTTGACTATCACCTCATAGGATGTAAATCTTTTTATGGTCATCCATTTTGCAGAGTTTACAGCTTTGTTCTGCTGATTCTGAGAGTGGAAGAGTGTCTTCTTCCAGAGGAAAGGCCCGCAGTAGATTGCCTTTTTCTCAAAAGCTAAATAGGGAGGGTCCACTGTAGATTTCAGTTTTGAGGGAATTGACTGTGAATATTTTTTGGGTGTGAGACAAAAACAATTAATGTTGTCCAAGAATCCCTTAGGAAACTTCAGAATCACCCATGCCAACCCTTTGTGTTATTGGTTTGACTGGATAAGTATGATATTTTACAGTCTGTTTTTATACATGCTCTGTGTACTCTGCAGCTCCAAGAAAACTTGAAGAACACACCTCTGTTTTGTTATATTCGTATTTTCCTGAGGTTCACATTTACATGTTGGTGATGAGACGCGTTGACTTCTGCTTCATCTCATGTTCACCGGCCTTTCCAGCAGTTGCAGTGGCATTAGTTATTACTAATCAATAGGTGTTAATAGAAGGGTTGTGAACAGACTGGAAATATGTTTTAACTTTCTCTGCTGGTAAAGCTGATTTTTTAAAAATAATACTGGTTTTGATTTCCATTAGTTTTATTTCTTAACAGCCTGAAGAGTAGGGTCTTATGGTCATGAGCAAGTTATTGTGGCCGTTGACTTCAGTCAGTGGTTTGGGTACTGTTTTCTGGCAAGATGTTTTATACAGAGAGAACTTTAATGAAAATCAGAGAAGGAAGAACCCTTAGAGTTTTCTTGCTGACCAAACTTGTAACAATAACCATTCACCAAATTATTCCCTGTTACCCTAAAGGCAGATCTTCAGCTAGTTTAAGTTGTTCTTACACCGTCATACCCCTAAGACCTACACTATATTGCACCATGTTATTACTGCCTCCTGGGAATCTAGCTGTTTCCCTACTTGCCCAGAATTTACCTTCCACCCTGTGATACGAAATAAATAATAAATTCTTGTCTTTCACTTTCCTCATTTCTTCATTGCCCCTTACAACAGTAAACCCACGACATCAGTGTATGCTCATTTTATGTGACCTAGATCTTCAAAGTTGGGAAATTTACATTAGCTTATTGGTGGTTTTGTTGATGTTGTTTCTGGTAGATATAAAAATAGTAATATTACACTCCAACTTTCTATTTTTGGAACAGTTTGAAGGGCAAATTGTTTTATTTGTCTATTGATTACATTTCTTGATTACAAAGGACAGTCCTGCATTTTAGTCTCCTTTACATATGCATAACTTGTGATTACTATGCTTTATTCCAACTGCTCCTTAAAGGTGTCTGGAAATCAAGACAACTGCACTACAAACAGTGAGCCTAATACCTGTCCAGTGGAAATATTCTGGTGGCTATTTTTTTCAGTGACACCATGACAAAAATAACCACAGTATCCAAACTGTAAATTGAAAAGAAATAAAGGTTTTAACTGTGTACAGGTTCCTTTGGTGGCTTGACAAACCCTGTAGTTTTGCAAAGTATGATGCAGTGCATGAACAGAGGTATTCATTATAATCCTCCTTGTACATACACCTCACAGTATAATCTTCATGTCAAGATCTTATACTTATTTACAAGAAGTACCAGATGGTTTAATTTTCTATTTTCAGGATGCATCACTGTTAACTTACTGCATATAAATGCAAGAACTATGTTAAATTAGACATTCAGTTTTTCTGTTGGAAAGTGAAGTTCCTCAACCAAGTTCCAAAAGGGTTTTATCCTTGTAATTCCTTGCACAGAACTGGAAAGGGGGAAAAAAAACTCCCAAGAAAAAGAAAATGGATCTTTTACTTTATTCTCAGCTGTGAAACCTTTCATGGTCAGAAACTCAGTTGAAATGGGGACATAAAAGCAAAAACTAAGTGTGGCTTCCATTAGAATTTAGGAAAAGAATGACGCTGGTCATCAAGTTCAGTTCCATGAACATAAATACATAATCCCAAAGAGTTCACAGAACATCTATTCTTAATCTCCCCCAAAAAACACAAACCAAAAAGCACTCCCTAAAATGATCTTAAAACTTCTGGTATATAGAATCTAAAATTACAAAAAAAAAAGCCCCAACCCAAAAGAATATGACACAACGAAGAGGAGGGATGAAAAAGTGATATCCTACAACCCTCCAGTGGCAGGATAGCTCTCATAAAAAACTTCCAAGTGACACAGAGAAAAGTAAAAAGCCCAGAGGACCTTGTCAGTCTAGTTGGTATCCTAACTTGTTATTGGTCCCAAATTAGGAGACTGTCTTTAATCCTGAGCATGCACACAAGAGAAGCCAACTAAGCACTTAAGGTTTTTCTAAGCCTTTCCCCTTAGAATGTTGTTGTTTTCTGCCCATCACCTTGCTACAAAGGGAAGCAACCTGCTCTGTGCTCAGAAGACAATAGACACATCAAAGAAGAGTCTGGGGGAATAAATCTTCCTGAATCCTACAATTAATGATCAGAAGATCTGAATCATAGGATCGACAAAATACAATACAATATGTGCTGAGAAACATTAATAAATACCAGTTTTTTGCTTGAATTTAGTGCCCCAAGCTTTACTTCATGAGCTTTCCGAACTCCCAGATCGTGTTACACGGTCACTTCCATCTCTGTATCAGGGTCCATCTTGAAACAAGTAGATTTCCCTACTGCTCTGTTTGGGAGGCTCTCCATCTTCTCCCAGTCTTCTTCTAATCTTCTCTAAATGTCTAGACTAAGTTTTATTAATGGATAATTCAAAGCCATTAAATCTCATTGCAGTAATGCTCTTTAAATTGAATAATTCTTCTCTTTCTTTCCCTTGTATATACACCCAAACTTATTTATTTTGTTATTTACTGTTATATTATTATTGACACATTTGTTACTATCTTTATTTTAGTAGTATAAATAAACAAACTTTTTAAAGTCCCCTCTAAAAGAATATGTTCTCTTTTTCCCTAAGCACTTATATAGCTGATTTTTTATTCCTATTTGAGATGTCCTTTGTGAACAAAATCAACTTGGATTACAGATGATATCCTAAATGAGCTCTTGCTCATCTTATTCAATGGTACTACTGCTTCCCTGTGTCTACCAAAACTCCTTACCTGTTTAATCTTAGAATCCTGTTAGTTTCTTTCATGTCTGCGTCTCACTGGTAACTCACAGTTGTCCTATCATCCACCAATACATCCATATTCCTCTTTTTCTCCATGCCTTTAAATTGATGGAGCTCTATCTCATTTAAAAAAAAAAAAAGGTCATTGTATAGTTAGTTACCCGCTCCACTTTCAGCTTTCTCTTTGTTTTCCTGAATAATGCTCTTGTCCTCCTCAAATTGAACAGAAAAATAATGCTGCTCTTAAAACTGAGGGGAAGGAACACAGACAAGGTGGAGGAGGGTGGATTCATGTAGTGTATTCTCCTGTCAGCTTTTGTAAGTAAATTTGAGAAAGACAGTAGCACATTTATGCCTCCCCTTTGGGATTATGACATTTTTATAAAGCAGATACTATGGGCACGAGATTGCAGCGTGCATACGTGGCATTGTTAATGACAACTGATCCTGTTCCCGACTTCCCTAGATTTAACAGAAATTACTTCAAGCCCAAAGAGTGAAATTGAACGCCTGCATGTTAAAATCTTAACTTCAGTCTAATTTTAATCTCTGGGAGCATAGAAAAATCCTGGGCTGCAAACTGTATTCCAAAATGTTTTCATTCTCAGGTTTATTACACAATAACAAAGACCAAAAATAAATGAGTGCTTTCATAGTTTCACAATACAGCTTTCCCACATCCAGGGCCAATGCTAGAAATTAATATTCACAGCAAACATCAAGGATTTTTTTTGAGAAAAGAAATTAAGCACAAAGTATTTTTTTATTGTCTTTTTGCACACTTTCTTAAAGAGACATCTGTGATTACTTCTCCACAAAAATGTGGAGTGGACCAGTGTGAAAAAATGAGCAAAATACGGCTTTTATGTTAACATGAACATTACTTTTAAATTGAAAAAGAGAAGAAAATTTGTGCTTTCATAATTCTGAAAGAATAAGTAGTAGGAAATCATAAGTACCTCTACTAATTTTCTAACAGATTAGGTCCTAATCCAGACTGAAACCAGGAATTACAGAAATTAGAAGGAAGACTATAAAGAAGATCTGGATCTAAAATTAACATACATTTCTCACTCCCACCCCTCCAAGTCTCAGAAGAAATTTCGTTGATGGTTGGTTCACATTATGCTTGGATTAGGCTATCAGCAACTGTTGAGACCAATTCTTGTTCTGTATGAGCAAGTTTGCCACTGTGTGCATTTTTTATATTTGCTCTGTTCATTTCTTGAAAGGTGCTGCTTCTTTCAAGCCCCTGACTCTTTATTTTAGCAGAGGTTGCTCTGATATACTTGTGTGAATGCAATACATTCACAAGTAACCCAGAAGTAATGGTACCCAGAAGTAATGATAAAGTTAGAGAAACGGTTGCTCATGTATTCTAGGAATTTCTTTACTCAGAGGCTTTTTAGCACAGAAGGGGACAGATGTCTCCAGCAATGTGCAGAGAGGTAATTCCATTATAAAATTTTGATTAAATCAAATCAGAAACTAAAGGCAAGTGTTTTCAAATTTTTAGCTGGCTTCACATGTGGAAGTGGACACCTCTGAAGAAAGCCCCTCATAGTGGTGTGCTCCCCAGGTGCCTTCCAGGCCCACGAGTAAAGGGGCTGGGCTGCTCAGAGGGAGATGATGGGGCCAGAGTTTCAGTGGTAGTTCACTGTAATTCTGCCACAGCAAAGTGTCTAATTCCTACATGTCTGCAAATTCTCATAGGAAAGACGAACGTTCTGCTTTTTTTCTAAACAATCTTTTACACTGTTTTGACCTTCCATGTTTCTGCCTGGAATTTGCCGTGGAGTTCCTATATCCACTTTATAATTTCTGCATGAACTGTGGTATTTTTTGTGAATACCCTATTGCTTAAATTTTCCATCTTCTGTCTATTCTCAATCAATTCAGTTTTCACCTTCTGATAGGATATGCTGTTATGTCTTGACCTGCTAATTTAAAAGTCTTCCCTCTCATCCTTCAGGCTGTTGTCATGTCTCTTTATAAGCTTCTTTTTCATAACCTAAGGTCTTTGGCTCTTAAGGCTACCACTGTGTAACTGGGCTTCCAGCTCTTGAATCATTCTTCCAGCTCTTCCCTGAATCCTGCCAAATTTTCAACATTATTTCAGTGAAGTGATATTTACTTTTTTCATATTTCTTTTTTCCAGTTACTTTGATAGAAAATGTTTCCATAAACAGAGCAGAGAAGGCTGCACAGTTATGAAATCTTCAGATTATTTTTCTGAACTAAAATTTTTGTTGTTCGCCACCTCTATCCAGCAGGTGGTGGGACTTCATTGAATTCCACCCCCTAGCTTCTTGTGTGTGAATGATTTTACCCGTTGTTAACTTCAGTTCATATATTATACATCTCATCTATAATTTATCATAAAGAGGGACCTTCTATTATTTATCACCTGCATGAGGACATGCATGTGCACACATGCATATATGGGATACTTTCTTACATAAAACTAAAGATTAATGTATAAATATTTAACCGAGGTTATAGTCTAAGCAAATGTTGCTCCTAAAAGTTTTGGAAAATACTTTTTTCAGCAACTCTAATATGTACCACAGGGTACAGTCTGGTAAGAAACAGGTGATGCCTTTCCACAGAATATTATTTTAAATGTGAGGAAGAATTAAGGTAATTTAAAATTTTATCATCTTATTAAAGGTATGTTCTACTTCCGTGTATTTCAATTTCTTCTTCAAAACTTATTGTCTTTTAAAAGCTATTATTGGCCTTAAATGTAAGTAATATTTTTAAAAAAGACAGGATTTTTTAATAATTAAGCACTGGAGACTATTTCAATTCTATACACTATGTGCTACGGTGCAGCATTAAGCTGGGACTAGAATACAGTGAGACAACCAGGATTGTCCTGAACAATCATATTGTCTTTCATTTAAGTGGTGTCTGTTGTTCAGAAGACAAGCTATCAAACAGGCTTTAAAATATGCGCTCCTCAATCAGTCAGCCTTCCCATACACAATAAAACTCTGTGAGAATTTTGTCTGAATAAGGCAAGAGAGAAGCCTGCGTCTTACAGAAAATATTTGTTATTAATCACTGAAAAAAATCTCAGTTTCCCAGCGTAAAGTGTAGCAAGTGTTTACCAGTTGACTATAGCAAATACTCCTTCAAAACACAGAATCAGCATTTAACTACACATTGTCAGGCCTTGGGCAGCTTAAAATAGCAAACTTTCCTTCTCATATTAAAAGATCTATATGAACTTTAGCAACCAGAAATTATTAGGTGCCTGCTATTTCTGTCACCCAAGTACAGTGAATAGTGGTTAAACAAAGGTTTATTGTGCCACCGATACTTGAGGGTTGCTGATGCAGAAAAAGGAGCATCTGAGCTAAAAGACAAAACTATGTTGAAGTCATGCATTTTAACATAGTAGGTCCCTAGAAAAAAATAATTGCAGATTATGTTTGAAATGGAGTTGAGTTAATTGCATAGCTTGCCTCTGAATGTTCAGGTATTTGCAGCTTCTATTTAAATGGGAAATTCCAGGAAAAGTTAGCTAGAAAGTATCTCAGTAATTAAGTGAGAAAGGGTAGCTTTTCATTTAACTTTTTTTTTAAGGTAGGAAGAAATTAATTAGTGAATAGCTGTTACCTTTGGTAATGTCACTTCCTTTCCCCATCCCTGTTTTTTTTGATGGCTGCATCTGTATAGTAGAATTTAAAAGTACTTTTTATAGAGACCAGGCAGGCTTGCAGTACAGAGTCCTAACCACCCAAGTGAAAGCAGGTCTCTCCTTTGGCACCTATCATCTCATTAGTATACTCTGCAAGAACAAGAGCTAGCCAGGTAATAGGAAAAAAGTGTAGAAGAGTTTCAGCTTTGATATCTCATTTTGAAAGATTAGGTTAAAGCAAGTCAATGTAACAGGTTGGTCACACAATCAGATCACATCCAAGCATTTACAATTAATTATTCAAGCCTTTCTTTGTGCTCTTGTCAATTTGAACAGAAGAGCTGTCAGCTGTTGAGTCTCTATTGAAGACCAGCCTTAGATCGTTATTATTGAACTGCTTCTTACTAGGCTCTGGGGCCAATGCTACTGTCAGAAAGAAAAGGAAATGGAACACGGTATATTAGCTTTTGGATCTTTTGGATATTATTTATTTAATTTTTCTCCTATCTTCTGTGTTCCTTGCTCTGCAATGTGCTTTGCTTTGTACAATGTCCCAGAAAGAACATAAAGTCAACAAGGCTCAGTTTACAGGGATTGCATATATGTTCCACCTTTTTAATGAAAATGCTCTAGGGAGGGAGATACTGTGTCTCGACTGTGGACATGGTGTAGAATGCAAATCCTAGGGTCAGCGATACAAACTCTTGGGGCCCTGCCTAAGAGAATTGGAGTGAAGAAGAATTGGCTTTCTCCTGGGAGATAAAGACTGTGAACTATGAAAGCAATAATGTTGACCCAAATAACAGTTGCTCAAGAGATTGAACCAATGCAGAATTTGCTTAGAATAAATGTCATACAGCTGTCAGATTTTGCTACATTAATTATCTTTTTATAAGATTCATTTATGGCTGTTCACATCCCTAAGCCATTGGGTGTGTAAAAGAGTATACTCACATTAAAGTTGAATATCAAGAAAAGAGAAGAAATACAGTTTTAGTTCAGAACTTTTTCTTCATTACTTTTTTGCTGCCTGGTTTTGAAAAATAGGGATAATTCTTTTAAAATGTTCTTATCTAAGTGACACTAGCATTTTTTGAATGCTCACGTAAAATGTCAAGTCCCCAAAACTGCACTGTGTTTTCTCAGGAAAAAGAAGTACATTGAAGCAAATTGGGTGAATATCCTTACATTAGATGAATTTGTCCAAAAAAGAGTACTTTTAGAACTTATGCATTTAAAGCACTGTGTACAGAGTCACATCTCTTTTCAGGTGACTGTCATGCACAAATAAGAACAATGGACCACTGGTACATGACTTCAAATGTTCTGATTGCTTAAATGTCCTGATGGCTTAAATGAGACACACATGTACGGTTCACAGATTTCATAATGCTCCTTTACTTAAAAGTGTATTTTATCCCCACGTGCTAATCCTTTAAAGACAAATTCCATGCGTGCAGTTGGCCGTTGTTGTTCTACATCTACAGTTGTGCAAGAGGTCATGGATGTGTCTGACTTACACTACGTATGCTACCACAGCTGCACTACACTGATCATTGGTGCAAAGCACACGCTTCAGATTCTGCACTTCTTGATGGACTGAACGTGCTGTACACATGTAAGCATTTCTGTCAGGTCAATCCTGTTTAGGGAACTTTATGCTGCTTGCATTTTCTGGGAGTCCAAGAAATGTCAATTATATAGATCTTCATGTATAAATGTTATTAGCATGGTCAAGGCCATCTGTGCTAATGTCATATGATGCTGGTCACTCTGTGACTCAAGCAAGGTCACTCTGTGACTCAACATGTTCTTTAGTGGCCTGTGGAGATAAAGAAAGAGAGAACGACTGCTCAGGAAGACTGCTTAGGGTCCAGGCAATGCTGGTCTCCATCTGCTTTGACATTTTTATTTTGTTGGGGTGTTTTTAATCTAATGCTATGCTTCTTCAAAAATAAGTTTTAGAAGTGGAAAAAATGCTTTGTGTGACTTTCAGCCTAAAGTCTAATATTTAGAATATGAGTTTGCAGTAGTTTGTTCTAAAACACCTCTATTTTCTTAACATTCACCATTTAAAAGTTATAAGAAAACACATTATAGTGGTTCTCGTTGCTTAATGAATGGTGCCATGCAACCCTAAAACAGAGCTGTAAGGGTTAACAAAATAGATGCTTTTCATCATTTGTAGAACTAATTGTATCTTTAAGCACAGGAAAAGCTCAGGAGAAGCAGACAAATGTTTAGCATAGGCTTGCCTGAAACATTAGTCTGGCAAAAGGCTACATTTTCAAAATAATTTATTCTGAGGTCTTCCTACAGAATAAGCAACAGTGCAAACAAAACAAGTACAGCATGCTTGTGAGCACTCTGACAATTGAAATAGTAGAATAGTAGTAACATTTAGCTCATACACAGAGTTTTGCATATTCAAGCTGTGTCCTTGTTGTGTACCTACACAAAGGGTTGAATAGCATTTGGCAGGTCTTCAGGCACAGCATGTAAAATGAGGAGTAAGAAAGGATGATTTTATGCTCAAAGCCCAGGACTGGGATACAGGATTCCCAAATCTGCCACAAACATGCAAGATAAGGTTAGGGAAATCAATTAGCTTTACTGTGCCTCAATTTCCCAATCAAATAAAAATAGGCAAATGATGAAAATTAGCTGAGAAATGTATTTGGGCATATTTGCATAACATTTCTGATATCTGGACAGGCTTCAAAGTCATGATTCTCTGAACAGTTCAGAGAAGGCAATAAAAAAACCCTAAAATACTTACATTTATTCTAAAGGAATGATGCTTGTTGTGCTTATAATTATATTTTTCTTTGTGCTGCCAGGAAAGCAATAGTACAGAATCAAAGTAATCTTTATGAGAAGGTCTGGAACTACACATCCTTCCTAGTTTTATCTCACATACATCTTTGAAATTAAGTTGGATTGAAATACTCCATAATATTGAGTTGATGCTCAGCATAAATCACCCTGTGAATTTAATCCATGCTGAAAAGTTATATTTACAGAACCCTTTTTATTGTTAAAAAATCATTTTGCCAAAGATGTCAGCAAAGAGCCTAACTTGACAAAGCACGGAAAATAAACAGTGTGATAACCTTATCTACTTACAACATTATAATATAACTCACATTCAAAGTGTTTCTGATTTTTGAAATGTTGTAAGAATTATAAAACTTTGTAACCCACAAAAAGTGAGGTCTGCATGCATACTATCCTAAATCCTCATATGCTGATGCAATACAGTCTGCAATCAGATTCTCAGGAATTGCTTGCAGTTATTTCAATTTAAAATCAGTATGTGTTTTTTTTTCTTCCAGCAAAGTTGATTATACATGTGACTTATCTTGTACAATACTTAGTTGCTATTTTTCTAATATTCCTTTATGGGGTAATTTCATTGGATCAGGGTCCGTAGGAGTTCTCTTGTTTCATTATTCAGTATGGAACAGTCTTTACATACTTTTGCTCTTACTACTGTCATCCTGATGCTCTCTCTCTTCTGTTTAAAACACTGGTTCATCAATAGTTCTGATGCTATGCTGTATAGGAAGCCACGTTCTGTATATTTTTGTACTGAGGAAAATGTATGTCGAGTCCTAAAAGCTGGGACTAGCTTGTCAAGAGACTAATTTTAAAAAATGGTAAGTGTATGAGTGGAAGTCAGAGCTGAAAGAAGTTAAAACCACAAGATTTATGAAATAGAGCTCTGTGCCTCACCTGTGTTGTGTGGAAGGGTAAACCAGTGACAGAAGTAGGTTCCCATCACATTCCATAGCTGGGTATGTTCAGAGTGGAAATCAGTGTGTATGAGAGGGCAAGTTTCTAGAGGAAAAGTAGTATGCAGTAGGGGAAATTTTAAAAATATTTTTATTTTTAAAGAGCTGTTGAAAAGTGACTCCGTAGACTTAACACTATTGTCTTGCTCAAAAAGATAGAAATGTACATCATTAATTGCTTTTTTCTTCCTTTTAAAAATTATTTACTAAACACTAGACTCTGTCCCCAGTGGACTGGCCAAGAGCCTCCAGGGGAAATTATTTAGTTTAGCTCTAATTCCTAGTGGAGCTACTTCCTTGCACAGTGAATATTTTGAATATATTTATTCAAACAACACAGGTTTACATTTTCAAATTGAGCAAGAGAATAACTCTTTCCCAAGTCATTACCCTGAAACCAAATTAACCTGTTTAGGTTTCCTTAATTTTACATTCTCAAAATAAGTCATTAGGTGAAAATACTACACTAGAATGTACCATATGAGGCTTTGCCTGTTAGTTACTGCATATACCTTAAATAAAAATTCTGAATACTCAGATATCTTGTGAATCTTTGAATAGATTTTTTCGTGAAGGGAAGTGGGTGCTGTTCTAAATTTCTCATAAAACGGTTCCTTCAGGTTGAGATGCTTCATTACCTTCACAGTTACCTGGAGAATAAGTGTGGTTAAACATGTGGGGCCACAGAGCTGCAGCTGCTCTAATTAATGTAGCATAATATTGATTATTTGCAGTTAGTCAAAATAATTCTGCTGCTGCTGGCACTTGTAATTCTGTGTATGCAAGGCTGTGATTTATTCTGATCATATTGTCTATAACAGTACGTATTCTGCATATACAATGACTTCCAAGCTATAAACTATTAAGGTGCACATTTGATGATGGTGACATAAACCAACTGCTGTTCAGGCCAGAGGAGTTGGAGGTTTTCCCTTTACTTAACAAGCTTGTGTTTAAATTTACATGCAGATAGAAGGAGAGATGGGTTATGTTCCTTGATGTTGTAAAGAGTAAAGCATAAGTTTATCTGTGCTAAGCCACTGGTCAGCTGCAGGCTATTTATTTACTTGGGATGCACCAGCAAAAGCCTGAGAGAAGAAATTTTAATCCTCTAGACAGCTCCATATATCATGGGCAAAGCCGAATCCTCTTTAATCAGAGCCCCTAAAACTAGCTAGTGATTTAAAATTATCTGCTTTCTTTCTAGCTGAAATAAGGAAAGCAGCTTCTACAGCAAAGTGTGCAAGGACCCAAATCATCTAAAACTGCCGTATTAAAGATTATGGCAGTTTTATTTAATATCCTGGAGGACTGACAGTTAACAACAGCAGATAGAGAACTGTAGCTGCTCATGCTTAATATATTAATAAAAGATTAAGAGGGTGAACAATTAAATATAAACATTATGTGATCAGTCACATTTATACTATCCAATCATAAAGTAGTAACAATTAACATAACCTAGTCTGTGTACACAAAAAATACAGCTCCTGCATCTATTTATGCTTTTAAAAAAAAAGAGCATATTTATTCCTCCTTTATAAAACTTGAATACTGCATACATAATATAAGCAGAATTGGTATGGACAATTGGCATGAAATACATTTTTGCAGTCTCAGAAACACGGAGGGAGCAATAAAATGTGTTCTGATTTGTGTAATTTGTCTAACAATCTGGTTTTTAGAATGGCCATTATCCTAGTATCCAAACTCATTCAGAAAATAATAGCACTGCACATATAATAGCACTAATACTCATATGTCTTTCCTTATTCTGTGATTACAGAAACACAAATGAACTCATGTTACAGTTGAATTTAAAGCAGCTAAAAGCATGAATACAGATACCACCAGCTTTCAGGACCTGTTTGGTTTTTGAGCATTGCGTTCAGGCCTCATCCTGAATGTGAACCCAACACTGTACCATAACTCTTGTTCCTATGGCAATGCTGTAATTGACTCAGCAGATAATCTCTCTCAGCTCAATTTATAAAGCCAAAACTGGAGCTTCATTCCCCCCCCCCCCACTTCTGTCTTTCTGTTTTTTGCTTTTTTTGTGTTCTTTCTTTCTCATTTTTTCTTTCTTTTTTCTTTTTTCCCTTATTTTTTTCTTTCTCTTTGTTTCTTTCTCCCTTGCTCTCTCATTTTAATTTTATTCACCTTATGGTTCTATATGCAAGAAATAGGCAGGTTTGTTGTCTTAGCATAGTAATATTGCATGCAAACCATTAAGGGAAATCTGGAACCTGTAGCTATGGCAAAATCTCAAGTTATAAGAGACAGTAAACCATTTTGGAATGGAGTAGTAAACACCACAGTATCTAGATTTCACTAAATCCATTTTCTTTGGAGAGATGCAGAAAGACATGTTTGGTCCCTAATATTCCTTAGAGTTATAGGTGCCAAAATAATATTAATTCTATGTTAACTGTTTTCCTCTTTAAGCTTTTCTACTTTCAAGGATCAAGGGGAAAATATTTCATGACCTTGCTCCTTTCTTCTCCTGGCATTTTAGAGAGATGGTGATGATGGTTGAATTCGACCTCCCACACTTTGAGCAGCTCTGACTGCCTCTGGCCAAGGGGCAGGATGACCGATCAGTAACAGATTTACTTGCATCCCCTGATTCAGACTGAGCTGCCACCAACATAGATGTTTCCTGAGGAGGGACCTGACTGAGGTAGAGAATGTGAGGGGTTAAAGAGTGATAGTGTAAGAAAAAAATCTGTCTCAGTCTTGAGTTATCAGTTCTACATAAATTTTGCAAAGTTAAGAATCCATCTATGTTACAACTGGAACCATGTCAGGCCATAGGATTGGAGATGTTTATAAACATCCTTAACTCTTTGCAGAGAAATAACCTGTTCTATTTTACTGAAAATAGAAAAATACCTCTTGTGAGGCTGCTGGGTTGTTTTATAAATTCTCAAATTTAATTCTGGGAAAACAAACAAAAAAACAAACAAAAAAACAGAAGGAAAAGGGAAAACTCTGGCTGCTCAGGAACTGAAGAAAACTTCAGACCTGAAAGCTCAGTCTTATGATAGACATAGATCTCTGTGAGCTTTGAGGAGCCTAGAACAATAGCTCAAATATGGCAGCAGCCTCCTTTGCCTCAGATAACTTCCTATGGCTTTTACGCTTATTTCTTTCCTTGTGTCAGGAAAAAATGGGAAGATCAAAGACCTTAATTCCTCATGAGTAGCATTGTAGTATGGTGACACATGAGAAGCTTTGCCACTGAAATTGTCTCCCAGAAATTGAGTCATGCTTATGATGGCCTCTCCAGTCATCACAACAAAGACCAGGCCATGTAATGCAAATATGTATTTGGTTCTTCAACAGGTGTGCCTGAAGAGTGGGGGTGGTAACACAAGGGAGGGCTAATTTCATTGTAATTTATTAAGGAAGTTAAATGCCCTTGGGCTGTAGGGCAATGCTGTGGCTTCCCTCCTGCTCTTCTTCTCCTGGAAGTCAGCTGAAGGTTGTGTCCTAGACAGGGAGAGGGGCAGTGGGCAACACATTCCAAAGGTGCAATTTATAGACCCCAGAGCTGAAGGAATAGGAGGAGCTAAAAAAAAGTCAGTTTGATCCTCTGTAAGGTCTGCTAGCAGGGCCTGTGAGCTTGGCTACACCCCTGAGGGAGGAGGCTGTGCTCCTCAGAGGAGCATAGTCATGTTTTGACCACCTGCACCACCTACTGTGAGCCACACCCCAGGTGTCTCATGTAGGCTGAGTACATTATGTGAGTGGCGCTTGGAAAAGTGAAATCCTTACCTCCCTCTTTCCCTACATGCCTCTCTTTCCTCATCTAATCTTTGGTTTGTGTATCAAGAGCATTTGCGGGACTGTGACTTCAGGGCACAGCTTAAGCATGGCTGCTTCTAGCACATTTTCCATGCCCAGAGCAGCAGATTGTGTTGCTTTGAGAATAATGTTGTAGCAGTGCTATAAAACTGAGTTATAGGTTACTCTGGCTCTGTGGGGAGGTTTCTCCCCTTGCATGCACAGGTCATGCTAGAAACTTGCTTAGCAGAAGCAGTTCTATCCAGCGGAGGTGACAAATATAGCTGATAAAAGTTTATTTGTTCTATATTATCATTTGGCACATGATTAGAACAGCCATCTGTTCTCTTAATTTTTATCAACCCAATTTAGACTGCAATAACATAATGCAGTTAGATGTGTTTCCAACAAAATGAAAATCAAATATGATTTTTCAAACCATCTTGAGGATAACATTACCCCTATTTAAAGACTAACAGCATACTGGGGGAAAAAGGCATGATAAAAGAATAATTAATGTTACAGTTTTAAAATATTCTCATTTTCATACAAGAATATTATGCACTAATTCGACAGGAAAGTGTTCACATTTTCTTATGAATTATACATGAGAACAATTTCACATAGGAAACCTAAACAGAATTATTTTAACTTATTACTCAGACCTGTAAAATTTTATTTTAATCTCTGATATTATACAGTCTAATGGAAAGCATTAAAAACCTTACATAAGAGCAATTTCATAATTGTTAATGTGACCTCTTCTCACTTAGAGACTTAGAGAAGTGAACACACGATTTGCTAATGCAGCTCAACTTTAATGAAGTCACTAGGTTATTTAGGGCACTAGTCAGCAGATAGTAAAATGAAGGGTGTGTTTCTAAAATGTCATGGAATTTGGGGCCCTTAGTTCATGTTGGTCAAGCCTAGGTATGACTCAGTTTCCTCCCCCTGTTCCCTGTTTGTTCCCTTCAGGGCCTTACTACTTTGAAGTACGTATCTTCAAAACAAGTGGTTTGGTAATATCTCAGATGAAAACATAAACTTTCAATTAATTAATGAAATTTAAGGAAACACATGTCAATAAAGTATGCAAACTGTTCAAACTTTGGTGTAATGGCAAATGATGATATGGCTTGGTGACCTGCGTAGGGAGATCAGATTGTGTGACAAAGAGGTCTGATTTGAACATGCAGTTTTTCATACAGCTGTCATGGTTTAGCCCCAGTCAGCAACTAAGCACTACACAGCCGCTTGCTCACCCTCCCCCCCAGTGGCATGGGGGAGGGAATCTGAAGAGCAAAAGTAAGAAAACTCATGGGTTGAGATAAGAACAGTTTAATAACTGAAAAAAAAAAAAAAAAAAAAAAAAAAAAAAAAATAGTAGTAGTAGCAGTAGTAGTAGTAGTAGTAGTAGTAATGAAAAGGAAAACAACGAGAGAGAGAGGAACAAAACCCAAGAAAAACCAAGTGATGCAACCGCTCACCACCCGCCGACGGACACCCAGCCCGTCCCCGAGCAGCGATCGCTTCCCCCCGGCCAACTCCCCCAGTTTCTATACTGAGCATGACGCCATATGGTATGGAATAGCCCTTTGGCCAGTTGGGGTCAGCTGTCCTGGCTGTGCCCCCTCCCAGCTTCTTGTGCACCTGGCAGAGCATGGGAAGCTGAAAAGTCCTTGACCAGTGTAAGCACTGCTTAGCAACAACTCAAACATCAGTGTGTTATCAACATTATTCTCATACTAAATCCAACACACAGCACTATAGCAGCTATTAGAAAGAAAATTAACTCTATCCCAGCCAAAACCATGAGAACAGCCAATTCTAGTGTCAAGACAGACAGACAATATGTTGTATCTACAGAATGGGGGAAATCTATTCTCTAAGTCCATGACTCTGAAAAGGAGATCACAATTTTCAATAAATAACTGAAGCTAGTTAGCATCCATAGGAGGCCTACTGTAATTCCTTGATGTGTAAGTGGAAGGAAAACTTGTATAGAAGAGAATGGTGACATTTTGCATTCACTATTACCAGAACTATTACTGAACTTATGGGCATGATCCAAACTTGAAAAAGATCTTCAAAGAGTTGTTCAGGTGTTGGGCAAAAACTACAGGAATATTTCAAGGTATGAATAATTCACAGTAAATGATTTAGGAAGTTCAATCTGTATAACTAATTAAGGAGAAAGATGGTTTAAGAGGTAATTTCCTCATGTTCTGTAAGTACTTAAATGGGAAGAAGAATTCTGACTGCAGAAGAAATCTCTAATGAAGGCACAGTAAGATCCAATAGCTGGGGTCAAAGCCAGACAGACCACAAACAATACACTAACTTTCAAAAGTGAGAATAATTAGCTGTTGGAATAATTTACCCAGGGGTATCACATGCTCTCCACTTACAAGAAATCTTTAATCATGACTAATGTCTTTTTAAAAAAGCTATAGCTTAACTTCCAGATATGGACTTGATGCAGGAATTAATGAGTGAAGCATGAAAGGTGAGAATAAATGACTGTAATCGTCTTTCTAGTCCTTGGATCTATATATTTTTTTTCAGTCTCGCAGTGAGGCAAAGTTATGTATTAATGACAGGTTGGATGTTGGAGAAAGAATTACGGGTTGCATTCCCTGTTTTTCCACTGACTTGTATGCATCGATCCATGTGCCTCAGTAAGCTTCTCTGTAAAACATTTGAATTTTAAATAGTAATATGTTACTATGCTTGCCCACCTCACACAAGGCAAAAGGTAAGTTCCTTTGAACTTTTTGAATGAAATATGTACTACAGATATTGGGCCAGGTTTTCAAAGGCACCAAACACTGAAAGCCAAAAAAGATGTAAGCCTTCAACATCTCTGAAAATCAGATGCTGAAATTATTATAATCAAGTTTTCAAGGCATTAATACAAACACTACTGAGGAGGAATAATAAATGGGAATTATGAGCTATATTTTGACAGTGTTCTTTTTAATTGTTGTAAAGGAGGCTTCTCTGCCTTCCTCCCTTGAAGCCTGCCAACAGCCAAACAAACAAAAAGCTTCAGTTTATCTGAAAGGATGTTCCATTAAAAAACCCCCTTATCTGGCATATTAAGTAGGTGAGTCAAAAAAATTAGACTTTGTTACAGCAAAGCAGGAGCGATTAAATTAAATGCGCCTCAAGAAGAAAGCACTCCCCTAGATCAACAGGGCAATAAAAGCTTGTCGATCCCCATCCTGGTGCATTTCTAAACACTTTTTGAAGTACAGAAGGCAGAACACTCAACACTTTGGCTTTGTCACAGCTGACAGCCTGTCGCTTTTAATGAAAATGCTCTCCGTTTAGAAGATGACAGAAATTACATGCATTTCCCCTTTTATTTTTCTGTCATCTTTTCTGTCTCGCGTTTTTACAGTAGAAGGAGGGGTTGGTTATTAAAGCATTACATAAGTATGCAAAATATCTTAAGAAGAAGAGAGGAAAAGGAAAAGCTTTAGCCCTGCAATTATACACAATGTGTTGGTGAAAAATGTGTACTGTGGGATAACATCTGATGTGTGGCAATAACTATTTACTTTTAGTTATCTTTAAAGAGGGTGAGGCAAAAATCTCTAGATAATGCTTTAAGTGAAGGTTTTATTATACGATTGCCTGAGTAATTTCCAACAGGAAGATGATCTAAGCAGTGCTAGATAGCTCAAGTATGTTCATAACTTCTCTAGAAAATATAGCAAGATAACACTGAACAATTTCTTGGCTCTGCACAGCTTTCACAAACCTCTTTTATTAAGTGGCAGGCTTTTAATAACTGTACCCACTCTCATTGACCCAGATGTATAACTGCATCTAAGGAAACTTACTTCCAGGACTGAGGAGGGAAGGCTTCACTTGCAAATCTAAGTCAGTACTATGAGATCTGGAAATAGCCCACAATTCTATACATATTCTTCAACCTGGCAGTAGCCACTCCACGTTTCCTCAGTTTCGATTGCAGCATGAGTATTAGCAGCAATAACGTGTACAAGGTAGAAACACTGAGGAAGTGAGCTTTCAGCAGTTTTAAGGGAAGCTCTGAATTTGATCTTCTAACTTAATTTCTGTGTCAGTTGCTTCATGCTTATCCTAAGAAGAGAGACAAATTTATTTATTAATGATGGCCTGTATGGACCATATCTCAAAATTGTGCAGAGGATCTGAAAATACTGATAGCTTTAGAAAAGCATAGAGAAAGGAATTAATTTTTAAACTTTGGACACATTTGTATGATCTTAAACTTGTACATACTAATAGTCTCCACAGTGTGACTCTTGGTAGAAATGGAATTATGTATATTTAGCAAAGGTGAAACTGGATCCCAGAAGAAGAAAGCTACATGAAGCCATTGTACCAGGAGCACATTTCTGCCTCTCAGCTGTTTAGGTTCCACTTGCTTGACACAAATGCACAGATTTACTGGAGGGACCAAAATGGTCACAACCATCCCCTTACCACCTTTTTATGTGTTCCTGGTCCTGTGATGTGTAGCAGCTGAGAAGCGTCTCCACCAACATCTACCCCCTTGTAGTTTGGTAACGGAGTTACATCCCAGCTTGAAAAGTCTGATCTAAGTCTTGATTGGGCTGCAGAGGACATGTCTGCATGGTATATGCAGTGCTGGTTCAGCAGCCTGGCAGCCCTGCCAGCCGAGGGGCATTGCTGTGGGCAAGCACACATCTGAACTGGTTGTGCTGTGTGAAATAGAGAGCTGGTTAATGCTCACACAGCTGGAAACAGAAGCAAGAAGAGATTGCCTTTGCTGCATAGCTGTCATTAACCCCAAGTAAAGTCCTTAAATGTGATTCCCATCTCCTGAAGCTGTCATTTTATGCTGCCTGCAGACTAAGGGAGACACCTGTGTTTTAATTACCTGTAGTCCTTATAACATATGTCTTGGCAAAGGTAGATTTACTTTATGAATATTTCAGTAGCGCAGAATCTGCATGTGACACAGAAGTCAAACAGCCCATGGTTTTCACACCAAAATTCTAAATATCCTTCTAACCTAGAGTTAGAGGTAAAGCTAAACCTTGTTGAAGTGTACAGATGTTGAGTACCTATGTGATGAGGGGATAGGGTGAAATGGGACAAGTGTTTACGTCTGAGTAATTGCGGACTGTGAAAGGAAAAGGAAGAAATACTCAGCATAGGACATTGCATTATATCTAGGAGTAACAGTATGAGAATCAACCAAATAAAAAAAAAATAGAGTAGTATTCTCTGACCAACAGGAAGTACTTCTTCTGTGTGAATCATTATAAGCCTGCCTCCCTAAGAGGTGGTAGGATTCCTCTTGCTGTGGTTTGGAGTTGGGCTGTATGACTGACAGCAGGTGAAGAACAGTCCTGTGATTGTTAAGGGGGTTCACTAGGTGGTTGCCTGCACACTTGCAGACTATGCTTTCTGGTTGCTAGTAGGTAGCTGTTAGCTGCCTGGTATTTGTAGAAAACCTCCTTAGCATGTTTGGTCAAACCAAGCTATTTTGTGACTAGCAAATAAATAACTTGGGAGTAATTGAGAAGCTAGGTAAAACATATTTTATTGGTTTAACTTATTCTTATTAACTGTCTATATCATTTCCTCCAAACATTACAGCTTATATTAAAATATAAGATGCAAGACAGCTTTGCTTTTTTCATGTAACCTTTTCAATGCCATATTTCAGACACCTGGCTGTGAAGCTGAAATATTACCTATTCAGGTGCTTTTCTTACTACACTCAACAGTACATTTGTTTATAAGTAATTTGTGTTGAAACACAAGCCTTCTGTATGCAAGCAATTAATTTTTCAGAAGCATATGAAGTCAATATGGCCTCTGTATAAGAAGGAACCTCCCTAGGCTGGAATATAGTGTTGTTCTCGGCTGAGGAGGGTGCTGTTGCCATCGCCATCCAGTCCTTGCTCCTCCTTCACACCTTCCCTTGCCCAGCTCTTTTCCTTCAGTAGCAGGCAAGTAGCTCAACATCTTCTGTGCTTCCATTCTGGGGATTTATTTTGTTAATGTACTTCTTAGTAATGGCACATGTTAAGTGAACAAACAAGGTACTTCAGAAGGATATGTGCAGTGTGGTTTATGCTTTTCCAAAGTTGTCACCTAACTGCTTCCATGCTTGTGCCTTGACTTTCGGGAGAACAGGGTCAGCCAAGACAAGTCACTAGTGTGGTTATTTTATAATTCAGTATGCATACAAGGATGCAAGAAGTGGGCTGGTGTTGCTTCATTCAATATTCTCTGCTCTAAGGGTCAGTCCTGTCCTATGACATTAAATGGTTGTTAATTTTTTTTTAGGTTGTGGTTTAAAGGGGACTGTCCTCTGTAATGATACCGTTTCCCTTCTGTCTTTTCTCTGTTGGATTGCTTTCCCACTGATGCATTCGTGAGCAAGCACCCTAACTATACTTAATTATTAAAAAGTCATTGCTCAAACAGAGCTCTGAAGAAAAGGAAATATTTCTTACTGTGTGTTACTGAGTAGTAGTTCATAATGGGTTTCATCTTTGTGTATTCTCTCCCCTAATTTGGGAGCCAGGTATATTTTATAATACATAGGTACATGTACTTATATTGTACGAGCTACCAGCTACTAGAGAAAAAATAGCAGACATAAAAAAGAAAAGATATTAACATTTTCCCCAGTTTAAAAGTTTTAGAAAAGCATGCATAGCTTAGACTGCAGTACTCTTTAAATTGAAAGAGTGGCCAGACAAAGCCCAAGTTTGCAATGCATTCTAACCACATTACTTCCATTTTTTGTAATATGGGAAAAGCTTTAGAGTAAACACATACCATGTAGAAGTTAGCTTTTTTGGTGTCCCTGCTTTTAGAACATACCTCTACAACAGAACAGAGGTATCTGTGCAGGTGTCAAATGATCAAAACTGCACATGTGTTTGTATGTACCATGACATTTTCCACATAGTCTAGAGTTAATAATAAAAAAATACATTTTTGAAGAGAATTTCAACTATATTATTTTCAATGTGAATGAACACTGGGAGAAATGCTGACCATGAACATGTCAGTCTTGTTCAGTTTTAGCAGGCAGTCACTTTGCTGGACCTAATTTTCTTCCTGAAATAAACCTTTCTGTGTAGAATTAAAAAAACCCAAACAAACTTGGATATTAAATAACACGTCCTGTGCTGTTTATTTAAGCCCTTCTTTTAGACAGAATCTGTCTACCTCCTTACATTGTGCTTCTCTAATCACAGACTGCAATATTATTAAAAAAAAAAGTCCACAGCAGATCAGATAATGTAATAACTCGCCTTCTGCCAGTACTTTGGCCCTGGAAGTACTGAGCTGCAGAGCTCAGCCATCTTACTGAGGCCTGGAGTGCATTAACCCACAGGAAACATGGACAGGGTGGTGTGGGACTTTTCCTGACAGTCGTGCTGCCTAGCGTGCAGCTAGCGCAAGTGTGTACAGCTCCACTAGGGTCAGCGGTGTAGGCAACATCAGCAAGGCTGGTTTTGCTGTCCTGGCTTTCCCATCACACCTGAAGCAGGCTGTGGAGTAGGGCTGTGCAGTACGTGGCTCTTATGGCTGGAATCCTTTAGCAAATATGTCCCATATTCTTGGGGAAAAACTTCCTCCTTTTGTGAGTTTCTCTTGCTTTCACTGATGCCTTTAGTTTTCATTTTTATGATCTTTTTTTCCTCAATTTTCTGGTGTACCTGGACAACAAATGCCATTTTGGCTAATATTGTTTTATTATGCATGCCGTCCCAGACCATCTTTCGAACACGTACGGCTCTGCTGGTGAATTGCTATCATATCACTCTACAATATTGAATTAACCTGGATTAAATTCTGCATTGGTTCTTTACCCTGTGTTTTATTTTGGATGTCTCTTGGATATTGTTTGTTGATTGTGATATAGACCATGGCACATTTCTTTCCTTCATTCCTCACATGTTCCTTGCAGATCCCTACCTTTTTTATAAGAAGTACACAGAATTAATATCTTTATATGCATTTGCAGTGAGTACTCAGTAAACTTATAATTGGCAGCTTCCAGACTCTGGCAAAAAAACCTTCAGGACCCTCCAGCCTGCGTCTTCCATCCCCCAGTGTGAACAAGCAGAACACGGTAACAACCTGCAGATATTTTAAACACTGCAAATTCTTGTGTCTTTCAGGACCTAGATTTCTCATCACATCCACGGGAGCCTTGTATATTTTAGACGTACAGAATGAAGATGGACTGTACAACTACCGCTGTATCACAAGGCACAGATACACTGGAGAAACACGACAAAGCAACAGTGCAAGACTTTTTGTATCAGGTGCTCCTTTACATATGTTAAATTAAGTATTGTATATGCCTCTCTCTAGTGTGCTAAACTGGTAAGGCAGGTTCTTGTGCCCGTATGCACTACCAACCAAGTCGTCTATCAAATGGAAGGTAGAAGTGGTCAGCTGTGAGCTGCTGCTGCAAAATAAAATGTCCCATTTTAAAATCCTTTTTTCTGTTTTTCACCTCCTATTAGATATTTCCACAGAGCCTGTAGGATGCACTGGCATTTAGTATGGTGATTTAGAGGTTTAAAGTACTTTATAAAGGGACTGTGGATGGGATTCATCCAGTAAAAGTAGACATGTGCAGTGAACGTGTCTAGTCACCTTAACTTCCCTTTGTAACCAAAGGAGAGAAACACTTTTAGGGGTAGTGTATCTGACCTACTTCAGCCACCCACTTTGGGGTGAGATGAATTGCCCCACGGTGCCTATTTCTCTCTGTTAACTGTAGCAGGAGCTCAAGACATTTAGTTCAGCTGTAGATATTTCCACTGCAGGAGTCTCAGGCCAGCTGAGGTGCATTTCAGCCTTCCTTTTCATTCATCACACTCCTTCCCTGGGGAAAACAGTGTTCCCCTGCTTCCAGGAGGGATCTCCATCCAGAAGGAGTACGTGACCTGTCCCAGGCCACCCAGGGTGCTGCAGGCAGACAGGAGTGTTAGGTGGTGGCTGTCCGTGGGCAGAGCTAAAAGTCCTAGGGCAAATGGCCTTGTGCAGCAGGTAGGAAAATGAGAAGGTAGATGGGGTATTTTAACTTTTCCTTGTAATTGTAAATCATCTCCTGATTGTTGTGTGTGTGATGGACTGTTGGGTTCCACACACACCACCCCCCAAACCCTTAGAGCTGTCAGTACGGTGCTGCTCCAATCCCACTTTCTCTCCATTGTCTTTCAGTGAGAGGAGGTGCCAGCTGTGGGTGAGGTGAGACGGAAGAGTAGACCCCAGGCCTGGGTTTGAACTTGCTTTCAATCATCTCTGTATAGGATTAGCTCTTCTCCATCTCCCCTTCCTCTCCCTCATTTGCTGGGTGCCTGGAACTGCACCCTGTGTTTGCATGTGAGCAAAGCTGCAATTGTGTTCCCACATCCATAGAGTTAGCTAAGACTATATCCCAGACTCTCTTCTTTCTCCCTGTATCCTTGCTTTACAGAAGACATGCCCACCATCCCACTGAAAGCCCCACAGAGCTTTTTCTCCTTTTCACTGTTACTAAGTTTCCCTAAAGATCCTAACCCTAAAGATCAGTCAGGGTATGGTGACCTTCACAATTTAACAGTCTGTGGGGCAATTCTCCTTTTGACCTTGTCTTTGTCTTTTGGTCTTTCTGTCAGAAAAAAAATCTAGTGATTAGGTCTCAGTCCTCCACCCTCTGAGAGCCCTAAGGGAGACAGAGGTGGGCACAAGGTTTTGCGTTAGTAACATACTTCCTGCCCTCCTCCGAAATGGTCATTGCTGGAGGATTCTGGAGCCCTCTGAACATACAAGTCAGGACTTAAATATACTAAAGATAAAAAAAATAGTATGAATGTTCAGGTTAGAATCACTTACCAGTCAGATCCAGGAGTTTCTTCCTTTGATGTATGTCCCCTGTGGGTAAAACTCTTGCCTCTGCTTTTCCCAGCCAGATGAAGAAGTAGTTTTCCTGCACAAGAATCTGCCTGCTTTGGTCTTCTAAGGATAGGCAGGGTCCTATCCTTCTAGCTGGCTCCATAATATGGTCTGCTTCCGTATGAAATCATGCTAAGGCTGAGCCAGTGGTAACATAAATAAAATCAGGCTTGTATCTTGGTTACCACAGGAAAATTTCTAGTTATTTCGCTGAACAAAGGGGAAAAATGAAAGCTCTGTCTTGTTTGTAATTCTGGACAAGCACCCTAAAAGATGTGCTCTGTCTGGAGTTCCCTTTTCTGTTCTTCTCCACAGACCAAATCAAAATAGGAAATTTTATTTGTGTGCAATAGCTGGCTTTTTTAAATCAATGGGGTTAATTATTCTCTATTAGAGCTAGAGTGGGCTCTGATTTCCAGTCCTGTTAGTCCTGTTAGTCTACTGAACAAGTGCAGCAGTTATGGGCAGTTTCTCTTAATATTTTGCTAACAGGTTTTCTTTGTTCTTTACTGGAATTTATATTTTAAAATAGTGAGCCCTTTAAGAACTGAGATCAGAGAATCCATGAACGTAGTTGTGAAAGGTCTGCTTGCATGAGACCTACATTTTTGCCTGCCTTTTACATCCATAAATATTCTTTGCTTATTTGGGAATGAAATAGTTTGTGATGGATATTGATCATAGTCTCTTGGTCACATTTTTAGTACACGTTAAGCTCCGTTACTCTTTCAAAGAGTGAGAAAGGTAACATGCATATAATAGCAAATACACATGTGAATAATTAGTATGTCTATGACCGAAGCAAAATTCCAAATTTCTTTTGGAGTAAGAACATCTCCTTGAAATCATGTGGCCTTTCTAAATAAAATTAAAACCAAGGCCATTAACATGCTACAGAATATTCCTCTAATGCCCATTATAGTGTGCTCTTCCAAAAATAATTTTGTCCAGCCATGAATCCCAGCTCCCAAAATCTTTACCACTTTTTAACCCTCACATTCCAAAAGATCCTTGTGATTTTTGAATGCACAATGAGTTTCTTGCTCTGTCCTTCAAAGAAGATCCAAAGTAGAATATTTTAGAACAGTATTTTGCCTCAGTTTTTCCACCGTTGTCCTTGCTGGAAGTCATTTGCAGCTGGCTGTTAAAGCATAGTAAAATAATCATTCAGAGTCCATACCACACATTGGAATTGAGTTATGTTACTTTGCTATTTGCCTCATTGCAGGTGGTTGCAAATGAACCCTGGGATTTCTTTTGTGCTTTTTTTCTTTTCTCCCTCCCCCCCCCTCCCTTAACTGGAATATATGCAATGTAGGAGGTCTAAATAGGAGTCTGTTCCAGGGGCATCCCAAAGAGATGTTTTTACCATCCATTTAAATATATAAGTACAGAGTGCAAGAAAGCACCAGGTTGGTCACTGGAATCATATTTTGTGTATCCCTAAATATATTTTACATACCTCCTCTATAATAACAGCCCAAGGCTTCTCAAGTACGCAGGCCAATCCCAGTTTAGCTGTTCCGTGGATAGGACTCCAGGCTGGGCTGCTCCTGCGAAGGCTCAGTTTGAGAAAGGAAAAAGTGAAGCGAAGTGAACCTGGGAACCAGGGACTGGTGTGGTGTTCTTGAAGGGTGAGAAATGGTAGCTGCAGAAGGGGGCTGTGCATCCCATGGCATCTGCTGCCGTAGCCCCCAGCTCTGGGGGCAGCCCACCTGGCTTCCCAGGCTTCTGCCTAGGCAAGGGGGCAGGAGGGCAGCGGCTGCTTTGCTGTCCCCATCAGCTTGTTGTCTGAGGTGGTTTCGCACGTTGACTGGGCCCAGCATCGAAGCATATGCAGTTCTCTGCAGCAAACTAGGAGGCTGTCGGAGTGTGATATTTACGAGCCACAACTTTTCCTTACAGTTACTTTAAAGGATTGCAAATGCGACCACATATATCCTTCACAAAGTCTTTTGAATTTAAAAGCGTATAGAGAAGCTATGAAGCTACTGTCAGTTTTGAGTAGGAATGCACAGACAATACCTTTAAATGTCAGTTCTACTTTTTTATTATTTAATTATTACTTTCAGTTGACGAAATTGATTCTGTGTAGATGTAACCTTCCTAAGAGCCAGAGCTGTAGTTTCTTGCATGCTTACATTTTTACCGAGTTAATTCCTCAGGCTGCACAAAAGAATCAATGAAAACATAGATGCCTGATGACCCAAGAGGCGAGAAAGGAGCTGGCCAATCAATTAGTCAAATTGACATTGGCCTTCCCAATAGCATCCTGGCAGATTGTGCCTTCACTAAGCCAGACATAAACAGCATGGCAAGCTCAAAAATATAACCCATCTTGATGCCAAATATGGACCTTGAGGCTACTGATGCATGCAAAATCATTTGTTTAACTACTGGCTGACATGTTTCTAATGAGACAGACAGTGAGTTGCTGTAAACTGAATGTGGTTTTGCCTTCAGTGGCTCAACTTTTTGCTGGCACCTAGAGGGCAGAAAAACCTCTGTGGTCATCTTTCATTGAACTTGGCATTTAGGGTTTTATCTAGATATTCACATAAAAGTTACTTAGCCCATTTGTTTACCATCACAATTTTAGTTTCTGGATTGATAGTATAACTTGCATAGTGCCTCCAGCTATTCGCTCTCAAGTATAACCTCCCAGGTGTGGCTGCAGTTCATGAAGATATATCTAAGCTAGTTTTAAACTAACTAGCTCAGGTACTGATTACACTATCGCTGGAGTAGCTTGATTTCAGCATTAACTGCTCCTTTAATCTCTCTAGCTCCTAAGAGGAACCTGCTGCAGCTGCCCTCTGAGCAGTACCTGAGCTACCTAAATCAAAGACCACTTGAAAATGTCAAAATGGATGCAATCACACCTACACCCAGGCAACTATGATGTAGATATACCCAAAAAGAGATCGGTGTGTCAGATAGGAGTAAAAGAAGTTGCTCAGTATGTGGAGTTTCTTTGTGAGACAGAAGTCTTAGCAAAGTGGGTGCATGTGATGAGAAAATACTTAGATGAATATTTGTTGATTTATTGTTCAGTATTTACGTTGCAATAGCTCCAGGATGGGCTTCCATCATGCTGCATGCTACACAAAACTGTAAATCATGTCAGCCTCTTCCTCCAAAAGTTTTCAAGCTTAAAAAGCCAAAATCACAAACAGAGTACTATTTCTGGTGGGGTACATGCACCTCTGGTGAAGGCACTTTGCCAGACTTCTGTGAGATACATAAATATATGCCAGGTACTACACAAGTGTGTTGGCCTGAGAGCTGCTTTTCTCAGTAAGTTGAGCACAGAAAGTTGGAGTATTAAGCTGTATGTTGGTCTTGTCACGTTAAGTTCTTTTTCCAGAGAAAAAGAAAAGGCTCATCTGTCAGTTAGACTGCAGATAGAAATTCCTGTGTCTTTGACCATTTCTCTCCTGACAAGGGAATAAATTGCTCCTTTAATTCAAAGCCTTCAGACCACCGAGAAGCATGGAGAATGTGTTGGCTTCATTCTAGTCGAATAGTGCAGGGATAACAGTAATAATTGTTAAGGCAACACATTTCTGGCTCTCCATTCCTCTGGTAGGGGACATCAAGAATGACCAGAGAAACGGTTGCCACCTGGAAAAAATCCAGTGAGAGGATTTCCAAGTAGTCATGAGATGCTTCAGTAATACATGCTGCTGGATCCCAGCCACCACTACTGAGATATTAGAGACTGATGGCTGGGTCACAGTAGCAAACTGTAGTACATAAAGCACTGGGCTAGTGAGTCAAAAAATGCAGGGGAAAAAATATTGGCATATTGCTTAGTGAATGAAAGAATTTTAATGCTCCCATTGAAAACTGCTGTTTGTTCTTTCAGATCCAGCGAATTCAGCTCCATCTATTCTAGATGGGTTTGACCACCGTAAAGCCATGGCAGGACAGCGAGTGGAGCTGCCTTGCAAAGCATCAGGGCACCCCGCACCAAAGTATCGTTGGCTGAAGGACAACGTTCCCTGGGAGCCTGACAGCAGGTTTCGGCAGACAGTTACAGGCCTGCTGATTGAGAACACGCGTCCCTCGGACTCAGGCAACTACGTCTGCGAGGTGTGGAACAACTATGGGACTGCTGAGATGATAGGGCGACTGTATGTAAAACGTAAGTCCTGGACTGAGTTAAGCTCTCGGGCCGCTTCTTGCCTGGGTGTTTGCATGAGGAAGATGTTGCTGTATCTTGCTGTACCTTCTGTTTTGTTACTTTACCTTAGCAATGCCTAAACTTCTCAAAGTTGTGGAACAACAGAAAGTAGGCTCTGTGGAGATGAGTTTGCTGGACAATTGAGCGATCAGAAGTGCAAATAGATGCAATTTATAACGTAGCTATATAATTTATCACATGGAGGATATGTAATTTAGAAGCTTGAATTGGATGCTTAAAAAGAAATTGCAAATGTTCTCATGAATAAAGCTGCCAAACTCTCATTGCCATGACTCATGCTGTTCGGTAATATTGAATACTCATACCTCCCCTCAGCTGAGTATTCATGTGTGAATATACTGAATGTTTCACAAATTCTACAAAGATAATTATTACTCAGAAGCACTGCACTGGAAAAGTGTTATTCTTCTATTGTTAAAAAAAAATTATTTCCTGGAATAGAAATAATGCTTTGTGAACTAACATTTCCACCTATACAGCATGACTGGCAAACTGAAAAGGGAGAAGTTTGTGAACAGTTCAGGCCATAAAAATGTCTTCACAAATAATTACACATAATGTATTTGGGCAAAATAAAATGGAGATCAAATATCAGTAATTCGTGAATTATAACGGAGGACCTTTGCTTCTAAATGTATTCATAAAAATTAGCTGAATTCAGTCTGCGTTGTATGATACAAAGTCAAAACTTCCAGAGACATGATGTAATGGTATCACTAGTGATACCAAGAGTATCCCCAGTGCCTGGTGATACATTTTACTTACGGACTCAGGGGTCAAACAGCCAGTAGATATCTTCTGGATCAGGTTGGCAGGAAGCAACAGCTGGGCGAAGGAGTTTTACCCTGCTCTGCAAGGGAGGATGTGGTTCACTTTCTTGCATCACCATGGCTCTGAGATGTTGGTGGTGCACTTCAGTGTGTCTGTTTTGTTTAATGGGTCATTGGCAGTTTTGAGCCTTTGTGGCCTTTTGGATAGGAAACATGGAGATGTTCAGTAACTTGTAACATGCATATGAGCACAGATTAACTGTTGCTCTGGACCACTGTAGAGGAAAGGACTGTTACATACATGTTTGTGATCCAGAACGACTGAGGCCGCTGACCTGTGTGTTTTTTTCCAGGCCTCTGTTCCCAATGGGCCACTAAAGATTTATTCCATATGTGTGTTATAAAATGTTCTGTAAAGTGAATGAGTTAGCTGAGGAAATTTTTATGTATAAGTATGTGTATCCATGTGTGTGTATGCATGCAAGCTGGTAAAAAAATAATTAGGTTGGTATGTATTAAGTATCAGAGATGGTATTGCTGTTGATAGTAGTCCCTTATCTTTATTAGGAAGTCAAATCAAAATATGCAAAGCATGAGATGAGATCTGCATTCAGTAATGCCTGTAACTGTTAGGTGGCAGGATAAAGACTGTTATCCTTGCATTTAAAGATTATTTATCCTTGCAGTTTTTTCAACACTGTTCATCCTACTTTTTTACAATACAAAACTTGCATTACCTACGTCCTACTCTTTTTTTAAGGCTGATTTGAAAATACTGTAGTCTTCCCTTGTTGAAGCAGAAAATTTAGTGAGCCCACACACAGAAACACTTACACGTGGAGAGATCCTACAGATGTCTATCTGTGCACCTATATTAGCATTTTGGTGTGGATCTGCCACTCTTAAAAGCTAATCTCCTGGTTACTGACATTTACTGCACTTGTTCGCATCAGGGAGTGGTTTTGAAGTATGTGAAGTGGATTCCTTTTGTAGGAAATTAAACCAGAAGATGAGCTTCAGGAATGCACCTAATTCATCAGTTCAAATGTCCACACTGAACTAATCTGAAATAACGTCCTATCCTCCCAAAACATGTGTAGTGCCATTGTTAGGCCCTCAGCACTGACAGTGTTACTCAGTAGATCTGCTCCTACTGTTCATTTAGGCATGGTCTAGAGGATTATATCACATGTTAAGTAGGTTATCACTATAGATCTATGTTTTGTGTCATGGATGTTGGTGGTCAAAATGCTTGGCCACCACAGAGAGCAAACAGTCATCTGTTGTTTGCTTGTGTGGTTTTTTTCAGAAGTGTATGGCTGTGATTTTTATCGTTCTCCTTAATTGAGAATTAATTTGTTCCTTGCACATAAATGCATGTGCGTACTTAATGTTCTCTGTTTCCCTTTCCCTCTCCCTTATTTTGATTTAAATCTTCAGAACCACTAAAAGCCACGATTAGCCCACGGAAAGTAAAAAGCAGTGTTGGTAGTCAAGTGTCCTTGTCCTGCAGTGTGACGGGAACTGAGGACCAGGAGCTCTCCTGGTATCGTAACGGTGAAATCATCAATCCTGGTAACAATGTCCGGATCACTGGCGTCAACCGGGAGAACCTTATTATGGATGGCATGGCCAAGAGTGATGGTGGAGCTTACCAGTGCTTTGTGCGCAAGGACAAGATGTCTGCTCAAGACTATGTTCAGGTGGTACTAGAAGGTCAGTCACTACCTGTTTAGCAATTCTGGTCTCCATAATATATACATCATCTTTGGTGTCGTTGTTGTAAAGTGAGGGATAGTGGACCCTAGACAGGAGAAGAGGGTACTCATGAACTGTCAGTGGGGTTTATTGTGCCCCACTCTAAGCAAAAACTAATGGAATGAAAAAATTGATTTTAAAACAAAAATCCCTCCTGAGCAGTCCTTCCAGTCTCTCTCTCTTTTTCTTTCTTTCTTTCTTTTTTTTTTTTTTTTTTTTTTTTTTTTTTTTTGTGGTGGTGCTGATTTTTGACATTAGTTTTCAGCAGGACATGAGAGAAGAGGTCTCTATTCAACTCCAAACATGTCTTTCTGGGCATGGCTTTTCTGGTTGGTGTATTAGCAGAAGGCTTGGACGTCACCTTAACTAAATGACACAACGTTCCACATGATAATCAAGTGAGGAAAGTAATCAATTTGTACGGAGCCAGTTCACTAATGAGGCTGTAGTGCAGTCATGGCATGGACACTATTTTTAGCGTCTTTATAGAAAAAGAAGAGATTACCTGCCTGGACCGAGTTACCTCGGCAACCATCTCCCGTGACTAAGAAAGCCTAAAGAGCATATTGATAATCTATCATGATGTCGAGAGAGTGCAGGTTATCAGAGAGCAACAGCAGGGAAGATTTCAAAGACACTCAGGTCTCACTGGGAAAATAATGTCTGCTTTCATCTCCAAAAAAAGCCTGTCACTTGAATTAATAAAAAAGAGGAGGAGGGGTGGCAGAGGTACATAGTGTACACACTCACAGATTTATTGCTCCTGTATCAACTTTCTTTCAGGATAAAAAAAGCTTTTGTTGTTGTTGTTGCTGTTGTTTTGTTTTCTGAGGGATGACAGTATCTAATACATAGCAAAGGAAAGGAAGAGAGTCAGAGATGAAAATAAATAAATAAATTAGAACTCTGTCACACAACCAATGGGACAGAAATGAAAGGGAGAGGGGGAAGAGGAGAAAATTATGAAATCAAATCAAATCAAGTGTTCCTCCAGGGACGCTGAGGTCTTTCAGCAGCCTGAGAGTGGCAGTGCCTTATGTTTTTGACTATGGGGCAAGCAAGGGAATTTTGCAGCCCTGTTTTTAGTTTTGCTATGACTCGGCGTGTTTCGTGGGGAGTCTTGCATACATCATGCCAGTTCCCTCAGTTTCCTGGGTGAGGTTAGACTGAAATTGCAATGTAAGAATTGTGATTCCCAGGGGGTCGTCATGGTTCAAGCCTCCCAAACATATGGGTAACACATAGCAGAGCGTACATGAAGAGGCAGTATACAGTATGCACAAACAGCGCATCACACAGATCATGAGACTTGTCCTGACACCCTCTGTCCTGTGTGATGCTGAAAGGAGTTGTCCTTAAAGGGCTTCATGTACAAGGTGAGTTTTCAAGTGTCTTTGGCTCCTCTCTAGGTAATGAGGTGCCTTTTCCTTCTGTTTCTTGCAGGCACTCATACTGTAGGAACACTGAAGTTAGTTAGCTTTCTTGCCACTTGGCTCTTTAAAACCAGACAGTAACCTACAGCACTGTTGTCTGAACTTCAGACTGGATTGCTTCCTGTGTTCTGCATACTGCTCTTGGTGTGTGGCCTTTTGCTCCCAATTACACTGAAATTCCTTTTAGATACAGCTTTGAAATTATGATTTTCAAAGGAGAACATGCATTGCATGATCTCAGAAAGAACTTCCTAACTAATAGCAGAGTGTCGGCACTCCTAAATGTTACCCTGCTGAACATTCCGGATAGGTGCTTATTTAGTCCTGCTCCCTACTTACAATCTCAAAGTTTCTGTCTCCATCCATTCTCTTTATTCACTTGCCTGGTAGAGGCTGAGTAAATTGTGACACAGATCACAAGAGAAAGCATTTGAATGCTCTCATTTCAGAGGAATATTTATCTGTAGCACAAAATGACCACAGAAAGAAATTGGCATCACTGCTGTTACTGACAATCTGTATTCAGAAAAGCTTAATTTAATACTTTTCTAAATGGGGTATTGTGGGTCAGGACTAAACTGCATTGGCACAGCTGTGTGAAATTAAGCCTATGCAAGTTATGCCTGGCTCTTGCCAAGAGGATTCATCCTTAGCTTTCCAAGGAGCTGAAATCTACCAGGAGAAGAAAAATTCAAAATGTGTTGAGGTTTTGCTGTATGTTTTTTGTGATGAACTGTGTATGGCTTTAACACTTTTCTGCAAGAACCTGGCAGTTCACATAGCTGTGCAGAGCCCTGGTCCATCTATTCAAGTGCTTTTCCTTCAGCAGAGTCAGTACCAGGTTTCTCAGAAGAAGACAGACACCTGCAGTAAGCAAAGGGTTATTTAAGTACTCTACTGCCAAAATTTGTTTCCCTCTCTCAATAATTAGAGTTACGTCCTGGAACACAATTTTTTGCACCGCTTCTAAAAAAGATCTTGGCTCATGTGATAGGCTCCAGGATAGAGGGAACAAGCTCTACACCATGTAAGTACTATTCTCCTGCTTTTCTTTCCCCTGGCAGATGGAACTCCCAAAATAATTTCTGCCTTCAGTGAGAAAGTGGTGAGTCCGGGAGAGCCAGTCTCCCTTATGTGCAACGTGAAGGGGACTCCTCTGCCTACGATCACTTGGACGCTGGATGAAGATCCCATTGTGAAGGATGGCAGTCATCGTATCAGCCAGATCATCACCTCCGAAGGCAACGTGGTCAGTTACCTGAATATCTCTAACACTCAGGTCCGAGATGGTGGAGTTTATCGCTGTACTGCCAACAACTCTGCTGGAGTCGTCCTGTACCAGGCTCGAATAAACGTAAGAGGTGCTTGTCAAATCAGCTCCTCAAAAAAACACACATAACTCATTGTAGTGAAGAAAAAGATTGTTGCATGTGATGAAATGAGTCTTGGAATGCCAAACCCAACTTACTGTTTTCTTCTCTTCCCCCCTCTCTTTTCCCACCCTGCCTCTCCAGCCCCATCTAGAAAGTGTATGGTACAGTTAAATGTTGGAAGAACCCTTTGGCTTGTGTTCTATAGTCTATTTTTCCTATACTCATCTCTTAGTTCAGTTTCTTTACTTTAGTCCTGCTGTGCATGGGGATTTTTCTTTTCCTTTCCTCCTTTACTTGTCCAACATTCATTGTAATTATTCCTGTATACAGAACTTAAGCTTGCATTTCTAGCTCTACATGGCATAATACCCATCCTCATGGTATTATACTTTATATACGTCAAAAAAAAAAGCTGACAGTGTTCTCATGAGTAACAGGATTCTAGCTTTGTATCAGTTTTGGTATTTCACATTAATTAAATCATCCTCAGCATTTTAATTTGTAATATAGCAAAGATTTTATCAGGCAAGTGTTGGATAATGCAAACATATACCCCCACATAATTAGTATGTATGCTGCAGGGTGAGGAAAAACTAGAGCATATAAAGATTAGGGAAACTGCTTAAGTAGCTCTTAAAAGCAAAAACTGTCAAATGCTAAGAAGTGTGCGAGCCGCATCTGTAAATGTTGTTAACATTTGTATATTCAGAAAAATTATAGGCATGTTTCCTCAAGCAAATGTGCCTTTAAATTGTTTTCAAGAGTTTCTTTTTACCTTTCTAGGGCCAGCAAGCATTCGACCAATGAAGAACATCACAGCAATAGCTGGACGGGACACCTACATCCACTGCCGTGTGATCGGCTACCCGTATTACTCCATCAAGTGGTACAAGAACTCTAACCTGCTACCATTTAACCATCGCCAAGTGGCATTTGAGAACAACGGGACACTGAAGCTTTCAGATGTGCAGAAGGAAGTAGATGAGGGTGAATACACGTGCAACGTCCTCGTTCAACCACAGCTGTCCACCAGCCAGAGTGTGCACGTGACAGTAAAAGGTGAGGTCAACTCAGAAAACTAGAGCCAAGCTAATGACTGTGTCTTTTATAGAAACACAGAATTGCACACATAGGATTGTGCTGGCACTTAGATAATGAGCATTTAAGAAGGTTAATCCAGATTTGTGGTTATTTTTAATGATGACATAGATGGTAGTCAGTCACTGTGTCTTGTTCTCTCCTGACTTTTAACCTCCTTCATTCAACTAGCAAAGTATTGCTTTCCAAGTGGAAGCCTTGCAGAAGCAAGCTTTCTATGAGCAGTTTTCACTACAACTAGGGCAGTAGATTAATGTTTTGTCACCTGAGTTTCACCAGTGACTGTTTCTCTGCTGGATGACAAAGTTCACATTTTCATTAGCCAGTGACTTTCCAGCTTTTAAAAAATAAGATAAGAATTTTAATGTATGTGTTTCTACCAATAAGCAGAGACAGGAGCTAAAAGCATTAACCTTGCTTTCCTCTTAAGTGTGCTTTTCTAAGTGTTCTTGATGCTTAGAAAGGTAGCACTGTAAATAAATGTGACTTGAAATTCTAATAGGATGCTTAAAATCTATTCAAATAGTCCCAAACAAGAATGTTCAGATGGACCTGAAAGACTTCAACAACAGATGAGAAAAGGAATTTTTTAGCATTGTGTTCTGACTATTCTGGTATTGGCAATATTCAGACCCATTCACAAGGACACAAAAGACAGAAAACCTGATTGCAGTAGCACCTAGTTTTGAGCAATGGGGCCACTAAATAGTGCACTTCATGTGAACCTGTAGGAAGAATTGAGGTATAATTTCACTGTTCCTGAAGTTCTTAGAAACCTTTCCTGGGCTTTTTTGGGGAGGGAGAGGAGAGAAAGGAAGGAGGGTTGATTTCTATATCTGTTCTCAGATAAGGTACAGAGGAGAACACTAAGCTAAAATGACTTTGTTACAGACAGCTGATCTTTTAACTCCTTTCTGTTCTGTTTGTTTAGCGCTTTCTTGTTTTCAGTCTGGAATGATGTAATTGCTAATTATTTCAAGAGGTTAGGGGATTAGCTTTAAGCCAATAGCAATTTGGACTCTGAAAGGCATGACATCTCATACACCTGAGACCATCAGGGGCACTAGTCACACACTGCACTATAAAAAGCTAATTTCACCATTTCTTTTCATGTATGTGGTACGTTGCTTGACATTACAGTAATATCTCAGATCTATTGGTCCAGTTTAGGAACTTAATGCCAAATTAGTAATTGCGTTGCTGCTGCACTAACAGTTCACCATGGTAAATCTGATGGGCAATGCTGCCTCTTAAATGATACCCTTCTTCAAATGGCTATCAAAATGAATGTAGCCAGACAAAAAAAATCCAGCAGTCTATCCTTACAGCTCGGGCATTTAGATCATGCTAGCTGGTACCTCAGATGCAATACTGTTTTTTCTTCCATTAGGTTGCAATTTCAAACTTGACAATCCCTCCCCCAGAAAGTAGATTGCCAGCTCTATCAATTTTGATTGAACTGTAGCTTTTATCAGTGATTTGACTTCCTTGAAGGTATTCTGCTGTATTTCTGGATATTCAGCTGCCAGGGCCATTGGCTGGTCAGAAATCTCAGACAGTGACTGTATGTACTCTGAATAACTTGCACAAACATGTGGCACCTTTGAAGAGTGCCAGTGGGCTGAGCTGCCCTGCATCTGTGATACAGCCTCATCCTGCATGTGCTCCATAAGGCAGATGCATTGGAACAGTACAAGTTGCAGTGGTAGAAGTGATCCATGGCACATGCAAAGCAGATGTGTCAGTGTGGCTCATACCTATTGATCTGGAGTTGCCAAAGTTGGCTGCAAAGTGCCCTAGCTACTTCAGCATGCCCTGGCCTTGACAATACATTGTTATTTAAAAAAAGGTTAATATCCTGTCCTCATATGCTAAGCCAGAAATGTCAAAGGCAAGCTTTGTATGTCAGACCTGAACAATTCTCAAGGTTCTGCTATTGTAGCTGGAGGTCAGCATTGCCACAGTGGTTTTTTAGATGGCTATGTACTGTTTTCTTCCATACCTACATAGTGATTTTATCTAACATATTAGCAGAGAGCCAAAAGTGGCCTGTTGCTTCAAAATATTAATGTTTTTGCTGTCTTTTTTTTTTAATATAGATTCCAAAGTCAATGTGATGAGTTTTCAGGCACTTACGTTTGATTCCGAGAAATACAAAATATGGCCCAGCTTGCATACTAGAGGTTTAAAGTACTCTGAAATATGACATTATAAGGGGGGTTAATATCAGTGCCTAAATCTCCTTATTTATAGTTCAGCTTGTCATACCATCAGTATACTTATTTATTCTCCAGAGAAACAGAGGGAGAGTTATTGTCCATCTTCAACATCATGGGTCCTTTGGTTTGTTCTCATTTCTGCTACAGGCTTCCTGGGTGACCTCAAACCAGTCAACTGAAGGGGGATTCAGAATAGATGATACTTAATGAGCTGTTACTTGGTATTTTGTTTCCTCCATGTTCTGTTCTGAAGACATAATTATCAATTTCCTTATTAGCTTTTCTGAGATGATGTGTGGTATCTCTGTGGTATCAAAGTGTTTCTGAATCAATGCATTCATTTTCAAGACCCACCTGGAAGATCAGGAGCGCTTTGGCAAATGGCAACTGAGGCGCAGACTGAACTTAAAAGTATCCACAAATTTTCTTATGTTCAATTTCAGAAGCCTACAGCTTGATTTTTCCAGTTCACCTGTTGTTATATAGCATTTATATGTTCAAAGCCCTGCTCCCATTGAAATGAAGTTTTTTCTGAGAGTTCTTTTTCCTTCTTCAGATCAGTCACATCACCCAGCTTAGCAACCCCCTGGGAAAGACATATTTAAGTCATCTAATTAGCATTATCTGAGAGATTGGTGGCAAAGGTGAATATAGAATTTGGCTCTATGGGGCAGCATTTATCTACATTATGCATACAAGTGGCCTTTCTTGTCTGCAGTCCTCTACCACATTTACTGCCCACTTTCCAAACTCTCCAGTACATGCAGCATTCCCATTCTGTCTTGAATGAGGACTTGCTAAAAGCAGCATCCAAATAAAGATATGCAACAGCATGAGCATATAATTAAATACAAGAGGGCTGCCCATTCTGTAGAGTATTTTGAGATTTACAAACATCCAAATGAAAGCAAAATCTTGAGGACATTCTTTGGAAATCACTGTAAGATCTCAGATAGGAGAACAGAAAGTTTCTTGACCATAACTTCAAAATTAAATCCTGGCTGCCAGAGAACCCAAGAGTGGGGCTTATAGAGCCTTGCTGTGCAGCCTTCCACCTGGCAGGCTGTCAGGAAGCCAAAAGCTTGGGAGCTGGGCACTTACGTGCTACCCAGCCCCAGGCCAGCTACTTCTTTGCATTGCTGATCAGAAGAATCAATTAGACACCACATGAAATCAGTTGTTCCATTTTTTTAGGAATAACTGGTGCCTTTGTCTGCATAGCCACCTACGCCAGAGTTCTGCAGACTCCAAATAACTCTGTCCCACTGAGATGTGGCATGCCACCCCCACCCCCATCCTTTGTCTGTCCCTTGTCTCTGTCCCAAAATCTGGATCTTGGAAGCTAGCAGTCCCATAAGCTGGCTGTTGGGAGCTGAGTGGATAAGCTGGCAGGAAAATATACAGGTTTCTGCTTGGCAAACATAGCTCTGTTGGAGCCGTGACTGAGTCCTAATGGAGCTTTTTGGAAATCAAGCCATCTTGGCATTATTCTTTTTATATTTAGACAAATGAATTGGCCAGTTCTGAGTTCTGACAAAAAGCCATGAAAACTACCCACCCTGTAATGCATACCTAACCGGGGGGAGACAACGACTGTACTTACATACTTAATTTCTGGTATTTTATACCTGTCGACCACTTGCCTTCGCAACTGTAATAATACCCTTTCAACAGGTTTTGCTTTGGCCTGTGTTAAATGCAATTTTCTTTTTAGCTTTTTTGTAAAGTAAACTGAACCCCCTTTCCTCTTCCTCCTGCAAGGTGGAAACAGTAGTTACTGACATCCTCAGAAGTAATCATTGAAATTAGCCTGGCTAAGGATACAGCATAGGTCCTTGCCAAGAACAGAATTATTTTTAGCAGCACTAGTTTCTTACTCTGTATTTGGTCCAGCTCTAGTGGTTTGCCAGTGGGGTTCATATACATCTGTTGACGGCAGAGGACTGTTGAAGTTAGACATCCTAAGGAGAAGAATATCCTGGAGGAGATGTAGTGTTTTGTGTTCATTTCTCCTAAGTATGTCCTGTCCTCCTCAATCTTCTCCAGCTCATCCTTGCCCAAGTCCTGGCTCTTCTGCTCTGGGTTCCAAAACCAGTCTGTCCTCCACGTCTTTCCATTTCAGTCCTCATGTCCTTGGCGCCTTGTTCTCATGAGTCAAAACCAGTCTTCCCCTTCAGAGCTCCCAACCTTACTCCCAGCCTCCAGTTACCATCCTCTCTTTCTGCCAGTCTTCACTTTCTCCATCTCCACTGGGTTTCAGCCTGTCTCCCCTTCATGTGGATCTTCATTCACTGTCAGTGCTGTACCTCACCCCACTGCTTCCTTGTCCCAGTCTCGCATCCCCAGCCAGTTTCCCAACTTCACTTTACCAACTCCCATCACCTCTGCAATCCCACTGCAAGCCTGCTCTCAACTTCTGACTTTCCCTCACTGCCCGTAAATCCAATTCTATAATTCCCTTTTGTTATCCTGGACATCACTTTGAGCTTCTGCTCCATCACTTGCTGCTGCTATCTGCATGCCCAGCAAGGCAGGCTGGTTCCCCGCTCTGGTCCCTTAGCGCCCACATCTCCTTTCTTTCTCTCTGCCTTGAAATCACTCTCTTCGTGCTTCCTGGGCCCAGCACAGGCAGCTGTATGAGCACTAGAGAGACAAATCTGTCTGCTTTGATTTCTGACATTTCACCAGACTGCACCTGCCCCACATGGCTGGAACTGACTCAGCCACTGAAGGCAGAGCTAGGATGTGTTCAGTGCTGCTCGAACCCTGGGAGCTCTTAGCTACTAGTCACTGGAAAATGTCTTATCAGGATGTGATAACTTTGGGGGTTTCGTCTATTTATTTACTTGTTTTAGCTCAGATTTGGGCACCCTTGTGATGACTTTTCTTAGGGACAGCAAGAATATCTGATGCTAGTGCCATCACCTGCCAAACTTGAAAGCCATGCTGCTAACCATGGGGCAGGTGGGACTTCTCAGATTCTCACAATGTCTTTTTTTTTCTTTTACGGTAGGATCAATATATACTGCATCCCTATTTTTCCACTCTCCTGCCTTATTCTTGGAAATGGCCAAACAGTTGTAGCTGTAACTTTCCAGCTGAAATGACTCAGCCTGAGGCAGACACCTGGCCTGGAAAAATACTATCCAAACAGAAGTCAAACTGCAAGCAAATGAAAATAGTCTTATAATGAGAAGTGTTGGCAAACAAAAAAAGAGGTTATATTACCCACCCCATCTGTAAGTTTCATATTTCCATTGAAAAACAACCCTTCAAGTGGTAAGATGGTTAAATAATAGCAGCATCTCTTCTACAGCATTTTAGCAGATCTCAAAGCATTTTAAAAACAGGAGTGAGTCATTATCTCCATTTTTTTTTATTATGTAATTTATAGTAATAGTTTTCTCAGCTACAATAAAAGCCATCAGTAGTATACGATGATTTTCTTTTCATCAGTCTCATGGGACACACTTCTCATGTAAACAGCCTACTGCTATTCACACTTCCCCGACAGAAATTAATTGAAAAAGAAGCCCCTGAGAGGGAAGGGTGCAGCATCATTAAAATAAAAAGTGCGGTGTTCAAAAGGACTGTTTCTTTTCTTGTAGAGCTTATATATCTCATTGATTTAGAAGACTTCTCATTGCCTTATGCTAAAGTGATAGCACTTCACCTGTTGTGAACCACGTAAAAGAATTGTACCAGCCTGTTTCTTTTTAGAAAACAAGCAAACCAAACAAGGGCTATTTTTAAATAACTTTATGTTGCAACTATTTGAATAGATTCTCCTAATCTTTCCTGGGAAGTATCTAGCTTTTTCTAATATATAAAATGTTATTGGTGGATTTGCATTGCAGATCAGTTCAGGGAGGGCTGTTTTAGATAGTGAAAAATATGCAGGCACAATAGGGAGAAAACATCAGGGGAAATCTTTCAAGGGTTCTTGGGACCATGGTGCATGCTGTCATCAAACAATCTGCTAATCTGTTTATGCTTCAGTCTGTGGCATGGATTATGGCAAGTGTGAATTCAGTTTCATGCACGTATCTAAGATGTAACTTCTTATCTGTCCTACTGACTGAACCTTGCCAATAATTTGAGTCAGAAAAAACTTCTGGACTTGGCATCCTTCAGATACTTCTTTCATTCTATCACTTTCTGCCTTTCTTTCACTCTCCCATGCAATATCTTTTTGGATCCCTCTAAGCTTGTTGCAACTTATTCAGGAAGAAATATTAAGATCTCTCAAAGTGACTGGAGTTGTCATATGCAGGAATCATGCAAGGGCCATGTGGTGAGAATGGATAAGAATGTGCAGTTGTGCAAAAGATCCTGCAAAAATCCACTTAACTGTCATTCTCAGGTCACATAATGGGCATGGGGACTTGTTACGGGGAACAAGCAGTGGCAGCAGTCTGATTTAAGGGAACATGCACTTCGATGGTGATATCTCCCATGTGAGAACCCCAGCATCTAACCTGTAGAAGCACCTGAAGAAAAGACTAAAATAGCCTGTTATTCAATATGTGAGACTTGACAGGTCTGTGTACGTTTTTTGCCATTCAACATACAACAACTCAAGGTTAGCCTCGCATTAAAATAGCTGACTTGCATTCTTTAAAAGCTCACAAGTGTCATGTGGATGCTGCGGTTAAGTGTCTTATTTTGTAGCAGTACACTTCTAATATACTGTATTCCTAATGACTTCACTTCTGACACTGCAGAAAATGGTTACCCAAAAATGTATGTTAAAGTTGTTTCATTACTATCCTAGTCCTCATGAGGAGGAATTAATATGTACAAATATAAAACTTTTCACTTAAATCTAAAAACTTACTAATTTTGTGCACAGTCTTATACCTTTCAAACACAATTTAAGTTGGGGTATGGATGTGTTTATTTATGAATTATATAAACAATATGAAATGAGCCTTAGTACTTGAATAAGAGCCTCAGCTAAGGAGTTCAAGAGTATCTGTATATTTTGCTTGAGTTTAATCAAAAGCCAGCCCTCTTCTCTCTCTTACAATGCAGCTTTATTTACTTCAGGTTTGGAAGAAGGCACGTTCTTGCTCTTTTTTGTATGTATTTTGTCAATTATATTTGAAATACTTTCTTATATATTCGTTAAAATTGCTCTTAAAATTTTAAGTACTTTACTGCCACAAGTTAGTGTGAGCTATTAGCAGTGTGTGTGTAAGTACATACAGTAAGTACATACAGAAAGCAAGACTGTGCATGTACATGATAGTGCAGGTCTGGAGTATGCTAGCCTAATTTCAAATCAATGTGTATAATAAATAGCATGCAATAAAAAGACAGTATCATCCCTGTGGAAACAGAAGGGTGATATAAAATCAGCTGCTTATGTACAGTCCTGGGATAAAGGTGAAAGGGAAGCTAGTGTGAAATCAGTCAAACTACTTATGGAAATGATTTTTAGAGCCAGAGATCATTCTGTTAAAGTCCTCTTTCATCTAAATCTGGAACTTTTGGCTCTAGTGATCTAGTTGGTTTCAACTTTTCACAGTGTTACCTGAGGACAAAGATCACTTTAGATCATGTAGGGGCTAAACAAGGGCAATAGCTCTGGACTAGGTTCCAAAAGCATACTAAAAATAACTAGTAAGTGCTTCTGGATACCTAGCCTACAAGTGAGGCTTTTTATCAGGTGGCACTTTAACAATAAAGGTAACTGCTTGTTGGGTTAATATACTCTTGCAGCTGGTATCTTATCTTCATATGAAGAAGGCTTTCTCTTTTAAAAAATAAACAGCAAACGCATCCCCTTGGGCACGGAACTGAGCTTCCACCATCCTAGGTTTGCAGGGTGCTTCATATGATAAGGGCACGCTCTTTTCCCCTCACAATGGAGGCTGAAAGGAGGTGGTTCGATAGATGGATGAGACATGACATAAAAGCACTCTTGGTTTCTACACAACATTTTACATCCTTTCTTATTTCAGAGGAGCTCTCAGAACAGCACCAGGGAGCCTATGAGCTATCGGTGTTGCATTGCAGGAAAGGGGAGTGGTGACAAAGGCAAAGGGTGAAGTCTCTAGTAAGCTCCCCTGGGAAATAAGTGTTTCCCACAGCATTTGCTCTGCCACACTCAGCGACAGTTCCTGATAAAATACCACAGCTTGTTGTGGTAAGATTCTGAAGATGTTTGAATACAGGGTTAATTTCGGTAACTAATGAACCTACAAGTAGAGGGAAACGTTGTGCAACAGCAGAGGCGTTACAGAGATTAGTTTGGTTCTTTTTTTTTTTTTCTTCAGTGCATACACTTAGAAAGGCCTGAAGGATATAACAGCATTCCCTCTTTTCAAGACAGGATACATTAGTACACAACGAGGGAGCGGGGTATGTGGCTTGGCTCAGTAAATGCCATTAACAGATAGTTCAATGAATGACATGCCCTACTGATAAGGCTCAATACATACAAGAAAGAAGCAGAAAAATCCAGTGTTTCAGCAACTATGTGCAATTGCTCAAACCATCACCCACAAGGGATGGAGCTGTTTAGGAGAAACAACTGATGGCTGAGAAAACTTACAAATGATTAGACTGTGGCTAGGGTTTGTGCAGAGACAAAGCACTTTTGGCTTTTGCACTCCCAGTGCCTGAAATCTAGGGTCACACGGCTGCCTTAAGAGGCTATGTAGTTTGGTGGCTATTACTTTGCATCAGCCAATGGACCTGTGTTGTGAGTATTCATTGCCAAAGGTATTTTATATTGTGGGCACAGCTCCTGCAACAGTGTTGCAAGAAAATCCTTTAGGGAACCGTTTCTAATGATAAAGCACCAGATTACTTTCTTTTTACTATGCAGAGCCCAGGAGAGGAACGCCATGTTCACAAGGCTGCTGCAGGAGACAGGCTATCTGCAGGATACTCTGGTTTAGTGAATCATCTCAGCAGTTTCTTCCAACATAACTCCCATGGAACGGAGGGCAAGAAATTAAAGATGTTCCTCTGCTAATGGAGAGCAGCATGGAAGCCCTCCTTGCCCTCCTTTACAGTAATCTCCCAGAGGTACAGAAGACCTTGCTAGGGCACAAAAAACATAATTTAAATCTTCCTGCATTACCACTAATGAGGCTGGCCCATGCTCCTCTTCTTAAATAGACACTTAATTCAAGCACTCATCAATAAAGCATTCCCAAGACATTGCGCTTCATTGCATGAAGCAGAGATTTTCACTCTTTTGCCTGTTGTGGGTAGAGGAAGAAACATCCCTTCCATATACACAAGCCCACACACACATACCGCCCTCTCTCTATATAGTTAACATGTAACATCTGTTACATAAAATAGCATAATTTAACAAAAAAAATCAAATACAAGCTCTGAAGTGTGGTCAAACTTAAGCTACGTATAGGGAAGGAAAATACTTCAACATACCTTGAAGTATTTTAAACACATTTTAAATACATCTGTCCTACTGTAACTCTTCTCTCTCAGAGTTAAAGTAGTATACTTCCTTCTTATTTTTTCAGTGCTGTTTGGCAATGATACAGCTTTAGTTTACAAAAAAAACCAACCCACATGCTGGTTAATCAAGCTCGATATTTTCTTCTGTCAGGGGTATATGTCAACTTCTTACTGCAGAGATAGATGTAGAGATATATATATGTGGCAACTTTTGTATTTCAGAAATTACTTGTCTGACTTCAGATATGCTTTATTCTATGTTTTTAATAAGTGATTTGTTGTGATTGTTTCCTTTTTCAAACTAGCAGGAAGAAAATCTATCTAGTATGTTAGGTTGCCAGGAACTGCCTTTATCAGCCCAAACTGCTAAATACTGTAGCTGAAAAACATTCTTCAATACTTCAAAGTTATCACTAGGCTATTTACTTTTTTTAAGTACGGATTTTAAATTACACACTGGTTTTTAAAATAAGCTCCTTGTCAGTACTGCAAGCTGCTGCAGGTTGAATATACATTATATTTTATGAAGCAGAAATAAATGTTGATTTCCTCTGTATCTTAAAAACCTGAGCAGAGGGAAAATGTGCTGTCTATAAATATTTTAGCCAATTTCTGAAATGCTCTGCAGGCTGCTACTCTAAATTTTAGAGTTGATAAATGCAGCCTTGCAAATCAATATTTTCTGAAAAATACTTCACTGTGACCTAATGATCTTGCTCCCTGTTTTCTTCATCAGGGAAATGGAGAGGGAAGATGCACATAACAATCCTTGAGCAATATGTTGTCTGACTTTTGATATAATTTTGTCCGCGAAAGATTGGTTCAAATTCGTTACACACTCAGCAGAAAATACAGAAGCAATTTGCCACCCTGTTGTGAATTTTAGCATATCTTTCAGTAATGATGCCTGCGACTAAGAGAAGGGTTTGGGTAGAAATGTGCTAACCAACACAGTAAGAGGGGCACTTGGCATTTAGCAGATATTTGCACTCATCAAGGGGAAAGGTTATGTCAAAACCTTTTGACAGTCTCATTCTAAAAATTTCTCATTCCCACTTATATTATAACTGCTTGTCAGTAAATGCTAAGAGAAATTTGGCCTTTTTCTGCTGATGTACAAAGAATCCAAAATATCTCTTGTGAATGCGTTAGCTGCGCTAAGGTAATTAGAAAAGGCGGGCAGACATTTTGCCTCACTTTGTGACACTAGGTCCCCAAGTGAAAAAGCAGTTAATTTCCAGTGCTCAAAGTTCAAATAAACACAGTAATTTATACTGAGTTTCTTTCTTCTGTATGCCTGATCTACCATATTTTCAAAACACAACAGGACAGGTTTTAGCGATTTGAGAGAGAGCAGTCAGGAAAAGGCATTACAGCGTGTGAGAAAAATTGATTGCAGTGGCACTTCCCACAACCGCAGACAGTGAGCTGGTCTCGGAAGAAGTCAGGGAAAGCCGGTAAGGATGAGTTGTGATGCCCTGCACCTGATGTTGCCTCTCCGTGGCAGCTGCGCACGGTCATAACCTCCTCATCAAACCGCATCACGGCTATGCCAGAAATAGTGGAGTTAATATCTGATTTGTGCACCGTGATGTGCATATACACAAGCATTTGAACATGCCTTTGAATGACACCTTTTCCCTTTGGAGGGTTTGGTATTGCTTCCTTAATAATAAACTTTCTTACTCCTGATGGAAGAGCAGCCAACATATTCAATGATCAAAAGAAGTGCACTGAACTACCATAGTAATGGTCTCAAATACCTATCCCTGCATCCCAGAAATAGGACACTGGCAAAACTGCTGCTGGAGAAGTCAATGGGCTGGTATACATTGCAACCATTTTGAAGAGTTTTTCTGCTTCTTTCCTGCTTCAGTTCTGGCAAAAACACAGCCTTAGATTTGCTAAAGGGAGAAAGGACAAAAGAAATACAATTAGATAAAGCCACCAGCTCCATTTTCTTCTGAAGCTAGCTAATATACAGTAGTGTAAATGTTCTACTGTGGGTATCCTTCAATCTTTCCTGTTAAAGATGTTCAATCTCTCAGGCAAGAATAGGAAAATGCATTACTATATCTAAGGTACATAACCTCTAGGAAGCTTCTCCTTTGATAAATGAGTACTTGAGTACTGCTTGCAAAGTTGGTTTTATAGTCTTTTCCATAGTGATTGATAGAAACCTGTCTTAGATCAATGCCCTGGCTGTTAGACTGCTCCCCTGAGAAGTGGAGAAGCTTTCAGTTCCTTCGTCTGGGTAGGTATTTGATTCTCAATTTACCAAATTGTTAGTGAATGTTCTGACCACAACCTGGAGAAAGTGAGGCACTCTCATTAATACCTGCTTTGTTTATTGAATCCAACCCACTGTTTCCTTTGTTTTTATTAAAAATACCTGAAAACATTTTCTAAGAAGTGGAATTCTTCTCTGTGATACAAAATAAGAGCATTTCTTTCATGGTTTTTGGTTCAGCCACAGAATAATAAATTTTAAAAAAAAAAAAAGGAAAGAAAAAAAGATTTGCCAAGCAAAATATGCTTAGCAGGAATTAAACACCAGCTTGAGAGTTTATGCCTTGTACTGGCCCTCTGTTTAGAAAACAGTTTTAACTTGCTGTCCTACAAGTACTGTATAAGCCTTTCACTTCATACCTCTATCCAATCTTATTGAGAATTGTGACTTGAAACACTAAGAAATAAGTGCCAGGAGCAGTTAGAGAAGCTTACACTCCCTTTCATCACGAGGCAAAGCTGAAGCTGCTTCCAGGTTTATTCCGTGACCCTAAGCAAGGCTCTTGCACCAGATCCTGAAAGCTGCTGAGCTCCTCCTGGACTGTCCAGGCAATCCCACTGCTGAAAGTCCTGGTGGGTCACGAGATGGCACGAGATTTCTTGAAGAGCTGCTCAATACTCTTGCAGGAATCTGCCAGTGGTGTCTGGTGTCTCCAGCAGCCAGGGATTTCACTGCTTGTGGTCTCTGCTTATGCATTGGGTAGTCAAGGAAAAAAAGGTATTTGCAAAAGATGGGATTTTTTGAGCTAAACAATGCTCTATGGCTGTCGAAGGTGTTGATTTTACATATTCAGCATTGCACATCTGTTCCATTATGTTATTTTCAGAAATGAAACCATAACTGCAATAGCTCCTCTTTCCTCTTTTGTTTCAGTTCCGCCTTTTATTCAGCCTTTTGAGTTCCCGCGGTTCTCCATTGGGCAGCGGGTCTTCATTCCCTGCGTGGTGGTCTCTGGGGATTTGCCCATCACAATCACCTGGCAGAAGGACGGCAGGCCGATCCCAGCCAGCCTTGGGGTGACGATTGACAACATCGACTTCACCAGCTCCTTAAGGATTTCTAATCTTTCACTGATGCACAATGGGAATTATACCTGTATAGCCAGAAATGATGCAGCAGCTGTGGAGCACCAAAGCCAATTAATCGTGAGAGGTAAGTAGATGTAATTAGTTTGAAGGGCACCAATTAAGCGGAATTCATCAGTATTTTGTAATGACATCTGTTTGATGGGAAGTATAAAAAAGAGGAAAATATGGTAATCCCTCTCTTCATAACAGAGAGCACAGAGAGCAATGAAGCACAGAAACTAACATGACTTTTTCTATCTAAAAGTCTCAAAAGTAATCAACAACACTGGAGTGCACAGGGTGGATGGGGGATCCACAGGACTGGCTTCCTGGAAAATTTTGTGAGGCACAAGCCATTCATTGGGATCAAGCCTTTGACACGGTATCAAATTCCTCTCTGTTATTGTTTTAGTCTGATTATCTCCATTTTTGATTTAAAGCAGCCTCTCGTATAACATGTCACTAAAAAAGCAAAGCATGATGTTGCCTTCACAGGGAAAAGACTCTCCCCTGTTACCATGTTGTTGTTCTTTTTCTTATTTGTGTTTATTACGCACGATTCATTTGCTCATGCTGACTTCACAACAGTTTGCCTTGAAATAGAGGTGAATATAGTTTCAGTAAGGAAATATTTTATGTAGAAAAGACCTTTTAGAGAGATACTTTGCCTTCAATAGCTTTCACCTTTCAAGTCATACCTTAGCCAAGTTCCCTAGAGACCATGCCTTGTGATACATTTTCAAACTTACTGTGCAAAAATTCAACAAAAATAAATTGCTTCCTTTTCTTTCTGAAAGTTTTTAAAAGTGTTCTAAATTTTCATTTTTAAAAAATAAGACAGTTATACTCTTCCCCCTCCACCATCTCCCTCTTGCTATCAAGCCATTAGACTCCTCAGAGAAAGAGGGACATATCATAATACCGCAAGTGACCCTGGTTATTCTGCCTGTTGCAAATCACTACATCTTATATCCCCTTCTGTAAGTTTACCAAGACAAATGTTAAAACCACTCGGGGTTTTTTGCCATCTTTTCCAGGCTTTTTTCCTCCCTCAAAAACTCATTTGAAGCAAAACTTTCTGACAGCTCTTCCTTTTAAGTCAAATCTTCCCACTGTCCTAGGACTACGTTTAATGGATTATTCCCTAGTTTTCCACTCATAGAAGGTGTATGCATATTTTTTTAATGCTGGTACTACCAAAAATCAGCAGCAAATAGGTCCATTGCTTTTTCACTAGTTTTGATATGAATATTACTTTAATGATTTAAAAAAACACCTGCTTTTAATCTTGTATTATTCAGTACAGATATCTATTACTTTCCCCATCTACCCAGTAATTCTTAAATTAAGTAGTTTAATTAACTACTTGCATTTAATTATTCTTTTCCTAAGCTGTTCTGTTAGCTTTTAACCCTATCCATCTTTCCAATAGTAAAAGATTTTCCTTGCCTTCTCTTTTCCTGGAGAAGGGAAAGTTGATAACCTCCCATCACAACAGACAGTCCACTGGCTATGTCTGCCCTACACAGAAATGCTGCATCTAATAACAGCTGAGATTGTACCTGATTTGCAGTTATACTCAGTGCTTGAAGCGATGGGAATGGATCACTTTAGCAACTCTGTACAGGTTCCTATAGGCATTGCATCAAAACAGGGATGGTAGGATGATCTCCAGAATAAAAAAAAAAAAAAATGTTGACATAGATAGTGCCACTGAAAACTGGCTCTCTGCAAACCCTGTCTATCTTTTTTTAGGCACCGAGATCCACAAGGCTATAACAGCTCTAGTGAGCCACATGTAGGGATTTCTGCTCTGCACCCTCCTGATCAGGGCAAGCCCTGCCTTCCCCTAACAGCATCCCTGCTCTCCTTGCCTGGACTGCAGCATCTCTGCCTCCTGCTGTCAGTGGGCTATTCCTCTTCTGGCAAGCCCCTGGCTGGCCTGACCTCTGTTCCCTGGACACGTCTGCCTCTTGCTGCCTTGTTTGGCATTAATGCATTTTCCATCCTTGTCCAGGGGAGGAGTTCTGGGGAGCCTGCTCTTGCGCCCCTTTCATGCCACTGACACCAACACCTCCATTTTCCCCTTGTGTGCTGCTGCTCTAATTGCACGTCCTGATGAAGGCTCTGCCCCAGTAGTGAGATGACAGCTGTTGGGTGCGTGTACCAGAAGGGCATCCTTAGAAACCATGGGCATGATAGAGGGTAGCTTTTCACTCTGTTTTACTCAGAGGCGTGGAGCCTCTGGAGTTGTAGTCCTGCAACTTTTTAGGAGTTTATGAGGGCTACTTCATTCTTCCCCTCTTGCTTATCTTTCTACCCAGCTACGGCTCTGCAGCAGCCTCCTTTAAGTCTCTCTACTCTCCTCTCTTCTCTCTCTATGTCAATTTAAATGGTAATGTCTTAATCAGTTTTGTGTATGCATCTGGGATAGCAGTTCTCACTCGGAGGGAAAGGGGAAAATATAATATGATGTTTGACCTGAATTTTCTGCCAAAACCCTGGACAGACCTCTTTTCCTCATATTGAACTGCTTCAACTGTCTCATTCCACATAGGTCAGAAGACAGACAGCCATCAGAGGGTCACTGTTGGTCACTACTCATCTTCATCCAACCTGACCTATACACATTTAAGTAAAGAATGGCTTTCCTGCTGTACGTTTCTTCTTCAGGCTTTCTGACCCCTCCTCATCTTTCTGTTCATAGGTGCCATTTAACTGAAACACAATATTTTTCTAAATCAACTAAGCAGTTTTTCTCCAAATAAAGGGAGAAGAAATGGTGCTTAAACTCCTCTTGTTTCTAATCCACATTGTGTGATGGTTTCTCAGCAGTGTGCTTTAAACTTAAATGTTGTATTTCCTAAATGTCAGTGGATGTGTTTTGGGAATATCTTATTTATGTGAAGTGTGTGTGTTTTGATATGAGAGTAGACAGTGAATGGGAGAGGAAACTAAAGGGAAATATGACTGTTCCCCACAAAGTTCCTTTTTCCTTATCTATACTGTCATTGTATTCATTTCAAAAGTAGACTTAAAAACAATGAAGGCTATCAGGTTTCCAAAATAAGTGGGAGTCCATATCATTTTACAGTACATGGATAGACTTAGAGGTAGAATTCCTAAGATGAATGAAGAAACACAGGCCAACTGCTTGTTGCTACATTTGAACTACTAGTGAGTACACAAACTTCTGCAGAATCCATACAGCCACATAAATTCTTTGGCTTTACAAATTGAGATTTTTTTCCTCAATATTTTCTCTATCAGATCACATTTATATGCTATTTTTTAGCATTCATATTTTTCTGTTAAGTTTTAAGCCTGCTAAATAAATTTCCTATATTCTTCCTGCAAATATTATTTTTCATATCTAAGCTGCACTGCCATTTTGCTAGGAGTATTAAATGGCAAAAGAAAAACAAGCACTGGTCTCTTAAAATCGGTGGGCAACTTATGGCAAATCTTCACTGCTGTTCCCATTATTTTGTGCTCTATAAAAGCACCAAGTGGTGATAAGGAGCCCTAAAAATACCTGGCCAGCAAGGCTGGATTTTCCCTGCTTTAAATAATATCAGAGGAAGATGACCGGCTTCCACAGAGCTTCCTTGCAGAGCATCACATAGGAGATGGAAGGTACCTGATGAGAGAAAGAAAGTGAGAGGATAAAGCTTTTGAGCAGCTGTGCAGCCCTGGGTGAGAAGATCTTAGGGCAATCTCAGTTCTCTCTGCCATGGGTTTCTTGTTGAGGACCTGGAAATGAGACAGAGTCACATGCTCTGGACATAGATCTGCCAGTACTTCTCTCCACAATTTATTAGCCAATTTCAGACAAATCAGAAGAGGGGAAAATGCCTCCAGTGGAGCTGAAAGCTTACAAACTTAATGAAAAGAGGTGATTGATTAGAAACACCTTTACTGAATGTAATACTAGACACCAGAGAATCTACCAGGTGAGCCCTTCTGCAAACACAGGAAATGTTCCTACTGGAGTCTGTACTCAACCACGAGGTACAAATCCACAGAAAAGCAGGCTTGATTAGTCCTAATGTTTATGGAATATCTTTTGAAAGCTCATTGATTAGCCACTGGGAGAAGTCTACCATCTTCATTGCATCTAGGCACCGCAGGTAGGCAGTCCAGGTAAGTGAAAACAGGGTTTTCCTTCTCAAAATCTTGTGCTCCGCCAGATCCAGGCCCGCAGTTCCTCTGGAAGTGAGTCAAAAATTTGCAAGATAGAAGGGTTTCTCAAAAACCCATAAAGTATTATAATTTTGATTATTGTATTTCTTGTCACACTCTTGGTTTGCTAGGCATGCTATCAAGTAAAAGGAAAGAATAGGATCCTGTCATGAAAGCCATCCATAGAAATTAGGAAAATATCTTCTCTATCAACTACTTATATCATCACGCAGAATTAATTAAGGCTTTACTCATTAAGACTGTCTTCTAAAGAGTGATTAAAAATCTATATACACTTTATCATGTGTTATTAATTTCTGTAGGGTTTCCTAAAATGGGAATAAAGTAATTATGAAATAAAAAGCAGTGAAAAAGATTTTAGTTGGTAACCAAAAACAAAAAGCTGATAAATGTATTATGAGTTCAAAATTTCTCAGATACTGCCAGAAAAGAGAATTCAAAGATAGTAGTGGGTGCATGAATCATGATTTTAAAATTCCTGTTAGTGAACACATCATAACTTAAAGTTGAGATAAGGTCTTTAAATACCTAATAACCCCCCTTAATGCATTTAGTGCATTAAGTGTAAGTGTGTTTTCATTTTGTGCTTGCCAGGAATGTCGAATATCATTAGATAGTTAGGCATCCAATGAGGAGTCCCTGAGCCTTGAATCTTCCCGATAGGAAGTGAGTATCTGTCTGCTTTCTGATGTTTGGTGGTGGTGCTGGTGTGATGCAGCAAATGCAGTTTGTGATAGAAAAGCAGGGGGAGAAGATTTACGGTCACAGCTGGTGTCAAAATTCATTTACTTTCTTTGCTGGTGTTTACACTGCGGCTTTGAAGATTACTCTTGAATGATTCACTTCCTATTTAATGTTCTCATTAGACAAACCTGATCAACACAAGCCGCTAGACACTGTCTCATTTTGCAAAAGTACATCTTTTTTCTTGAACTGCATAGCAAATGGTTTCACTAAACCAGCTAAATCGACCCCTTAGGTCCAATGACCAAATTTAATAACTGTTCATCTTTGCTAAAGTACAGTGTTTAATGATCTCATTCATTAATACATCAATGGTTGCTTTGGCTGATTAAATTTCTTCCATCATTTTGACAGTATGATCTAAACGTAAGTACAAATATTCCATGTAAAGATGAAACGTATTCTGAGCTGATGTCATAGATTATTTCTTAACTCAATCCAGTAGCCCACCGGAGGAGCTCATGTTAGGAGCCTTCAAAATTGCTCTCCAGTGTGACATACTGATTGCTGTACTTGGGAGCCAGAAGCACTTGCATCGGTTTGAAGTCCAGGAAGGAGTGTGAGAGTTTGTCATCTAGTCCCTGGCATAAAGCACAGTCAGAAAGGATTCTTGGATTTACATAAAGCAAAATTAAATCAGGGAATGTTAGCATGCACTCATAAATTGATTTTATTTAGTAGCTTGTAAAGTCCATCACTGCGAGCTGCAATGACACTGGGAAGCAGTATCTTCTTAGGGTACCAACTCACATTTTATCATCTTATCAGGATTGTTTCACACAGGGAGATAATAAAAACATCTTCCTTCCCCTAAAATGGCACGTGACATTCATGTTATCTTCAACATCCTATTCTGATTGCTCTCATCCTTTGTTTTGCCTTTGTGAGAGCCTGAGACTGCTAGTCATAATATTGACTCAAAACACCTTTTTTAGGTCCTTTGAGTTCAGCCATTAAATAGTTTGCATCTGCCAACTTATTGCTCTTACACTAAACAATTCAACAGCTCATTTCTCGTCACAGATCCGTGGGCTGCATTAAATGAGAGAGCCTAACAGAAACTCACTGTTAAAGCAATTTTAAATGCCCTCTTTTACGGGCTCAAGGGACTGTGCTGCTGAAACACGGGTGATAATAAAAGTAGAACTGTTCAATCATATTCATGAGCTATTTCAGAGTGGTTCATTTCTAAAGGGGCAGAGGAGGCCCACATCTTTACAACTAGAGACAGAGGAGAACTAACTGCTTTCTTTTCTCCCTTAACTCTACTTAAGCATATCAGACAAATTAACTTGGTTAAATTCTTACTAAGCAGATTTTCTTTAAGGGCTAATGAATTCCTGAAAGATAATGAAAAAGTGAATGTAGCTTTATAATCTAAAGCTAAGTACAAAAATCTAGATCAAGTAGTTAACTGCATTTTCTTCCCAAATATGGTAGCACATAGCACTGAACAAGTTATCATTTGAAATAAAATTGAGAAGCAAACTATCGATGAAGAAGAAAAATGTAAAGGTGTCCTCTGTTTACTTTTTAATCATTTCTATAAGTAGAAAAATCCTGTGCTTTGACCTAGACAGCAATACAGAAACAATTGAAAGGTCATTGAATGAGGAATTTTGTTTTGCTGTAATATCTTTTCTGATTTCTATTGGCAATCTTAAGACTAAGTGTCAAGGGTTCATGTCTTCAAAATCAGAGCAGCAGTTGGCATTTTCATATGTAGTCCTAAAGGAAGGCCAAGGCTTTACTGAATATAGAAATTGTTTCTACTACTGGGTATGGGCAGAGTTTTTGCCAAGTAAGGTTGAAACATGTTTTGTTTATGGAGCAGTACAAGGAAATCGTACGATTGCTAATCATACACTTGGTTCTGGAGCTTATACTGCAAAGTTTAATTTCCACAGTTACCATTCTGGTATCATTCTGTATTAAAAGTAATGATTAAAACCGAGAATACCAAGAATATCTGAGCAAAAACTTATGTTTTTTATATATATATATATACCCAAAATACAGTGAAATCAATATGATAAAAAGCCCTTTTCAGAGCGTTAAAGGCACAACACATTGTGAATATCCACATGAGTTCATTAAAGATGTGGAAGGATGCATTTTCATAGAAATGCTCAAACAACATTTACACTTGGCATCCATACATTTTTCTCTATATATGCCCAAACGGATTAGACAAAAATTTTATTTTAACAGATAACTTTAATGCAAATAGTATTTTAAATTGCCTTTATTCCATACTAGGCAATCTTGCTTAACTTTTCCAGAACTTTCTGCATATGCCTACCCATTTAATCCAATAAATTATTTCCTGAAAAATTAGCACTTCTTGCCAGTGTCATCCATAGCAAATGAAGAATGTAAAGAAAATGTTTTTCAAAGAGAAGGGAAATAAAACAAAGAAGTTACAAAAATTTTGTATTGTAAGAGAGATTTTAAAAGACATACTCTTCACTCTTTTCAGTGGTAGAGGAGGCTAGTAATTATCAGTCACTCCATTGCATCATTTGTAATAATTCACCTGTAAGACTGATACAACTGAGGTGTTTTTGTGTTGGGGGGAAGGGGTTGTCTACCCTCTTTATGGATAAGAAGCTTGTAATTGATTTTTCAGAAGCTGTGAATACAAATTTATTTACCATTACTGAGGTGAAACAAGCTGATGCCACCGTGCTGAGTTGTAGAAAATCAAACCTATTTGTGCAACTAATTGTACTTTTCACCTGCTTTGGAAAATAAGTACTTGGGAATCCTTTTGTGTATGGTGATAAAATGAACACAGAACAGTGAGAAAAGAGCTACCGAAGCAAATGTCTTCTGTGAGTAGATAATTAGAACAGGGTGGGTGATTGCCCAGGGCTGCTGTTGACGGGATTTCATGTTTGATGCTTACCCATCATGAATTAACATAACATATGATTTATGTTTGTCAGTGTGGCAGCCGTTTGGAAAGCTGAAATGTTTGACAGAGGTAAATACATCTCCTAGTACAAAGGTCTCTCTTCCCTCTATTGCCCTTAGTTCCTTCTGTTTCTTCTAGCTGTGTTCCAAACAGAAGTGGAGCTTCTTTGTACATATTTAGGCAATAAACAGCTTTGCATTATAGCTATAGGATTCAAGGAGCAAGAGGTCCAGTTAAAGGGATTGTTTGCTCTCCAGAAGATTGTTCTCATCTTTTAAAAAACAGTTGTAGCTATGAAGGCGGAAAGACAAAACTGGAGAGGAGTCTGGATTATGGAGGCACCGGGAGGAAGGCTCAAGCTGTTGTGAGGTGGGTTCTCTGAACCTGGAGAGAGTATCTCTTTTAGCGGTCCTGTCCATACCGACACTGGCAGCCTGAGTTTCTCATTAAGGAAAACTTGGGACTCTCTGTTATAATGGGAAGTCCTATTTGCATAAACTATGAGAGTGTATATACTGAAAAAACTTTAATACAGTATATCATTGGTGCTTCTGCTGTGCTTCTGTGGTACAGTTTTTCTGATGTATAAGTAGTACTGTATTGATGGCCATTACGAGCTGTTTTGGGTCCTAGGGCAAATAGTCACTGTACTGATGATCCTCTTCTGTGCTGCCTTACATTTCCTCATGCTACAGCCCTCTCTCACACTTTCTTTCTTAATTTCTGGCACTTCTGGAGAGGCAGGTGGTGGGGCCTGATGGGCGTTTGGGAAGATGGGTCAGGTCAGAGCAAGGAGGGATGGCTGGGCCCTCTGTTCTGCCTCCCCCAACTTTCAGACAAACCCAGCGCTGGCTGGACCTGTGGATCTGTGAACCCGTGAGGTTGTGCATGTCCCCCCATGTGCATACGCTGCGGTGGGGCGAGGAAAGCAAGCAACTATTAGGATTTCTCCTTTACTGCATTAGATCTCAGTGTGTTGCTGTACTCAATTTGAGAGGAAAAAAAAATCTGTCACAGGCTCAATCACCTTACTACATTTTCTCTGTAGCACTGTAAGAAATGACAAAAAGAATAACGTGTGGGATAAGGGCACAAATAATTTACTTTTTTCCTCAGGTACTTACTTCTTCATTCTCTGAACAAAAGAACAGGAGGTCAATGAAGATCTGTGATTTTAACTGACTTTAATACTACCATTAAGCACCTTTAATTTTCAATAACTTTTGTGGCTTTTTCACCATTCTTCACAGTTTTCAGCTTTTCTTTCAAACTTTTGTCAAATCTTCAGGTTTCACTGAGACATTGACATTCAGTATCAGGCCTTCACGGTAAACTGTAGGTCTAGCATTGTCACAAGTTGTTTTCTTCACTGTGTATCTGTATTTGGAACACGTAGAGCTTTTCCTTGAGATAAGCATCTCTTATTTTATCCATGTATAAATATATGCATACTTGCCTATGTCTGCAAGACTAATTGCAGTGGTTTTATGCTTCCTTAGAATAAGTCTAATAATATGTATACATTGATGTACATACATCTATTCCACTAAGACTTTTCCTCTTCAACTTAGTGCAAGCAAATTGTGTTGAAACTTTCTATGGCTATTTGGAAAGAAAAGTCCTATCAGAATTTATGTTTCAAACATGCTCACTTTAATATGAAGTGATTTGATTGGTATTAAAAGCTGTTATTTTTTAAGGTTATTTACACTACATAATTTAATACTTTTTCTGAAGCTTAGTAGTTCACTGTTACAAAAAACAAACAGAAAACTTCAGTTGTCCTTAGACACCTGTCATACCTCTCCGTTTGTTAGAAAGCATTTCTCTTCTGACCATGAGACTTTGATTTATCTGTTACTCTATTTTATAACCTCTCCTATGGAGAGATTTTTATTAACTTATTTTTGTATCCTATCAAGAGCAGTGCTTTTGTTGTGCCTGGCAAGAAATATATTAAGATTGTGCACAGGAAGTAAATAATCATGTAAAACCAACTTTACTATGTCACTGGATCATCAAAAAGCTGGTTTTAATTTTTCCTTTCCACTATGAAATATTATGCTTCCTTATTTGACTGGTCTGACATTTTGAGCTACTTGGTAAGTTGCACAAATTCTCATGCCTTCTTCTGCTTCCTCCCACAGTACCCCCTAGGTTTGTGGTTCAGCCCAGTGACCAGGATGGGATCTATGGAAAAGCTGTAATTCTCAACTGCTCTGCAGAGGGTTATCCTGTTCCTACCATTGTCTGGAAGTACTCAAAAGGTAGGATTCCTCCTGTGATCACTGGGCACAGATTAATTCTGGTTTAGTAACAGCTTACTCACCTGTAAGTTACTGGTTTAATCTTCATATTGTCAGAGGTTTAATCTTCATATTGTCAGAGGCTGGCAGGGTGCAATAAGGGAAGTATCAGTCATGTTTATACTGTTCTTCTATCATTTCCCTAAGCACGTAGCGCTGGCCATTGGCATAGACGCAAGGCTCAGCTAGATGGACTTGTGGTCTGCCTTAGAGACGTCCTGGAGCTGTGAATGTGTGCCTGTGTTAGCTATGGCCTCAGCGGGCAAGTGATGAAAAGGACAGCTGAGAGAAAAGAGATAGTGCTTTAGTTGAAACAACCTCAGAACAAGGTTCACCGGCAGCATTTGGCTGATTTTTTTCCCCTTCAAAATCCGTGATAACATGGCAAATCATATCTTTTCAGCAAAGAAGAAAGGTCAGATAGCATTAGCATAAGCAGTAATTCAGTATGTGCTTAACATAATGCTTTAACATTTTCTTCTCATGTAACAGAGCATTAAAACTGGCTCCACTTGACCCTCAGTAACTATAGGAAATTGACTGCTTTTTAATTAAAATGTGCTGCCTGCTAGATTGCATCTTCTGGCCAGTTGTCTTCTGGTTGGTTTTAGCAAGAAAACAAACTCTCCAAACTCTGTATCCAATCTACATGAGTTAACTCTTTAAAAAGCAAAGCTAGGAGCAGTTGAGAAGAAATCTTTACGTAATGCTCCAGGTCATTTTTGGTTTCCTTAGGATCTAAGTCCAAATTATATTTGAAGAAAAAGGGTGGGGGAAATGTTCTTATCAAAGACTATTTTTGCTTTTATTGATAAATTCTGGTTTGTGGCAAGAAGGGTGCAGCGGTCCAAATGCCATTAATCTCAATGGTATATGGGTTTTTAATTATGAATATAAATCACAAAGAAGTAATTCTGTTTTGTTGTGTTTGTGTGCTGAAGGAGGAGGCCAAGCCAAGCTAGCTGAGTTGTAATTAACTGCGAATTGATAAGCATCCATCTCCATCTTAATAAAGGAGAAAGGGGTAGTGGTTTGATTTTAGTGACATTCTACCATCAAGTGACTGTTTTTAAGGTTTTCCACTAACAGCTCTGAAGTTTTTACATCAAAGAAAGTTTTAGTACATATGTGACGTAGGCAAAGCCATCAAATCGCAGTTTCATTTTTTGGCCAAAATAACTCTAGGTGAAATGGTAAATATTTTTACAAAAGCTTGTAATTTGCTAATGGATGACTGCAGTTTCAATACCTAGTCTAACTAAGGTGCTGTACAGATCTATAGGATATATGTTACATCTTCCTTTAAAGAGATATATTATATAATTGGTTTGTGAGCAGGGTTTGTGCCAAATTCTGAAATAATTACTGAGGTGAGGCCAGCAGGAGTAAAGCAGTCAGATCATAGCTCATCTGTAGGTACCACAACAGAGTAGAAAGGGCATCTGTACACCTGCAGGCAAGTTAGTGTCATTGGCTTTTCGTGTCAGGGAAAAGTAGAAAAAGAGGGTTCATTTTTTTGTACATCAGGATAGACAGGTAATGGAAATGGACTTGCTGTCTCTAAGGAATAATGAGAGTGATCAATACAGACACCCCATAATCAGCACGAATCTGTTGTTGACTTAAAGTCCTTCAGATGTAAAGAGGCAATGGGCACACACTGAAACACAGGAGGGTCTGTCTAAGGAAACAGTTTTTTACGGTGAGGGTGACTGAGCACTGGCACGGGTTGCCCAGAGAGGCTGTGGAGTCTCATCCTTGGAGATGGTCCTGGGCAACCAGCTTTAGGTGGCCCTGCTTGAGCAAAAGGCTTGGAACACATGACCTCCAGAGGTCCCTTCCAACCTCAACCAGTGTGTGATTCTGTGATTCATGAGCATGTAGTCCTCTTGCAGATTCATCCATGCAGTTGTGTGTGATAAGCTGCTGTCACTGCTGAGGAAGGACTTTGGCTGTAATAGCAGTAACAGTGCGTGTGAAGAGTAAGAAGCCTTTGCAAACTGTTACGCAAAATTTTGCCCAGTTGTAGCTATCCTCAGGAGTATCAGCCCTTTCTCTTCTGTGAACACCAAATTGTCCCCAGAATTTTTCATGTGAAGAAATATAAGACATGAGTGCTTGCATCTGTCTACTTGGGCAATCAATTGCAGACAGGTAGAGTTAGTGAAGCATAAATGTGCCTTCCAACTGAATGACAGGAAAAATGGCTTATTAAAGAAACAAAAATAGACAAAGGGGGAAGTGGGATATGCATGTGACTCAAATAGTTGAACAATCAACGATGGCAACTGATTTTTGTGAATACATTATCTCTTTAACATTTCTAAGTGCACAGTATCAGCCACCAGACCTTCAGTATAATTGTAAGTCCCCAAAGCAAACTCTTCTAGGACTAGAAGGATTTTTAGTATGCATGTCTGGTCTTTTTTAATATTCTAGATGTTGTAGTCATAGGTTGTTATAGCTTTCTATTTTATACTAAATCATTCCCCATAGTATTTATTCATAGTATTTCCTCCTGGGCTGACTCCGCCAACTGCATATAGTAATTAATGCTGACAGATATTAACTTCGTGTACAGAAAGTGGTATAAGAGACTTCCATTGAAGAAGACTACCTTATGATTTCCCTGAAAAATCCCATCTCCTGCTGCCAAAGTAGGTTGTAAACCCCTTTGTTACAAGAACCATATCTTAATATACACTTAGAGAGTCCCTAATGCTGGAGGAACCTGGACTTGTGGTGGGCCTCTGGACAGTATGGAATACTGACAGTATGGCAGTATCCTATTCCCTATTTCCTAAATCACCCAGTATCTTATTTCCAAAGAAAAGTAGGTTCTTTCTTAAAACCAAAGTTGATACAGAAATCTTGGGCTTCCTGTCTTTCTATGGACCTTCCATTTTTACATTACCACCAAACATGGCACCTCATGCCTGATTAGTGGTCTGAGCTTTTTGTTTCTTTCTTTCTTTGTATTTTTTTTTTAACAGCCTGAATAAATACTGGCTACAAACATGGCAGAACAGAGATTTTATGTGTCATCAGTCAGTCAGCTGTAGGAGGAAGCAAGCAACACAGTCACTGATGTGGTTTTCCACGTTATCCAGAGTTTTATAAACAAGGTGCTAGAGTTCCCTTGAGTATGCCATGTTTACTAAAACAGACATCCCTCTTAGTCATAAGAAATTCATTTGGTGTATGCATTAGGGATGCATACTTATATGACTGTTCAACTGTAATTGTCAATAATTTATCAGCCTCTAAATGTACAACAAATGTGCCTTTTTACCCATGAGCTGTCTGAAAATCTCCTTCATTTTCTTTCTCCCCCTTTCTGGTTCTTCCACTCCTGCTTCATGCTCCTTTTGCCCCTTTACCTTTAACATGGGCAAATTATTGCTACTATTACATTCCAAAAGTCTTTCTTCCTTCCATTTAATGAATTCAGTTTGGCAAAGAACCATTCTGTTTCTTCTGATGATGTCAGAAGCGATGCGTATTTTAATCGAATTGAGCCTCTAAGAACAGGAAGCTATAGTTTCTGCCTTATTTTAAAAAAACTCACATGCTTTCCTTCCTAACTAACCTATTTCCATGGGGGTCCTGCTTTAGGTGCCGGGGTTCCTCAGTTCCAGCCGATTGCATTGAACGGTCGTATCCAGCTTCTCACAAATGGCTCCTTGCTGATTAAACATGTGCTGGAAGAAGACAGTGGATACTACCTCTGCAAGGTCAGCAATGATGTGGGAGCAGACGTCAGCAAGTCCATGTACCTCACTGTTAAAAGTAAGAACTAAAACACTTCTCTGTGATCCAGATATTACTGTTGAGCGAAAAAGGCTTGTCTACTGCATCCTCAGTTTGGAGGGAGGGGAGGTGGGGAGGGAAGGGAGAGGTTGGTTTTGTTGGTTTTAATGTAATATTGGTATTCAGCTGCATGTGGTAGCACCTGGAAGTTAGTATGGTTAACAATAAACGTTGTTTAGTAGAGGGAGAAAAGGGGACTTAAAGATTAAAAGGATTAACATCTCATTTCAAAAATTTGTATCCAGTCTATAAGCCACAGCTGAGTAATGAAGGGGAAGTAAGAAAATTCTTTGGTCAAGGGTAAAAAAACAACAAAGGAGAAATACTCACAGCAACTGTTACAAATCTCAGAAGTTGAAGAAAATATGGATTAAAAAGTCCCTTTATCAATTCTCAGGATACCACAGATACTGTAGGTACAATTACAGTAGATACCACAAGATGCTATAACATACTATAAGATACTATAGATACAGCCACAGCAGTCATTTGGATTTAGCCACTGGCAGATAACTTTCAGAAAATGCATCTAATGCTGTTGAATCTGAAGTGCATACACAACCTATCTGTACTTTCTAGGCACAAGAGATGAAAGCAATCCAGTTTTTAGGTGTATGTTAGCTATAACTCCTTCAAACATGAACATAGTTGAGAATATAGAGGAAATATTACGGAAAAAAAAGCTGTGGAGATAGTATAATTTCTCACTAGAGAAAAAAGAGACTATTGACACTTCAGCATGCCAGATGTTCCTGTACGACCTATTAGACCAGTACTGAAGGAGGTCACCAAGCCATGCACTTTCATGTTTGTAGCATTTTTGAAGATTGGCTGAGTGCTTTGAAGTTCTGAGATGTCAATTAGCTTGAAAAAGGTTTGCCCTTGAAAGTAAAAAGATTATTTTTTTTCTGAAAGGAAGGAAAATCCAACTTATTCTCCATCGGAGAACTAGACTTTAGACCACTGGTGTTTAGGTTTCAGGGTGTTGTTTGTTTGTTGTAATGTCAGAGAATGAATAACTAAGTTCTTTGAAAGGAAGAGTGTCAACTTTGTTAGATTTGCAAGCCCCAGTACCTCAGATGTCCTCTCCATTTTGATTTACCATAGTGGCTTCGTCTTCTGAAAAAGTAACATGATATCCCAACCTCTCAAGCAAGCATATTAATTGCATACTTTTTCTGTGGATCAATGGAAGTTCCAGCTTCTGTGGTTTCCCTAACTGGCCGGTTTGGGGCCAATCTTCAACTGTAGTAGCAATGCACTGCTGTAATATGCTACAGAAAAACAGCTTTCCTCTGGTTGGCAGCTATGCACACTGTCTGTCTGATCACTGCATGCAGTTTCATGTGTGATAAAAGAGCATCCCTTATCAAATAAGAGCAGGAGCTTCCCTGGAGAGTCAGTTGCTGTTTGAATCTAATGAAAACCCCTCCGGCTCTGAGATAGCAGGCAAGCATGTCTGTACACCCTCACACATCCACACTAACACACGTACTGCTCCCAGCACGGCTGTTAGAGCAAACGGCGTTAGCGTGTTGGTGCATGCGTAGAAGAGGCACAGCTTTAGCTTTAATCAAGCACACATTAAGGACAAGCTGCTTTGGGGAAGTGTGCCATGGTGGGCTTCAGGTATAGCTGGATCGCCTGTTCTGGTGGTGTGGTTATGGCACATAATACTTGCACCTGGTCAGGTGGAGTGACTCCAAAGTAAGGGCCTGGACCTGCCTTTATCTTGTCATTCTTGTGACAAGATATCACAAGATCTGCCTGTATCTTGTCATTCATTGTTTTCTTTTTCTCTGTGGTTATTCTGGCTCCTTTTCCCTCTCCCCCACAAGCCTGTTTCTGGACCCTAGTCCTCAGGTATAGCCCTACTACTAGATAAAAACCTTGGGCTTCCTTCATTAAATTCACAGTGTTCTTAATTAGTTGATCCTGCTCCACAAGGTCACCCTAAATGCCTTCTTTACTCAGAGGCAGAAGGTGAGACCTGGCCCAGGCAGTTGTTTCTGGGTGACAAAGTTGGTAAGAAACAGCCTTCCAAAACATAAACAAAGATTAGCATCAATACATCTTGTGGCTTCCTTGTGACAAATTGGCTTCCCACCTTCCTTCAGCCTATATGTGGGTTGTCCGTGAGCAGTAGCTCGAATCACCTCATAAAAAAGCAGAGTGGCTTAGATGATAGATTTAGTCACTGATCATGAAACTAGACTGCCTCTCAGAAAGACAGACATGGCAACAGTCCCTTTACAGCTGCCTCCGTCACTTCTTACCTGTCCCTTGTACCACAGATACCTCATGTATGCAGGTGCTAGCCATTGATAGCATCAGTGCGAACTTAAAAAAAACCCTCTTATGCCCAGGTGATTCTTCTCCTCCATGTTTGATAAAAGTTTCCACCTACTCTTTTAGTAACATTGCTGGATAAAGTTTTGCCTTTCATCGATCCTGTGACAAATCTCTTAAATGAGACTGGATGCTTTATTCTTCCAGAACTTCCAGTGTCACCTGTATGTAAACAGAAAAGCTATTGACCTTTGGCAAAAGAGGGTAGACAAATTTTTGTTTTGGTAGTTCAGCAGTGGACAGAATAAACATTGACCTAATATACTTCCATGACCCTACTACCTCTAACATTAACACACTTTTTCTTAGTGAAAAGCCAGCTCAAGCTATAAACCAACTTGGCTTGCTTAACAAGACTCTTAATGATAAGAAGGAAATGATAGGAATTCCAGATACACATTTATTTAGTGCCTCAGTGTTTGTTGCGTGACACCTTCACATTAGAGAAGCTGGTCTAACTTCTTGGTTGAAGGGAGATTGTATGAGGAGGGAGTGCAAAGAAAAAAGATGAGAGGAAAAGAAAGAGGCTTCAGGAATACTAACAGAAATGTGAAAAGAAAGAACTGCCAGAGTCGATGCTGAATCAGGAACCACAGGGCTAGAATGGCAGCCATGAAAGCAGAGAATCTTCACTTAGCAGCTATTATCCTTCTCCCTTTCTTTTCAAGAAATAGACATAAAAATCATGATCAGTTATTTTTTTCTCTTCTTCTGAACCAAGGATAAGTAGTCCTCAAATTTCTTATCCACCATATTAGAAAATTATGAGAGAGATCTGGAATAAGGAATCTAGTGCTGTCCTGAGAAATGACTCCTGGTGCTTGGGATGAGAAGACTTCTAAAGAATTTCTATAAAAGATAATGAGCCTTTAACATGAAGGGAAGAACTAAAATTATTTAAAGGTTGCCTGGGAGTCACAAGGGAAGAGATGTCTGCTTAAAATGGCCTGCCTGCCTGCCTTCATCTGAATAAACATCACACTTCCTAATTCCACTTTAGGGGCTATATATAACATGATAGAATGGTATTGTGAAAAATTTCCTCTTGAAAAGCAGGCTTTCATTAAGGTTTGTATGTTCCTGTGTAAATAATCTGTTGGAGGCAGTCATGTTAGCTCTGCCCCTTCCTAAATCCATCACTTATTTTCATGTCAGTGTGGAGACTGAGAGGTCTTAATCTGATCACCAAAACATTTCCAACAAATCCTATCTGCCAAGAAAACAGAATTGCTTCATTCACTTTCCTCTCAAATATGGTTCTTAATTATTTGCATTATATGTGTTTAATACATAAAGCTCATGCCGTCAGTCAGACCCACACCTCCTTCCAGCAGGAACATACTAATCCCAGCTAATACTTTTAACACTGAGTTTCACCACTTGAACATTTTTTAAAAAAACTTCTAAAATTGTTATCTATGACAAGAGCTGGTGGAATAACAGAAGAAGAGGCTGTTTTGGAAAGGGAGCCTGGTCACAGTGTAAAAGTGAGTCTAGTGCCCTGTTTCTGCGGCTACCCTGGGTCTTGGCTGTGGTAATTCACCACCCTGTGCTTCTGCTGCCTCTGCCTCCTTTAGTGCCTCTCGTCCACATTGACCATGACCTCTTCCAGGCAAGATTTGTTTCTCTCCATCTTCAGACAACTCATGGAACAAAGAGGCCCTGATCACATAACTAGCTACTACTGTAAAAGAAATAAAAATAATAGTAGTTAGAAACACAAACAAGCCCAAAAGATGCTTATGAAAAGGGATTCTAATCTAGTGAAGCTGTTTCCTCCACTGCTAGCTAAAAGTTTTCCACTGTATGGCTGAAGCACTACAGGATTTGTTTATTAAAATGGATAGAAGTCTATGCCTGGCTTCCTCCATGAAACTTTATCTGGGCAGGATAAAAGCACACCTCCCACGTGGCCGGTCAAATGAGTTTGCTTTGCTGCAACACGTGCAGTAAAGCCAGCAAGCTGTGATGGAGAACTCCCTGTGCTCTGCTCACCAGGGTGCCTCTAAATGCTCATTTTAGACTTTAGGAAAATAATTCCTTGTTGAGAATATAGGAATGTCGAGATCTGTCCAATTGCTACTTTTCCTTGTGTATGAAAAGAATAGTACTTATACATAGATGCTATCCTTTTGTTTATGTCCAATTTCTCATTAAAAAGGCATATATCCCACAAGATGTCAGTAAGGGTGGCATTGCCTGTTCTGCATTTGCAAAGATAGATTATCCTTGCTATGTTGTACAGGAAGATAAAAATCACCATCTCTAACACCTTCAAAAAATGCTTATAGGAAGAACAGCAATCACACTATGTCAAATTCACCTGAGCCCAGTTATTTTGATATTTCTTAATCTCTCCTTGCTCCATTTTTCACATTTCCATGGTCTGTAAATAGTGTTTTCTGTGGCAAAAGAAAAGAAAGTCCCCTGATCTGATTGTGTCCTCTGTTTTACTGGGGTTTTTTTCCTGACATTCTGCCATCTTTAAACAAAGGGCTTTTTCATTTTTTTGCTTCTTCATACTCATTTTGTGGTTATCTCAGGTAGAGTGCATTTTTGTCCAATGGACAAATTTGGCCAAAATTGGTAAAAATCTCTAACTGGATTACTTGCATATCTCCTCAGAATGAAAGAATAAGGTAAGGGGAAAGAAAACCAAAAATCATTTCAGTGAACTGAAACTACTCTTGTATCCCAAAGTGTCCTTTCTCATGAGCTGACGAGCTGCCCTTGCCTACCTTTGCCCTTACTCTCATGACAGGCAGCTCTCTATTTCACCAGCTATTTCTTGGCAAACAAAGGCAAAAACTGTGTTAAATATGAGGATGTGAACGAACTACAGTACAGCTCAGTTTAAATTCCAAATCAGTGGTGATGGATTGTTAACACTCTCTATCTGTTTTAATTACTTATTTATTTTCATTAAATGCACAGTCTAAGAGATGCTGTAAGAAAGCTACGGTAAATCTTGGAAACATGAAAATTCTCCCTAGACACAAGTACTTTCTCTTGTTAGTAAAACAGCCCATTTTTTTCCTAATGAGGTCCTCCCACTGTAAGAAATGAACAGGGTCTGAATGCTGTTTTCTGCCTCTTCAGACCATTGGCACAGCTTTGATTTAGGGACTTGCGCTTTAATCACCCATCATGTGTCATTACCCCGACAGGCGGCAGCAGCCGCAAGATACAAGCTCCAATAAATTGCACTGAAAATCGCTGAAGCGATCCTTTGTTGATTTTCCTTTACAGCTATTCAATGGCAGATCAGCTGTCATAACAACACAGTGCCTGTGGCAACAGGGTGAAATTAAACGTGAAGTATGTTCAAGGTAGCTGGTAGAAAGCTGGAAAATCCCTTTTCTTCTGTACATTCAAATGCTTTCTACTTCTCTCAGTAATGCCAAGCCTGTGGCAACTGGCTAAAACGAATGCTTTCTCTTGTAAGATAATTGCCAGATGTACTGCAGTACAAATACTCAAGTGCTTTTGTATGCAAATCTTTGCAATACTCTCATTTAAGGAAAAGAGGGGAGGTAAGCACTTACCTCTTTTTAAAAAAAAATATTTTTCTAATTGGATGCAAGGAGAAAAAGAATATAGCAACCCTTTTTCTTTTCTTCAAGGCTGGCTGCACAACAATGTTTCTAGCAGGAAGGTGAAACAGATTTCTCTCCTGCTAGCTAGCTAGCTAGAAAGTGCACATAGGCTCTGCTCTATCTTTTCGATTTGTATGAACAATATCATATTTATTGTCTTTTTCAGAGTAGTTGTCTCTCTCAGCTTTATGTTGTCCAAATAGCAGCATTCAAAAGGAAGCATGGGTGAGGTTTATTTTCAGAAATTTTCTTTCTATTGAAATTTTCACAATGGATATAGAATATTGAGGCTTTCCTGAAAAATGACCCATTTAACAAAGTTGTGATGAATTCATCTTTTCAATACCTTCACATCTTCATTTTTCTTAGAAAGCCTCGTAAGAGATAGGATTCACAAGGTATGTACTCTAGCTGCTGTTTTATTTTCTCCCTTTACTGAACAGGAGTAATACTTAAACACAGCCAAAGCACAGATATTTTAACAGCGTGTCCTCCTTTCTCAATCTTAATACCTCTTGTGTCCTGTTAAATCAGAGAAGGTTTTAAATGGCGCTCAGATTGCAGTGAACTCCGTGTCCAGGTTTGGCCAGCTGTGGTCAGTAGACTTCTGAGCAACAGGGATCATTTCAGATCAAGGATTACAGTTCCTATGTCTCTGAACACTGCTGAAACAAGACTTGAAAATAATGTCTGCTCTGCTCTCCTCCTCCAGTTGAGATGGTGGTGTTGCAGTGATTGATACGAGCTAGGTAGATAACCCATTCGTAATAACCTTCATCGAGAAAGTAAGCCCACAAATTTCAGTATATTGTATTTGGCACAATACTGCAAACCCTACTGTGCCAGAAGGTAATAAATGGTAATCCTGAAAGGCTCTTATCTGGGAGGAAATATTCTGAAAATTATTCTTACTGATAATTTGGGGGGTTGTTTTCTTGAAAGAGAATTCAAAACATAACTATTCAGGTTTAGGCCTGCCTTCATGTGAAATGTGAATGAATACCATTCTGGAACACAATATGTCTCAATAACCTTTTAAGGAAAATATAAGCCAGTAAGCATAGGACACTTGACAGCCAGAATTTCAGGATTACTCATCTTGGAGTTACTCATTACTCATCTACCAGGCTTAGTTTAGTAAACATTACTCCTCCTCCTAGTTTGATAGAACAGGTGGAACATCCTCAAAACTCTGATGTTCATTGTTGTCTTCCTTTCCACCTCCAGCTGCAGAGAGGTTGAGTGCCCTGCTCCTAGCTCTGCCACTGTGCCCCTCCTGGGCTCTGTGCCGACTCTAAGCCTCGTTCGGGAGAGCGGGCAGAGACCATCCGAGGGTGCAAGTCACTGCTCGACCCGCAGCTGCTCAGCTGGCTCCTTCGGGTGGAACAGCTTTGCAAGGCACACTCAGAGCATCGTATTCAGAAGCACAGCAGTGGAGCACTAAGTGGTTGGAGCTGGATGTGATGGCATTTAGAGGCTGTGGTGACCTTTACCGTATGAATCTGGAGCTGGAAGATGGGAGAGAAATGAGTAGACACGGTAATTAAATTTGAACATTTATCTCAGAAATTCTCATCAGAACACACCACACTTAAACAAAAAAGATTCTTTTAAAAAGATTTTTTCCGGTGTTTTCTTAAAGTAGTAAACTATGCAAATTATGAAATGGTTCTAAATCTCAAAGCCAGCTACACAAAACTCTGTCTTAATACAAATAAGTATTATGTTCTGATAGGTTATTTCTTTTTTTCCTTTAATCCATGTGGTAGAAGAGTAATGACTAAACACTAACAATGCCCATAATTCAGTAGCAATGTTTACTGGTTTATCTAGAGTCAACTTGATTTCAAATGCAGCATGTATATAGGTACACAGTATAATTTTTCTTGAATATTTACCTTAAGGGGCATTTAATGCTTATTATGTATATAAGTCCCTGTATTTTCATGCTTCTGTTTTGTTAAGCCAAATAATTCTTCTGAGTAACATTTTAAAATATAGATGCTGCTGAGAATATATTAGTTTCATTTGTAGGGTGGGGGCTGTATGCAGCATGTTTGCTGGGTTTAATGTTGGCTTCTAGTGGAGGAAGCGCATGCATGATCTATTGTTGCTTATTTTTATATTTGCAATGTCATCAAGAGTTGGGCCTACATCTCACTAACAAAGATTAAATAAACTTAAATCAAGAGAGCATTGTAAAGCAATAGTGGGATGTAAATTAATTTAGCAGGTATGTGCAGTACACATGACTATTCCACTTCAGAAAAGCTAGTTGTTATAGTACTGTGTTTTTCCCTTTCTCTTTTCCTTTCCCTTTTCCTTTCCCCTCGTCTCTTTTCTCTGTGTCTCGTCATGCCAGCTTTAAGGTACATCTCATTTACAAAGTAACTGTGTTCCAGCACGCCAAAGCCTCAAAGCTCAAAGAGGACATCATTCTCGTGTCACACATCATTTTCCCTTCACACCCACTGGTGCTTCTTCCTCTTCCTCGCTGTCGCCATTCTGCAAACCTCACATGTCTGCCATGACTTCCTCCTTTTTTAAAAATCCTTTTCCATCCCACATTCATTCCCCTATCTCTCCATTTCACAGCTCCCCATTATTATTCGCATATGAGTTTAGGATTTGCAGGATGCTATCTGAACAGCAAAAATAGTGAACAGAGTCTTAAATTACAATATTTCTTCTTACATATCAGGGGTTCTTCTGCACTTTGAATCTTTTCAGCACAGTCTTTTTCAGCAAAAGACCTATGTTTCAAAAGCTTATTCACTGTTTTTTGTTATTGAATGCTGTCATATGACCTGCATTATGATTCTTTATAATTATTTGTTTATTTATTTATGGCTGACTGTTTATCTGTATGTTTAATTTGATGTAAAAACCTAACTTTTGCATGAAAAAGGAAAGAGTCATTGAGTTATAATAATAATAAAAAAAATTACAATGGCTTAAAAAATGTGTAGGATATAAACTATGAGTATTAAGTGACACAGACACCAAATCAGTTGCATACATTTTTCTGTATAATTCTCCTGTAGTAAAAGAAAAATGTAAAAAAGGTAGTTTATTGCAAATATCCTATGCTTGGGATAAGAAAAGTTTATTTCTTTTTAAATATAATATCAAATGTCTCTATTAACCAAAGACAATCTTTTACAACTGCTTCCATCAGTGCAATTTTAAGCTTTTTTTTAAAGCAAGCAATTTTGCCTTCAAATATAAAGAAAGTGTCATTTTTTTGTAGTACTTTATTTTACTCTTCAAAATACTTTTTCAAGAATTACATAGTAGCTTTGTTCATAACTCTCTGAAAGTCCTACGATGGTACTCAGTATAAATGCTGTGTATAGATTCTGTGATAATCAACATAAAAAAAAAATTAAATTTACATCTGGGAGGCACATTAAAGGAACAGAAAAGGCAAGGTATGAAGAAGAGCTGTCTACAAGCTGAAGATGCTGTATACAGGAGAATTCAAGGCATTGCTTCCTATACCCCTTTCGGCTGTGCATGTCAGGTATAATCAGAAGGAAGGATTTGCAAATGCAGATTTTCTTTTGTAGTCTAGATGTATTTGCTTTGTGGGAAACAGGTTTCCTTCACCTTGGAATGTGTTCCTAACCATTAAGATTCAACCTCTGCCTCAGCATGTGAACTCCCATCCACGTTGTTTGTTCAGATATTTGTTTGGTATGTGGTGCTTGAACATATCTTAATCCGTCGCTTTTATGTTTCCTGGGAAAAAAAGGAAGTGTCCACTTATGGCCGCAACAATTGATTTCTGAGTGTCTTCACAGCATAGATAACTAAAGAAGCATGGCTCCATTTTTAGATAAATCTTATTAGGATCCTGCAGGGTTAAGGAATGAATCGATTTGGTCTGTCAAACCAGGAGCTAATGAAAGAATGAGCTCTTACTGTTGGCCTAATTACTTATGATTAATCTAACCGAATCCAATTTTTTTTTAACTGTCTCCATCAGGCCACAGAATGATTAGTCTTACATTCACTTTTTGTTTTCTTTTCCATACTGAGTTAGAATATTTGATCATGTAGGAATTGTGTTGTCTGGGCAGTATGTACATCTTTGAGACATTGATTTTACCTTCTCTATCATTGTTTATTCAGTGCTTAGCTTCCATCTGGCAAATTTCTGGTAGCCTTTGAGAAAGCAGTGTCACGTAACTGTATGGATGTAGGTGAACACACAACCAAATTCAGAAAAGATAAACAATTCTTCAGGGAGGGAATAAATGCTATTGTTCCAACTACAGTTCTTGATTTGTGAAACAGTATTTTCTATTAAAATTGTTATCTTGTTTAGAAATGTGCAAACCCTCCTGCTGACTTTGCAAAAGTGTAAGCAACAGTATCCATTAAGAATTTAGGTGTTTATGAAAGTTGCCCACTGTCTGCATTTATCAGAACATAAGAACAGAGCTGTCTGTGCAGGTAACAAGTAGGTCCATGTGATTGCTGTTGCGAAATTGTTTTAGCTGTGGTAGCTGTGAGTCTTCACCCTGACATATTCCCTCGTGCAAGCTGATGTGTTCTCAGACGGTTGAGGAAGTGGCCCAACATGGGCAGGTATTGGCAAAGATGATGTTTAAACTCCCTGCTTTTACAATTGAAACTTCTCCTGCTGAAAGCTTCTATACTTAATTTTGCAAAATATCATGTGATGTCATTATGCTGTAAAAGTCCAGCAAGATCTCTTTCTCTGTTTGATCTATGTAACTTAATGGCCTCAGTTACCAATATCTGTGGGTGCACATGTGCATGAACACATGGGCGCTCACATAAACATGTTGTTTGACGCTCATCTAAAAGAAAGAATGCAAAAAGGAACAAAACTCATCCAGATGTGGTCAGATGGTATAGGGTTTTCCTGAATGTACTTCTTACGCTGTTTACTTAGCTGTAATGCAGCTTTCAGAGAGACACATGAAATGATTGATCTTTGGCTGATGGGATGGAGCTGTCTGATTTCAAATCTTTGCAGCAAAAACCAATTATGCATCTAGTTTTTTAGCAGAAAAAATATTTAGAGTTATGATGGGAATCCTGCCTTCATTAAACAGAATTCTTCTTGTCTTTGACATTCCTGTTAATTTTTTTGCATTAAATTTAATCTCTAAAGATACATTCTCCAAAAAATGCATCCTAAATATTATGTTCCTAAAGTAATTTCTTCATTCTTAAAGCAGAACTCTAATTTATAAAAATAGTATGTATACAATTGTCTTTCATGTAATCAATGGCATGCTGAAGGATGCTTAGCAAAGCAGATCACTATTTAAGAATTTAAACATATATTGCTAGGAGTTGGTTTGCGTTCGGGGTTTTGTTGTTGTTTTAAAATTTGGCTTAAACTTTTATGAAAAAGTCGGTGCATATATATTGTATGCCGTACTCTGTAAGTATATATAATCGAGCTCCAGCAAATGTAGTAAGTCTTTGGAAACGAGCAGTAAAACACCAGTTGATGTCAGTAGTCTGGCTTTCAGTCAACACTGCAAGTTCTCTCAGTTCCATTTCCCCATTCTGAACTCTTCTTTTATTAGTTAAAATAAACTCCTAAATCATATCATCAGTGACCTAACAAGAACATTTTTTTACTAATTGACATGTCATATTGAGAGATAAGTACCTGAGAAACAATCCTGTTCTCCTCTTATTTCCATCTCTTTCCTCACAAAGGACAAAGGTTTTCAAAGGATCAAATGTCTTTTCTGAAAGTTAGCTGATACAAACTTGTGACCACAAAATGAGAGAGAGACAGAAAAAAGAATACCTAACAGAACTATTACATAAGCACACTTTGTTGCAAATCTTCAGAGCAGTAGAAAGACCATCTGTTAGAGGTTTATTTTTCCTGACTTTTAATTACTAGTCATTGATTTTGGTAATTGCACACATGTACATACACAATAGTGCAGCAGGATTTCACTTCTGTGGTCTTGTCTCAAAACTGGCTTTTAAAATGAGTGCTGATTACTCTAAGTGCTCCATAAGAAAGCAGTGCTCTGCTATTTTTGTCTTACTTTGCAGTGCAGCATAACTGTTGCATTTACAACTGGTACAGGTCGGCTCTTTGCCATGCACTTAGAGCCATAAACTCATACTTTCAGCAAGGAAAATCTCCTGCTATCAGGTTTTTAAGTGGTTTCAGCCAAGCTGAAATAAGGAAGAACAGACTTTTCCTAAGTTGTTGCATATTGTTGTTGAAAATCCAATTACCATTTGCTAAACGCCCGTCTCTAAGATTTCAGTAATAGTTAAGTGAAGTTCCTACTTTTTAGGGAAAATGGGCATGCACCTAAATGGTGAGGAAGACCATTACAGGAGTGCATATCCATCCTGGGTGCCCTCAGGAGGTTTGCTGACTCTGTGTAGCATCTGTGTCTGTTCCCAGATGTATTTCGGGGAACTTGCCGGTGGAGAGACAGATGTGAATGAGGACTTCTGAGTTTTGATTGCTTATAGTGACCCTTGCCTTTCTGGATCTACTTTGTTTCGGCATTCCCACCAGAATAACTCATTGTAGAGAGGTGCTAACACACTCCCTTTTTGGTCTTAGGCCCTTTAGTGTGAAACTGGTAGACCTCCCAAAACGCTTAGAGGTGTTCAAAAACTGAGAAAGGAGAGAACAACCTGGCCAGAAGGAGTAAGTCTGGCTCTATCCACTGTTTAGTTTGACTAGGATGACTAGGGCTTCTTCTTTGGCTGTGATCTGCTTTTAACCATTGCTATCTAGTTATTTCACCTGTTAAGGTACAGTAGCAGAATACATCAGCCTCCCTTCTGGAAGAGGGAGCTCAAACGTACAATCCAGTGAGCATGGCTGAGCCGGTGGCTTGGCATCTGCTGAGCTGTAGTATGTGTCCGTGTGTCTGCCTAGCATGCAGGATAGGCAAAGTAATTACTCGACAATTAAAGAGGTTGAATTTCCTCCCATTTGCTGTGGGTAGGCATGTGGACCTGGGCAGTTACCATGGCTTTGCTGATACACAGTGAATTCTTCAGATGCTACAATTAAACTGTGTGTTTATGTGCTTACACGCATATACCAATATATATGCATGCTGTCTTCTGCAATTACCAGTAAGTTCCTTAGATCTTGTCCATATTCAAGATTATTTCTGCTTTTGCTGATTATTCTAGCATATTCTAATAGTTTTTACTTAGCTAATTACTTAGCGATATTACTATAAATCTCTCACATGGACATGTTTTCTGGAGCAAGAGTTGACTTTTTGCGGCTTAGTTAAAATTACTTTCAAAAGCGGGTGACACATGAACGGACAGATGAAACCCAAAGCTTAAACCTGAAACAAATTTCGCTTCAGCTCCTGCCTTTGAATGAGCAAGCTCTATGTGTGAAAAGTAGGAGCTTGAAAGCACCAGGGATTTAACTTTGGGCCATCCAGGGATACTTTTGCCTGGAACACATGGGAGTTAGAGTGCTTTTAGGGGATACATCATGTACTTCCAGCTTGCTTATACCAAGACAGCTTGACTTACCAGTGCATCAACCTGTTTCTCATGCAGTGTGATGTAAGCTAACCCAGGGAACATTACATATATGCTGAAATGCGAGTGACCTCAAGGAGCTATACTCTTACACCAGAGTAACTTACTTCTATGCTTTCATGCCCAGAAAAGGGAGAGTCATACTATATGAAGTGTTACAGACCATCTAACTGGTTCAAGTCAGGGGAAATCTATGCTTTTTTGTCTCGCCCCATAAAGCTAGCGGGGGGTTTTCCCCAAGTACCATTGGATGCCTCGGCAGGCGTATTTGTCATTGTTGAGATAATGATCTGGAGGGGGTTGCTTCTTTAATTCGTGTACTCCAAAGGAGTTTAAGATATGAACTCTGTATCCATTTAATTTACATCATTGTATGTTTCAGCAAGGTAGTAAGTGGGAGTGAGGACTTTTAAAGTCTGGCATGATCTGTGTGTACCATGTGATGTTTTCCCAGCAAAAATTGCCTGTTTGCTTTAAATCTGATTTATTCATACAACTCCTTTAAAGGTCTTTTATTATTTTTTTCTTTTCTTTCTTAATACACTGGAAACCCACTTTTTTTATGTCCTCATGGAGGCCAGGGGATAAAAAAAATCCACATTTGTAAATCCACAGAGGACTTTGTATGGAAGAGGCCAACATGATTACTCAAAGTATGAGGGTGAACAAATTTTTAAATGTGGGTGTCTCTTGTAGTCATATATATGCATGCATTCTCTCTGTGCATATACATATATATGCATGCACATACACAAATATGTATAATGAATACAAAAGTAACTTCATAGCACCACTTGACATTTTGTTTCTATCGAGTATTTTCAGGAAAAATATGTTTTCCAGCTAAATTTTGTGCAGTATTAAATACTAAGCCAATCTGCATAGCATTTAAAAGGTATAGAGCTTATCTGCTGGAAATAATCTTCTATCAGCATGTTTACCTCAAGCTGTTGAGTCAAGTCAGGGTTCTAAATTTATAGTAAACTCTGACATCCCTGTTTTGACTATATGAAAATTTATCATTTGTTTTTGCTTTTCCAGAATTAAGCCTGATCTACTTGCAACAGAAGTACTTAATATATATTCCTTGATTGCTTCTACAGCTCCACTAGTTTTGTATGGGTATATAGATTTTATTTCTCCTTTTGGAAGCATTTTCTTTTAATGTGTTGTTATAAAGGATGTTATAATCAATAATTATAAAAAATACTGCAATTAAAAAGTTCAATGAATAATATATGAATTGTAGACTTTGACTCATAAAAGATTCCTGTACACCATCACTGAGAACTTTCCAATTCTTGGAAAGTTCTTGATTTGCATAGAAGAAAAAGCACACTTGGTTCTGAATGAGGAGCTTTGTTTAGGAGGAACAGTCATACTTTGCTTATTTTTAATACAATCACAACAACATTTTTGAAAGACAAGAGTACAGGTATGGAACATACATGTGCAAATACAGATAATACATCTTTATGAGGTAGAGAGAATGCCTTCTGAATGGTAACTCCTTTATTATGTCTCTCACGTCAACTGGTGTTAATAGTGCTCTAGTTTACTGTTCCAGAAATTCTCATTTTACATTGCTTGACTTGTTAAAATATTTTGTAGTTTACATCATGAAAATACATATTGTTATTTTATTCACTTTAACTTAAAAAAGTATAGTGCATATTGAAGTAGATACAGTGATGATTATTCTGGAGTTACAGAGTAAGAAGGGCTACTACATACATACATATTAGTGTTTCAAGCCTCAGAGCAAAGTTAATGATGCATATAAATCAGTACTTATGCAATATACTCATATAATCCATACACTCACTCTATAGAAACAATATGTAAGAGGTAACAGAAAAGTCAAAGAGATTGACCTTGTATAGTTATGAAGCAGTTGGACAGGAGACGTATGCTTGGGTCTCCCAAACTGCTCTCCTCTTCCAGTGCCACAAGAAGAGAAAAGGAACCAACAGAAGGCAGTGGTATCTCTCAAAAAAACAGTTTGTTGATTTTGTTTGGCAGGAACATATCCCACCACCCCTATTCTGGAAAAGCCTAGCTAGTGCTTCGTGCATCTTTGAACCCCATTCAAAATTTGTGCTTTGGGGGCTGCTGGGAGGAACAGGTCTGCTCACGGTTCCCCACCTCCCTCCTGTCCTGTTTTAATCTATCTGGAGGATTCAGCATGATCCAGCCTTGATCGGTTGTAGCTTCTGCGAGCAGTCTATTTTCAAATGTCTTCACAGGGATCCAGCCTCATTCTAATCTCTTTAGACACATCGTAGGCAGTTTTCCTGAGGACTATGTCTGTGACGGGTTGGAAATTTCATTCACTCCCAGCTATTTTTTGGTAGCTGTTTCTGAATGCAAATATCTCAATGAAAATATTTTGTGTGCCAAAACACAGCCGTCTGAAAATTTGAATAAAACAAAAAAGTCTCTGTGGGATTTTGCTAGCCTTAAGGGAAAGGAGTGAAAACAAATTTGGGGGGGTCTAAATATATCTTTTTTTTCAGGAAGCAGTGAAAAGCAGAATTGAGTTTGCAGTGAAAGCACAATAGACATTATACTAAAACCATGGCATGACTAACATCAGGACATCGAACAGTCAAATATATTGGCAAAAATATGATGACAGAAACAGGCTATATTTTATCTGGTCAAGAGGATGCTCATTATAACAGTGAGGGATAGAAACTATTAAACTTATATAAGAAAGCTTCACGTGTCTGAACTGCCTTTAAGACAGTTTGCTTTCTATGTGGCACATAGACAAGGATGTAAGTGTGTTTTTCTGTCTTATGGCTTATAGAAGAAAGGCGGGGTGGCATTAACTGCAGTGGGTTTGCTACCTACGTGTCTTCAGCTTCATTATGTTAGCTATGTAGACAGATGAACTATAATTGTTTCCTGGCTACTGTTGGTAGGAGATAGGGTGACAAAGGGTTTTGGAGCACTGCTAGGTTCCTGTTTCTCTCATTGATCTCTATGAGAACAATCATTATGATAATAATTCTAATCCAAGCTTCTGTAATATAACTGAGAAATAAATGCTTCTTGGTTAATATGCCTCAATTAATGGGTCACCCAGTGTAGCTGCAGCAGGTTGCAAGTAAGTAGCTTTCAGGATCTGAGCCCAAATGATTATAGGTTTTCTTTCCCTTTTTAGATGAAATGGATTCATAAGCCTTACTCAAATGAGTCTCTCTTGTAGTCATTAATTATAGTATACACATGTTAATGACATCATTATCAGGAGATAACATAATGTCCCAAGGACCACGTGTTACAGTTGTTTCCTGTGCAAACAATTGTGCTTGATAACACAGCCTGTCATGAAATGTCAAAAGAAACCACATGGTGTCTTGAAATGATTGTGAAATTATCATGTGCCACAGCTATGTATGTCATAAACAATACCATCATGACTGAATTTTTCATTAGCTTCTTGGGTGAGGGATACTGAAGAGAACAAACAATTAAGATCTTGAACATCTCAAGTGCAGCACATAATACCGCACTGAATTGTTTAAAGCATACCCTGTGACTGAATTAAACTGCGTTAGTCATGAATTGAGGGTATGCATAGTAATAGGCAATATTAAGGACCCTGTGAGATTTTTTTCTTGTTTTTATTAAACAGAAATGAATTTTTTTTTAATATTCTACAATTTAGTTCTCATTTAGTACCTCCCTTTTAGCTTGTATGAGGATTGGATAGTAAGATTGCAGGAGAGTTGCCAGTATAACTCTTACTTTAGCAAATGAAACCTTGGTCAAGCAAAAGTCAGTGTCAAAGCTCCTCTGGCCTTCTACAGCACCAGTATTTCACCCACGTGGCCTTTCGAGCTCTAAAATTATGAGTGATCTCACTTACACCCCTGCAACGAGGCCGTGATACAGCAACAATTTCAAGCTCGTGCTCGGCACATGGATTTTGCTGTTGACAATCACAGGAACACAGCTGCTCCCATTATCCAAGGCAGCGGGGCCAGCGGGTGTCCCACAGCACTTAACTGCTAAACCCTTCCTGGCTTTGCCTCTGCACAGCCCAGTTCAATAAGAAAGACTGAACTTTTTGTTACCTATGGATTTTGGCTGTTACCATCTTTTAAAGTTTTCCTTCTGAACTATGAAAGTGGCAATTTATTGAGCTATATATTTTTGATTTTCCTGTTTTTCTTTTACTGAAGTGAGAAATGTGATTATTCTCCTTCTAGAAGTAAGCTGTGCACAACTGCCAAGAGCGATGGGTTCGCCGGGCACAGAAAGGTTGAATGGTTTTCCCTGGGCTGCACAAAATGCTTAACAGGGCTGCCAGGAGCTCTCCTTCCCTAATGCTGCCTCCTCCGTAGGGTTATGTGGGAGCTGCTGACAAACATCTCCCTCGAAGAGCTGTCAATATCATCATCTTCCAGAGCTGTGCTTTTTTTAATCCACAAGACTGTGGTTTTAGATTCTCTGATGATAACAATAATACTGCTTTAGTCACGCAGTAATTAGCCATCAATAACAATGTAGATGAAGGGTGCTACCAAAACTTTATTCCTCCATCGCCTTTCCCTAACCATTGAATTTTAAAAAGTGTGTGCTCCTGATGCTGATGCTACTTTATATGAAAAATATAAAGCAAACCAGCCTCCCTGAAGCAAGTCCAAGATAGCTGACAAGCAAATATTTTGGAAAATTTAAAGTTGGAAGTCTAGTCTCTAAAGCAACATCTTAGTTTATATTTTTGTACTCTATGGTTCTAGGTGATCCCAAAAGAGAAAGAGAAAACCATCTCAGAGGCTGCTCTTGAATTATATCTTTTCTTACCAGTAATAATGACATGGGAATTCTTGACAGATGACCTGTTTTTACACTTCCTGAGAGCTTTCGATAAGATTAAGATAATGATTCAGATTCCTTTCTGTTTTCACATTAATTGGAGTACCAAATCTTCCAATGTTCCCTACAAAACTAATTATTCAGGTTTACTGTCTTGCACTTACCAGCTAGCTCAGCCCTGATACATGCAATAAATCACCAGTGACCCTTTTTTCACCTCTTTGCCTCAAAGTCCCATTCTCTGCAAAGGGCACCATCTAATTAAAAACACAACAGGGGCCTGCTCAGACAGGAGGGTAAACTTGGGGGGGTGGGGGGGGAGAACTGTGTAAAATTGTAGGGATTTATTCTGGCAAAATCTGAGGCAAGGAACATGAGCTCTGGAGAGAGAGGTGTAAGAGACTAGTGAGATTTATGAGAGACTGGCAGAGCTGACAATAGAAACTGGAAGAGTTACTGGAGCTGCCAGCAACTTTACAAGCTTTTGGAAAGAAAATCAAAGGATTATTATTTGTTAGCAGGAGTATTAAAAATGTATTTAACTGACACAGGGCTGAGAAGGCTTTTCCTTTCTTCAGTGCTGCAGATATGATTGCATTTTTTTTTTTTTTTCACAGGTCACTAGAGTTCAGCTTCTTAATGAGCTGTTTGTTGTAAGACTAGTTCTGGGCACTCTGTGTCTTGGTTGGTGCTGCTCATACAGAACAATTGAGTCAAGTACACAGCCTAAATACAGGAACGTTTCAGGAACCACCCAACTTTAAGAATTTTCCACGTTATCCTTGTAAAACCTTTGTTAAATATGAGTTTGGATCTTTTCTTTTCTAGCTGTGTAACGACCTCAAAAGACAGCAAACATATGTCACATATTATCTGTAGAAATAATTCACTGCTAGATAATCAGGGCGTATTTTTAGGAAGACTTCAATTACATTCAGGCATGTTCAGCAATTTTGCAAAGCAACTTGAACACCTAGAAATAAAGGAAGGAACATAACAACATCTGTCAAAGAAGGTGGGAAGTAACCTTCTAGGAAACCTTAATTTTGCCACAGAAAATAGAGTAAAATGAAAGTATCCTATGTGGCATTCAGCGAGCCTAGCCAAAAGACCAGTCTTCTTTCTTGCTTCATTTCATTTACTATTTTCTAACCAAATGCATGATCAAAAATAAGGCAGAAATAGGAGAAGTAGCATCATTCACTAACTGCATAACCCTGAGCACCGTGTATGCCCTGTACTAAAGGAGACCTTATCTTGTGGGAAAACAATGTTTGTGTAATTAAAGAATGTATCATCAAACATGATCACAACAAAATAGGAGACTGTTTTGGAGTTTCAGTTATTTTGTTTATTGAAATTTTAGGTCCTTAAATTTACCATTTAAAATAAGTTTCTTTCTTAATCCATGTAAGATTAATCCAGAGAGGATATCTTACAGTTCTGTATATACTTTAATTCTTACATATTTTTGAAGTCTGCCACCAGTAGAGTCTGAATACTTAGTCTTTAAAATAGACTTCTGTCATACAAGTTCCAGGATTCAATACTAATGGAAGGTGGAACAAACTCTTTGAGCCAATTGCTGGATCTGGAGACTTGGACAAAGCAGCCTGGTTGAATAGTCCCCCATTTTCTTTCCTAGGAATTGAGGGAAAAACACTGTTGTCCACAAAATGTCCTGAAGGTGTCCAATATGATCAATGACCCACTTACTAGACAGAAAAGAAAATAAATTGGGGTGGAGAAGCAATCTGCTTTTATCACCCTTTTCCTTGCATAAGTAGTTGAAATGATGTGGGAATCTGACAGGTTTGTCCCAGTTTAGAGTTTTAGTTGCAGCTGCTTTGACAGTGGCAGCATCTACCTTTTTAGAACATTCAAATTCAGTTACTAGTTTGGCATCATGCTGATATTGTTATTATGTTAATTTCTCTTACTAGTAAGGAAAGTGAAAAAGTCATGTCATTTTTCAGCATCTTTCAACTGTGAGTTCTCAGTGAAATAATATGGGACAAAGGTGTAGCACTTCTTTAACAACAAGGGATTTTTCATGCCAAATTTCAAAGAACAGCCAGATTTTCCATCAGTTAACAGAGAGCAGAAGTGCAAGAGCTTCTCAAGATAAAATCTCAGGATGTTTTTTACAGGATCTTAGGTAATATGATAAATCTTTCATTACAAGCAGCTACCAAAAAAAAAGCTGGATTCGAGTAGTTATTTGCAGAGGAGAAGTTGCATGGGTATACAACACTAGATTGTGTCCTGCCCATCAATCATGCAGTCTGTTTTTAGTAAGAAACCTAGAAGCATTCATCGATGGGGAAATTCATTAAACAAGAAGCTGACTAGAAATTAGTGATAACTTTACTTCACAGTAAATAACAGATTTTTTGCCTCTGATTCAATAATACCATAACCTTGTGCATTGTATTTTACTTGGGAAAACTATTCTTTCAGTTCCTGATGGAATGAATTAAAGGGTCAGGAATGTATTCCCAGGTGACCACCAGGAAATCCATGTCCCTTAGAGTGAATTTAGCTTCATGAATTTGAGCTATTGTACTAGTATTGTTTGGCTGAAAAAAAGATTCAGTTTTGAGAATTCTCATAAATTTTCATAATTTTTTTCCTTTTCTGTCAGAATTTGCATTTTGAAGATTTTTGTAAACATGTTGGTCTGATTTTTGGACAAGTTCAGAGCTGTAATATACATTTTTCTTCTCCTGCTTTCAGTGTTTTATATCACCTCTAACTAGCAGATCTCATTTGGTGAAAGCTCCTGAAGTAAGTGAAGCAGTAGCACCGAGTTTTAAAAGCAACTGTACCATTTCTGTGCTTATATCATAGTCTTTATAAGATAAGTAGCTCTAACTATTGCTTAATACAAGGTTTCTACAATTTTTTTTTTTAAAAAGATTTATCTAATTGGTTATGCCATTGGCCATGTGTCTAATTAAATCAGGTCACACAAGGAATTGAAGAGCGTGTGAAGCTGATAATGGAAAGCAGTGTCTTTTGCCCCTTAGACAGTATTTGAAATCTGTCTGGATTTATGGTGAATGAAGTAACATTACTGTCTAAAAAGTGTTTGGTGTTCTGAATCCAGTTTCATAACAGAGACAGATTAACAAGAAGGGAAGCTTGCACAGCTGCTGATGGCTCTTGCATTTGTTTATGAATAAAATAAACAGACGAGTTCCATGTCATAGGGAAATTATGATTATGAATGATCGCTTGCTGAAAATTATTATTTCATTTCTCTGTATAATTTCCAATGTTTTTGTGGACAGAAAAATAAAATGTTAGATATTTGCACAGAAAACAGTTGAAAATAAATGCTTAGAAATATTCAGAAAGTTCCATCCATTGGCTCCCCACCAGTAGATTTCAACATAAATTATTGCCCAGGAACCAGGCTCTGAGGGACCAGACCGGCCATGGCTGACTACGAATCCTCCCAGATGTCTCAGGAAGATGGTAGTAAAAGCTGAACCAGGAGCTTTGGAGCTCCTAGCTTGATACCACCCATGGTATCAAACCACAGGCACCCTCAGGGTCCTCAGCTTCATCGCAGGGGGCTGGGAAATCCTGAGACCCCCATTTCAGCCAGAGTTTTCACCATTTTCAGATTACCTGTTGTGGAGCCAAGGAAATGCAGGGCATCCTACTTTCACAACTGGGAACATGAAAGCCCTGATCACTCCTTTCCAAGCCTGAGCCACCCACCCTGTCTATTGGGCAGCGCTGCGCTATAACCAGGGACCAACAAACCCTTTCTTTCTGTGTAGTCATAAAAAGTGAGAGGGTATCCCTGAAATAGTGGTTAGATGTGATGCAGAGAAATGAATTTCAAAGCCTTGCTTGGCCATTCTTACATCTTGATGTCCTTACAGCCAAGTTATAAACTATGGTGGGATGAGTATTTCTCAGTCTGTTATAGGAAATATTTCATTTTGCAAATAAAATCAAATATTAATTGAAGTAATTGAAGATAATGAACTAATAGTTTTAGTCTGTCTTGTTTTACTTTCTTTGTGTTGTTGACCTTACCCAAGCCTGTATATACAGTGAAATGTTTGTCATGCTAGAAAAACAGAAAATGGGGAGGGAGAGGCTGAGGCATTTAGATGCAAGGTTGTGTCCTCAAATAGGCAGTGGTCATTGACTATATTGCTTACTCTGAGTGTTTGTAGTCTCTTTTTCTCATCTTTTGACCAGTAATTGAATGCTGAGCTAATAAACCCCTTTCAGCAATCCCTTTGTCAAAGAGACATTCTCATAAAAAGTTTTGGGTCAAAGAAATTAGCTGTTCTCTGACAAAAAAAATGATAGTCCAAAGTCCCAACAGGAATGGTTCTGAAAAGCTTCATACCAACTTACAAGAAACTCTAAAATGCATCATAGAAAGAAGAAGACCACCCCAATAAAACCTGAACATAAAACCTGACCTCCCTGTGTATGTGAATAATAAGGTTGTTATATAGTGCATAAGCCCACAATATTCAGTTATGATTATTCCTTTTATAATGGAATATAATTTTAAAAAATAAAAACAAAACCCATAATCACCAGATCAACACTTCAAACTCCTAGATTTCCTAAAGCCAAACTCTTTGTATGAAGATAATTTAATAATTTACCTACTAAGTTTAGATCTAAGCACAGATTGTGTGTGTGTGTGTGTGTGCGTGCGCGCGCGCGTGTGTGTGTGTGTTAAGGATGTGATTAAAAAAGAAACATTTGACAATCTGGTTTAAAAAAAAAAAATCAAACAAATATTTTCATATTGCTCCTGTAACTAGCTGCTTCATTTATCATATTCAACATCCATCATACAATATGTCAAACCACGCTTAGAAGCTTAACTTCCTTCTTACTTTGCTGGTAGTTACATTATCACCATTGCCATTTTGGCCTCTGCTTTTGGGTGTTTGTTCTGTATGTGGAAGAGGGAATGGGAGTTCCTATTCATCTGAAACACAATCTAAAGGAAAAAAATAAACCAAGTCCTTTGAACTCCTTATAACATTAATGATGTGGGGAGGTACTGTGGAGGAAAGAGACCTGCAGCCCTGTGCCATGTGCTTTGTTCATGAGATGGATGGCTATAATTTACTCCTGCCTGAAAGACTAGTATTTACGATGCCTTTCCTTGGCCGAGGGGTAAAAAAGGTCTCCAGAGAAATAGGAACATTTTTTTTAAAGTGTATTGAAAAGAGAAGTCCACAGGACAGCTGAAGGTCAAGGGAAGAAGGCAACGAGGGTTGCTTTGTCTTCTTTTCCAGGTAATGAAATAATTCTCCTTATTTGACTCCATGGAAAACATTTTTTTTTCCTCTCATTCACACACAAACAGGTGCATATGCATGCATGCAAGCACAAACACACACACACCTTGACCCCAGTTATATAGGAGGACCCCAGTTATATAGCAGGACGCTGTCAACGTCAGGAACAGTAGTGTAAAATTTGGCTTTAGAACTCCTTTTCAGCTGTTCTCTGGCTCACAGCTGGATGAGTATATTGGCTGCTTTGAATAAGCCAAAATAACCATAACCCTGGTTCAAATTAGAGTTCGCTTCCTCTGGCCTTAGGTATTTGGGTACTGGAGCCAAATTATCAGCCATTGCTTTTGTCTGGAAGCTTTATTAATTGTTCAGTGTAATAGTCCCAAAATACTCAGTGGAAAGGCCTAGCCTTTATATTTGATAAAACACTGCAACGACATGACAGCAATGAATGTAAAAGGCACCAAAAAAATCCCCAACAGGGGTCCTAATTTTAGATTTAATTGAAGTAAGTGACAATTTTCCTTTTCTGAAGAGCTGCTGCTTACTTATGGGTAAATGTAACTCACAGAAATATTATACTGAATATCTTTATAAATATTGTGTTTATCTAAGCCCTCTTTGCTTTTCTTTACTAGTATTTCCCTCCTTCCATAAGACATATATTAAAAAAAATTGTTAAATACACAAGTTACCTACCAGTTTTTCCTAGACTGTGCAGCCTTTAAGACGGTTCCCCTCTCTTCTAGAAATGTTCTCCTTTTACTGACCAATTTAAGAGATCTGTTTTCCCTGCAGAAGTTGCTTGCATGCTGAGCAGCCAAAGTAGAAAATAGACCTCATAGTGGAAAATAAAAAATAGAATAGATTAGGAATCAAGTTTGTTGTTTTTCAACCACAAGCAGAGCTAATACTCCATAGATGGTCAGACCATTCCCAAACCATCCCCAGATGGTCTCTGTGACAAGGGGCAAATATTAGAATTTTGACTGGAGAAACCAAATTGATGTCCATTAAAATAAATGTCTTCAGAGCTTTTTATTAGGATCTTACCCTCCCCAGCTGTATCTCCTTTCCTGTCTTTCCTGAGATAGTAGCATTTATTGACATCCTGAATCTCCTCAGTTAAGAGAATGTAGAATTTAGGATTAGACCCTTAGCACTGGATTCACCTGACTTTAAGCTAGACTTCTAAAGGTTGGTTGTAAAAGTCTAAGCAGCTCACCCTGAGCTCCTTTTACCATCAATAAGAAGCCATTCATCATCTTTAAGGCAAGATGAATGGCCCTCTGGAAGGTCTTGTTTCTCCCCAAGGACTGCTATAGAAGAAGTCCTCATTTGACGAGCTGAAGGCTTGGATGACTAATTTTTAGCCACATGAAGTTAGGTTGAGATGAATGCCAGTAACTGGTTCTGTGAATGTGCTCTACCTCCATGCACAAGTGAATGCTTTTGTGTATATATACCATGCAGTAATGCCTTTCTGTTAGTATTAATATGCAGAATATATATATATATATGTTGTTTGTGTTAATGTACGTACACAGAGACTGCCTACATAAATATATAGAGAGTTGTATCTTGCTGATTTTAATACATTTGAGTTCTGTTCCCATCATCAGAGTATCAGATGCTATTGGTCTATTTGCATCTATCTAGTCAATAAAAATATAATTCATTCTGAAAGGCTAGACGAGACTAGTTCTACCAGAGCGCTCTCATACATCAGCAGATAGTATTTCATGGCTTTTTAGCACAGAACTGAGCTGTTACAGACCCAAGTCACCGTGCTTAAAAGTATACTTACTTGCATGAATGAGCAGTGAATGAAAACCATTAATGTCCCAGCATGCATTGCTCACCAATACTCATTTTTGTTGTAGCCAGAGTTTCTTAGTGTGTTTCTGCTTCATTTAAACCCGTCAATACCTCAATTAGTGCTTGCTTCTCTTCCCCTGGGAGGGACATTTACACATGTCACTTCACAGTCTCCAAAATCTAAAAAACCCATGGGAATTGCTGGGTCATAAAATATATTCTGATTAAAGCTTGTGTTTTCCAGTGACTATCTGCCCTTTTTTTTTTTCTTTTAAACCTGTAAACTGTTCGGGTATTTTTAATGAAAGGGCACAAATGGAAAGTTTAAAGCATAACAACTTGTAAGAAAATGAGCACACTCCCATGTGATTCTAGTCTCTGTGTTTTACTGATTTGCATTCAGTAAGTCACAAAAAATTAGAGCACTGTACAATTACAATAGCAGTAATCCTCTCATTTAACATTAAAACTTGATGCCATCGTGATGGCAGACTGAATTCAATTTAAGATCAAAGCATTGGAGAAGTTATCTAAAATTATATATTGCTAGTTTTAACTATTTAACATTCCTGCTCTTTCCAGCCTGACTTTTATACAGGGTGATGAAAGATCATAATTGATTTGGAATAGAAAGTGGCCCAAGAAATTTATACTTAATGGATACATGTTTCTAATACTAATTTTTAGGCATCCATGCTTTTCAACAATGGCGATGATGGTAACACTAATATTGTCCATTAATTTCTCATGAAGGAAGATGGTCTTTGTCTAAGTCTTCATAAATCACAATTTTATACATGCTAATGTAATTTTTTATAGATCTTTGATCACTTATTTTTGTTTTGACAATTAGCCAAGCTTTGATGAAACTGATTTTCCAGTGCCTCATGTGGTTTACCATAGTTTGTCATGAATTTCCACAGGCTTTTACTATCACTGACTGCAGGGAACAAAGCTGTCAGCTTATCATTTCCCATTTTCTTTCTCTTGGTTATTAGGAAGTGCAGTTAAACAAAATGGGAATTGAAGCTGCATGGCAAAGTGAAAGAAAGTCACATTCATTTCAGAACCATGTCAAAGTCAAAGGAAAGACCGAGAAATATAAGCATCTGCTGGTCTCATGTGTATCATTTGAAGACAGCAGTTTGCACTGTACAAACATAAAACTAATGCAAGAAAAGACCTCAGGAAGAGGAAAGAACTGCCTTTGCGATTTGAGAGAAAAGACCTTTTTTATTTTATTAATGTGTCTTTTGGTTAAAATTCATAGTTGTCATGCAAAATAAATCAACTTCTTTTCCTGTAATGTGACCTGAAACCGCTTCTGAGTGAATAAGATATGAACCCTAAATGTTCACAGCCTTTACCCTGACATATTCAATCAGATCATGAGGCGCTGGTGAAGCTGCCAAGTACTCAAGACATCATTGTCATTCTTATTAAAGCTTAGCATCAAACAAGGCCTGTTCTGTCTTGGAAACACATGTTTGAATACTACTTATAATCAAAGTAACTTCATTTATATCAGTGCAATAGCTAGCTGAAATGGTATTTTAGGGTATACAGAATCCTTCTTCATTCCCACTCAGTGATCTATTTCTTTTTAGAATTTTTTTCAAAGATTACCTTGTATGGATGTCCTAATATCCTAATAATGCAGTTTTTACATACCACTGAGTCTCTTGTTTTGATACGGGATTTGTAATGCAGACTTAGGTAGCTGGGACATGCACTGGTCATATCTGTGTTTAATTTCTCTCTGTTATTTATATATCATAGTTTCTATGGACGTCACTCTTCACTAAATAGAAACATAAAGATGCCGTTTCTGCTGTGCACAATCTCTTTTTCCATGGCAATACTGTTTTTCATACCGTTCTGTCAGAAAATTATTTTGCTCATAGAACTGGTTATGATGCTCTTGCCCATTGTCCAAAAATCCATTCATCTAACAGTTATTGGTGGAAGCATATAAAAAGCTACTAGCCTTCCTTTTAGGGCAGGCTGGGGGTAGAAAGTAATCTGATTTGGTTTTCTCTGTTTTGAAAATATTTTTGGGAATATATTTATCAATAAATTTTCTGAATTTAGTTAATATACACTGTAGACTCCTGAAACTAAAGCTGATTAAATAATTCACTCTGTCATGTTAATTCATCAAATTTTTACTTCTCTCCTCAAATTTCTCAGGTTTACGTATTTGAAGTTATTTTTCCTAGTCTGGAACCTCAGCAGCAATTAATTTCAAAACATTTGCTTTTTGGATGTGAAATTTATGCCATATTGATTAGTTATGTAATTCACCCTGTATTGTTTTGAGAGTTGCATTGCTTACACAACAAATTCTTTACTAATTCCAAGCAATAGAGTAAAATATTACACTTGAAATTCACTTTCATGAAATATTTAAATATTTTAAATTGAATTTTTAAAATATTTATTGTAAAATAACATGTCTCAGGAGGTTCACAAAAGATGAACATGAGTAGCTCACAAACATGAAGTTCATTTTCAAAATTACTGAATATCGGTAGTAAATAGTTCTCATTAATTATACAGCCATTATTTTTCTGAAAATAACTTGTATTCGTAGAAATAGGATGCTTATTTTTGTGTTAACATATTTCTTTCACCCTTTGAGACATGCAGTTTGTTTTCTAGTCTTGGGCATCTCTTGAGAATGAGGACTAAGAGCATTATTTTCACCTGCTGGAGGGGTCACAGTTTTACCAAGAAACTGTGTGCTTAAATTGAAGTATTTGAGCAGTCCTATTGATTTAAAATTCTCTGCTAGATTCAGGACACCATTTGAATTCTGGAGACATGCTACTTAAGTAAGCAAAAATGTCATTTATCAGAAAGAGAAAACTGAAGTTAAGAGAAGTTTAGCAATGCACTCACTGACTCCTGGAAGTCTACTAAATTTGAAAATAAATTAACAAATAGAAATCAACTAATTATAGTGTGAGAGCTAGTATTCCTTAAATGTAAGTAAAGTAGTTGCATGGGCTTTCTTTGCCTGAGCAAAAGTGGATTGAGGAAGAGGGAATTTGGTTTTGAGGTAGAAAAATCTCATTTATCACAGCCAGAAGAGTATTCTCACTGTGGCTGACCAGTATGAGAGGACATGCTGAATTTGGCTTAAATGTTAAATGGGAATTTTAATTCATTTTTTCAATATATATTCATTCAACTTTAATGCAGTTTTCTCTTATCACAACTCCTATCCTCATTCACGATGTTATTTTCACCCAAGGTTGTTTAAATCATCAAAGGGCCATGGTCCTTTCTTCTAGAAACTGTACAAGAAAACCAGATGGTGTTCATCTTCCCTCATTATAGCACTAGTGTGCACATCTCTGCAACTAAGCAAGGCATTGCAGGTTCCTGAATGATCAGGGTAAAGAAGAGGCTTCTGAGGGCACAGTTCATCTGGTTAGATGAATAGCACTCTGTAAGTGTCTTTCTTTCCGTTGAGGAAGTCTACGATGCCTAGCTTGGCATAGATGCTTGCAAGGTGAATCCCACTATGGTGACAGACATTTCCCCAAACGGGCCAGTTCGAGCCTGCTCCAGTGAAGGAGCCGAGTTATGTGGGAGGACACCCCGCCAGAACAGAGATCTTCAGACCAAGAGAGGTGGAGACATGGTGAGACATGTTGATATGCTGGGAGTCACATCACTGATAGAGTCTGGGACATGTCTGTCACCAAGCATGCTCTCAAATTCTCACTGTGTTCAGCTATCTCCAGATCATTATATCATTAGATTTGTTTATCTGCTGCATCTTTTCCATCCTCTTTCCCAAGAGTAACTTGAATCTGCATTAATGTTTGGCTATGATCAGCAATCTAACTTTCAATACAGCTCAAAAACACATTGTACAGTGTCACATGGCATCTCCCCATCAATTGTGGTGTTGGCGGTGTTGTATTCCTCTCTTCTCACCACAGCCAGTTTGCTAGAAAAATACCATTTGGAGACTACAGATAGTGATAGTTCTTAAACATACTGAGAACTTCAGTCAGTCTTAGAATCATTTAAGGATGCTACAAGGTTATTTAGTGTTTAATTACAAAGTAAAAGATAGGGAGCCTTTCAATTTGCTTTCTTTCCACATGGTTATTTCCATCTACAAGCTAAAAGAGAGAAAAAATAGTTATTGCCCCCCCACACTCCCTACATAATTTTTGAAATGAATGTGATTTTCAGTTTTCTAGTAATTTGTGAAGGTTTATTCTAAAAGGATTCAAAAGTTTCTGTTACTTCGTAAATTCTGTAACTTCTGTTACTTCTGTTACTTCAAGCTTCACCTAACTTACTATAGCCTCCTTATTCTGGATAATGAGAGTAGTCTTTGTCAAGGTAATTAAATGTTTTCATTTTTACTTCCATTGAGTTACTGATGAAACTCTCAGCAGAAGCAGAGAAAAGAAAGTCAGATTAAGTAATTTTTACTGAATTTTAGGAAAGGTCCAGGTTCAGTTTCCTTCAAGAGTGGGACACAAGGTTCTTGTTTTGTGTGAGACAGTTCCATGATCCTTAAGAGTAACCTCGACTACTGAATTTTGCACTTGGATTTTTAATTATGATGTTGTTAATACTATAAAGCAATGAGATTACTCCTTACTGGATTGCCACCAAGAAAGGGGAAAACAATGGGTTGACCTGGGAAAAGGGATAAACAAATCAGCTTTCCAAATGGAAGCCCAACTCTAAACAGAGAAATCTCCTAGATTAATGTTGCTGGCAGCAATATGCATACCTTGAAAATGGAAATCGCCATAATCTGTGAACTGTAGCTTCTATTTTGTCCAATTGTGACCAATAGACCTTTAACAATGCCCATCACCACATGGCATGCTTCAGAGAAAGATGTGAAGAACCCCAGAGCAGAGATAATTAGATTAATTTGTCCCATAGGGAAGCCTACTCCAAAATCCTGGAACATGATGCTATGCATTCCTGGAACATGCACAGCAACATGCCCTTCCCTTCCAAAATTCTCTTATATAAATACATATCATTATATGTGTGTGTATATAATGTATATTTGAAGAGATATAGAGGATGCACACACTTAATATGGCATCTGAATCATCTTGATATATTTCTAAATGCCTTCACTTTTTTTTAGGGTATCCTGAGAGAATATCTCATGCATATATAGTAAAGATTTAGTTTGCTTATTTACAGTTTTCTAGATTATTTTGTCAGTAAAGAGCCAGCGTATTTATCTCATTTATTTGCATCAGTAATTTGATTAAAGATAGTTGGAGGATGAAGAAATACACTGCCTAAAATATCCTTGGGAATGTGGCTTTGTTACCAGAAAACTTTTGACATAGAGGAAGATAAAAAGAAGAGCTTATGGTTTAGGATCATTGGCGATAAATTGTGAAGAGTAAAAAATCAGCTTTGGAGGAAGGGGAAATATTTAGCTGTGAGGCATTGCTATGGCAATAAGGAATCCATGTGGAAGATTATGTGAGAGGAAGGGAAGGATAAGCAGGGATAAAGCTGTATGTGAGGAATAAAGTCATCTTTCTTTACATGTTTTTATGCTGCTCTTATTAAGAAAGTTTGTTGGAAAAAAATGAGCTTCATAAGCTAGCCTCTGTTTTTTAAAAAGCAAGATAGTCACAGTGTTTGGTTTGGCCCTGTCACCCGTCAGGGGACTCTTGGTAGACAACTGTTTAGGAGACCTGAACGTGAGGAAGGACTCTCTGAGACAGGCTCCTCGAGGTCTGTGGGATTTAAATCCAAACCCAAGCATCCCGTTTTCTGTGGGTGTGCACCGTGTGCTCCTACCTGTGAAGAAGGAAGAGGGTAGACCTGCCAGTGCCAGGCTGGCCTGCTCCGAACACTGAGCCCTCCTGCCCAGGGCCACAGGCACCCTGGGAGCTGAGGTGCCTCGTGGGAAGGCACACACCACCCCTCAGCTCCCGGGTGAGCTAAGCGCGTGCTCCCTCCTTCATCAGAGAAACTCAAAGTAGGAGATACTGATGGGAAGGAGGACTGCAGCAGGAGAGAAAATCACTTAGGTGACTTGGGAGGTTGGCATGATTTAATTAGGGGCAGGAAATGAGACTGGAGGAGGAAAACGTTGCTGTAGGGGTTAGGGAACATGTGAGAACCTGAGGAGGTTGAAGCAGGAAGAGGAGAGGGAGAGGTGAAGGGGACTGGAGTGTGTTGCATCGAGGGGAAAAGAGGGAGATGTGGAGAGTTGCAGCAAATGAAGGAGGAAGGGACATGTGAGAGGCTTGGGAGATTATGGAAGGAAGAAAGGTGGTGGCACAAGCGAATGATGGTAATGTGGACTCCTTAATAGCCTGCCACTCATTTGAATTGGGTCTCTTATTGATGAACAAAATGCATAAAAGGATTGGTCTATGTCAATTGGTCTATTTCAGGTGTTGCAGATGAGGGCAGATATGTTCAAGTGCACATACCTGCACATACAGGGCCCACAGGCCTGCAGCTGCGTAGGCCTAGTACGCTAGCTTTTGTGTTTGGAAGCAACAAGCAGATGGCCACAAAAATTGACTTTTTGCAAGTAACCTCCTTGTGGGTACTAGTACTTGGACAGATGCCAGATAAAACTGAAGCTATTTTCATTCTCTGGAAGACGAAATCAGGCTTGTCCTTATTTTCTATTCTGATTATTCATAATTTATTCGCTTTGAGTGTTCCTTTTTGACAAAACTAATCGGTACCTAATAGCCAAAGAGTTAAACAAGACGTACTTCATCACTAATGCATATCAGTGCCTAAAGAGCCTCATGTCTCACACAAGACTTTTCTAAGAGTTCTTCCCATAATTAGATCCCATTTGTAACTCAAACCCACAGCTCCACAGCCCTGTTAATTTTCAAATTGGTTTGTTTTGGTTCAGGAAGCCTTTGAACAGAACAGGCTGCATCCTGACATATTGTCATATCCAAGCATCAACAGCTCTGGCATGTGAAAAGGTCATGCCACCAAGCATTAACATTTCAGAACAGCAATTATAGTAATTCATTTAAATAAGAAATTTTTTTTGCTGTCCGGTAGCAATAGATGCAATCTATGCAGGAGGAAAGACCAGGAAGGCCTCAAATCAGGTCCTGTGCCAATGTCATTGTCTTAAAATAGAGACCCAGAAAAGTTCAGATGGAATGAGTGAGTTGTTCTGATAAGAAGAGGCAAGTGTTCATGCATAAGAACAAGGAGAGTGGAGCTATTGCAGGAAGCAGCCCTGGGGTGCAGGAGCTTAGAGAAGGGAGTCGTTACTGCCACCTCATATGCTTTGAAAGGAGTGGACAGATTCATTCAGAAGAGAGCAGTTCTATGTGCTGTCCAGGTTTTTCCAGCTTCTCCCAAGCAGGGAAAGGGCCAGAATTGAAAGACAGACTCACGGGCTTTGATTCTTACTTCTTGCAAATACCCAGATGCTATTCATTGGTGGACAAATCATATGGGAAGGAAAGGACAGGCTGCTGAGGACAGCACAGAGACCAAAAATGCCCATTTCAAAAATGCCATGTTTTGAGGGGATTGCAGTAAAACACTCTGAGGATTTTTTCTTCCTACTTCCAGAAAATTTTTATTCCAAAATGTGAAAATACTTGGAGTTTAAGCCTATTCTTACTAGCAAGAGAGTACTTTTTTCAACATTAAAAATTTTTAAAGTCCTGAATGATTAATGAAGTTGACAATTATGTCCAAACTGTTCTGCAAATACCCTCTGAATACAACAAAATCTCAAATCTAGCTAAGTTTATTGTCAGTTTAATTATACTTTCAGTTCAGTACAGTTTAACTATGCACTCAGCACATACGTGGACTGTAAGCTCTTTGGTGCAGAGCCTTTCTTTTAATTTTGTACAGCTCCTGGTTTAATTGAGCCCTTATCTTGATAGGTCATTACTGTCATACAAAATGGTAGAGCATATATCTGTCAGCAAATAAAACAGTAGCTCATCAGAAGGAATAAGAAATTTTTATAAGTTCTTTATTGGCCCCATATCTGAATGCTTATTACTTACAGTACCTTTATGTACTGTGAATATTTTAATTATGTTACAAGTTGTCAACAAAACAAATGGAGCCAAGGCTTCCTTTGGATTCTCATCTTCTTGTCTCTACAGCCCCACTGTCCAGTCCCAGTTCCTCTCTGATAAGTTCCCTTTGAGGCCCATCTTCAATCTTAAGAAAATTCTCTTACACAGGAATGAAAGTAAAATAATTTTTCGCATTTTTGGCCATCTGGTCAAATATGGAGAAGCTGAATGAGACCCAGATTGAAGGGCCAACCATTCAGACTAGTCAGCTCACTGAAGAATGATCTTTTTTGTCTTGTCTGGTTTTAGTTCCAGCTATGATAACTTCCTATCCAAATACCACCTTGGCAACACAAGGTCAGAAGAAGGAGATGAGCTGCACGGCACACGGAGAGAAACCCATCATAGTCCGCTGGGAAAAAGAAGACCGAATCATTAACCCTGAAATGTCCCGTTACCTTGTTTCCACCAAGGAAGTTGGAGATGAAGTGATCTCTACTCTGCAGGTAAAAAAGCAAAGTGACCCACGACTCATCTACATGTGTGAGAGAGTGTCTTGATTTGGCTTTGATAGGGATGCACAGCTACCTCTGCCCTACAAGGTCAGAGCCCCACCACTCGCTTCACCCGTGGTGCAGCCCTGGAGACCTGGCAGCAAGAGGAGGTAGAGGAAACCTCTGCATCCCACCCCCCAGAAAAATTAGTCTCCATCTTCCTATGCTCCAGAGGCAACAAGAGAGTAAGCTTGGCTTGCACACACACACACACACACCCCCTCCTTTCTGTCTTAGGAGCAACATGGCTCATGCCTTAGCCTGCCCTTCCTGTGGCAGCACAGCTCAGTTTTGAGTACGCTGCTGATAAGCACTGAGTGAATATCTGACCCCTAGCTCTGATGTGTGTCAGGCTTACCTTCACCAAAAACATTAATGTGTTTTGAGATAAAAATGCTGTCTTTTTAAAGCACTTTTTCTCCCTCCCTTTCACTTTGTGGGGCTTGTCAGACCATTTCAAGAAGTCAGGTTAGTCATCAGATTCAAAGTGAGATGGAAGGAAATGGCACATGTAGATACGTAAGTAGTATATCTACTGCTGCCAGTAGTATTTGGCCCTTATCGTACACAGTAGCAGAAGTCACCAGAGCCACCTAGCAAACGGTCATAGTCTGCATCTTCACTTCTGCTTCTGTGACAGGCAGCTGTCTGGTGGAGTGGGAACCATGCATCTCTACTTGCCTGACAAATCAGTATGTGGGACTTCGTAAACTCTTAAGTGGCTGACCTGGGTTAGATTGAGGGGCTACATGAGTGGCATTGCTGTTTTGGGGACTTAAGTTTCCCCAAGATGCCATGGAAGCACAGGAAACTCCTGCTGTTCTGGTGTCACCTACAACGGGTGGGGCTATGACGTTGCACTCAATATACCAGGGTACAGCTTTTTCCACTCAAATTTAAAATTTACCAACATGAGCAAGTTATCAGTCCATTCCTTTATATTTTTACATGTGCCTTTATGAAACCTAAAAGAATTTTTAAAAAATTCATATAGATTCTCAGTCAAAAATCTTGATTTTCCATTTTGCAGTCACATTCTTAAAAACATTTTTACCAGGCTTAAGGAAATAATTCTTTAGTTCTCTGGTGATTGTCTATATTCTAGTGTAACTCTTAAGGTATATCTCTTTCTTTACTAGCCAAAAATTGTGTTGGATGATACCCACTAAAAAAATCTGGTTTTGATCTCTGTGAGGGAGCTTTGTCATTGATTTCTATGAGGAAGAATAAGTTCTATGTGTGACTTTGTTCATATTAGTATATTTGTGTTACAAATAATATTTAATTATAGGATAGACCCCTAGACCTCTCTGCCCTCATTCGTCTTATTGGCTTTAATAAGGTAATGCCTGGATGCACAACAATATTTCTTTTTGGAAGGCTGGAGACCTGCTTGGAGAATTCTCTTCTGAAGCAGTGGTGTACGGTAGTGGCATTCTACATCCATATGTATGTTACATACAAAACCTTTGACTTCAGAGAGATAAAATTCCCCAAAACTAGAAAATGTCAGGATTAAGGTTATCTCTGAAGCTTTTAACTCGGTGCTTTTGCATGTCTGCATGATGATGTGATCTTTAGTTGTATACTCAGCTTTTATTTTTTCTGCAGGACCCCTGCCTCAGTCAGGCATGACTGGATTTTCTCTGGAGTTGAATTAGGGTTGAGTAATGAAAGACACTGTGTGATGCAAGGCTGATCATTGAAACCAAACTTTTCACAGGTGGCCAATAATTGTGTGTTCTTTGTTTTCTAGGTACTTGCCTTGAGCCCTTGGGGTCTGATTTGCAGAAGTACTAAGCCCTCATAGCTGCAGCTTAACTCAATGGAAGCTGTTATGAACACATGAAATGCTATTTATTGCTAAGGACTCTGAGGGGGGGAAAGAAGGCCCTAGATGTATCAAATTGGGCTCTGAAAAATTTTGTTTTCCTATCTTAAAGCTCAGCCACACGTGCAACTTAACACAGCTTGACAAGTTACCACATCTCAGATGATAACTCTCCAATATCCTTGTAGCAAGTGGGAAATTACTCCATTTATCTTAACCAGTGGTGAATGAGAGTTGTGCTCATATTACCTTGGCTTTGCTGAGGAATAAAGAGCATGTGGAGTTACCATGGCTCAGCTAATATGTGGCAACTTGTCAAGCAGCCACAAACATTATCATATGTCTGGTTCCTTAATTCCCCATACGAAATGGTGGTAATACTCTTCATGATGTCAGGGTATATGAAAATAAATTCACTCATGTTTCTGAAATGGGTATTGCATAGGTGAATGCCACAGAAAAGGCTGGGAGAAAATGAATAAGTCTGTCTTCAGGGCACAGTTTGAACTGTGTGCAGTAAATAAAGTGTGGAGCAGCACACTGAACAATGAGAAGAAAATGGTATTCGGAATATCTGCTCATTTAAAAAAATCCTCTCCCTATTGTACATTGAATGAAGCAGTGGTCCTGTAGAAAAATATCATTATGATCACGTACATAAAGATTATGTATAACTTTCTATGTTATTAAATAACAAATTGAAAAGAAAGACCACCCGAAATTTTATTATGAGGCACCATGCTGAATACTACAGGGTTCACCACCAGTGTTTGAACCTTTATTTCCTCCACACAGACTTCAGCCACTTGAGTTATTTTCAGAAATAACTGGAAAAATTTGGAGGCAGCAGGAGGCACCATTTTGTATGGAAAATTTCAGCCAACTGTTAAATGCTTGGCAAACTTGTGAGTAACTGCAAACAAGACTCCTAATGAGAAGCTACAGGAATAGGTGCTGCTCTAACTCCTGACTACACATGTAGAGCTGATAGCCTGCTTCCTCAGCCCAGGTGTTGCTAGTTTTGATAAGTCTCAGTATTGTGGATGCTTTACGATGCATATGTATGTATGTGTATAACATGCAATATCTATTTATTACTGTCAAGTAAAACAGTTTGTACAATTTTTCTTGCACCGTACAGAAAAGCTGTTGGTTTATTTTCTCTGCGTGCTGTTCAATCAATCACTTCTTTTCAAACCACCTATAGATTTTGCCAACTGTGCGTGAAGACTCTGGCTTCTTTTCCTGCCATGCCATCAATTCTTACGGGGAGGATCGTGGAATAATTCAGCTCACTGTGCAAGGTAGGAAGAGGACAACGTAAGGAAAAAAACACAGCTATTGTAGTACAGTAAGTGTATGCCATCCTCAGAAATCTGTTGGGGGAGGGAAGCTCTGATTCCTAATTAAATGTATTCCTCATTGTCAAAGAAATGAGGAGCCGCATTAAGATGCTCAGTCTTTCATTTTCCAGCATCACAGAGTAAATCAAAATAAAGGATAAACTCAAGTCTTTCTAGATCTCTACAAATTAACAAGGAGAATTTTTCTTAAATGCACTAGCTGACAATCTACTAAAGATACATAAAACTATCATCTTCAGTAAGGACAGTGGGTATGAGGGGGTTACTTTTTGGGGGGAGAGGCAGAGGGTTGCATTTGTTTTTAAAGAACAAATATGCTTAAAACCCAAGTCTGAAATAAAGCAAAAGTGATCTGACTTCATCTCTAGAGAAATGTTAAACCTACTTTGGATCTTTAAACAAAACATTTCAAGTTTAATCAGTCAAAATAAATTGTAATCAGTTTGCACAATGCAAACTCCAGGAGCCTGTGTGGCCTGGGGCTGGGGTTCCCCTCCTGCAGGCAGCTCCCACTCGGGCAGGCAGCAGCAAGTCCTGGAGTGGCTGAGGTGACAGTATTTGAGATGCAGAGCACGGGCAGGACTCAGCCACTGGCCACTGCTTATTTCTGTGCGATGCTTGTTCCTGTGCTTGTATGCCTTTGAGCATGCACACAACAAATTTTTAGGACTTGCAAATTTCTTTCTCCCCACTCTTGATTTCAAGTAACAGCAGATTTCAGTGAATGCCTAAGGCAGCCCTGTCAAAAAATTCAGGTGGAGTTTGGGGACAGGTTCTCAGTTACACCACTGCTCATTTAAACTGCTGTGACAATTTAAAGGGGCATTAGAATGGGTATAAATGCTATCTATTTACATCCTTAACTCCAGAGGCAGAAAGAGGCTTTAGTGTAATTTCACAGTGTTATCAAATTATTCTGTTACTAAGTGAAGACCTTTAAACATACTCAAAGAGATAGAAATTTTACTCCCACCCACCACCAAATTTAGCACTTTTACGTTTATTATTCATATTTCTACCATCACCTTTTGTGTAAAAACTGTAGAAGTATCAGTGAAATGTGGTGTTCAAGGCAAAAATCTTGTCTAGCATGAGTAGTCCAATCTGGAGTGCTTTTAAGGAAATGCAACTCTATGTTGCATATAAGAAGGTTAAATGAAAGTCAGTATTCAAGATTACATCAGTGGCTCATAGTTGTAAAGTGACTTTTCCTCCCTCTGTTGAGTATTCTTCAGCAGGTGATTAACTGGCTCAGGGTACTAATGAGTGACTGGAGAAAATGCCACGAGAGCTTACCACCCGTAAGCTATGCCAGTGCCATGTTCATTAACGATATCTTGTTAAGAGTACTTTCTTCTGACTAAAACTGTGTGTGTGTGTTTACTCAGAGCCCCCCGACCCTCCTGAAATAGAAATCCGAGAGGTGAGAGCACGCAGTATTGCCCTCAGATGGACCATGGGATTTGATGGAAACAGCCCAATCACTGGCTACGATATAGAGTGCAAGAACAAGTCGGGTAAGAAATAATCTTCCTCTGAAGTAATCCCCATTGCTAGTCATTCATCACTGAATTTGTATCGTAAAAGAATTCATAAATTGAAACTGCCTGATGGAGATTTTTACCATGGTTTATTTAATCTTCCACAGTAAGATTTATCTTCATTTGTTGTCTTTTTTTTTTTTTTTTTGAGGTAAGGTCGTTAAGTTTAGCAGTTGCTGCTTTTCCCTTTTACCAGAGAAACCTACACGTAAGGGGAACAAATTTTGTTGTAAAACAAGCCGTTCTAGGTGGTAGCTGGTATGATGGTTTTGCCAGCTGATTCTTAGTCCCTGTTCTTATCTTTTCTCCATTCGGATTTTTTTTTTCTTTTCATTTTCTATTTTTCCCCACAGTAAAAATACCTGCCTTTACAAATTATCTTTTCCTGTAGTGCTGATTTCTACAAGTTATTTTCTATCGATATATAAGTACCTGGCATCTTCCCTGGAAAGTTAGCAGTGAAAAAGTGTAGTTATGAGAATCTCCAGACGAAGAAAGCTGTGTGGTAGTTTGCTGAAGCACCATGCAGAGTTTTCAGTAACATACTGGAAATACTCTGAAGGATAAGATCAGTGGCACATATTGGGAGGGCAATGCGAGCAGATAACTTTCTGCTAGGTCACCATGTAGTCACATCAATGAACATCTAATAAGATGAATGAGGTGAATAGTTAAAAAAAAATGCAGCCCCCTAAGTCAGGAAAGTATTCCTGTTCCTGTTCGTATTAAGCCTCAAAAATATTCACTACTGAAATCTGAAAACATTCAAGGTGCATTGGAACTATGTTTGTGATGTAAGATCACACTTAAAATTAGGCACATTGTTAAGCACTGTCCCTGAGTCATGATTTGAGAAGGGACTGGAAAGGAAATTGCAATGGAACAATGTTTTCATATTTCAAGTAAGGTTAAAATGACACTGAGAAATTATCTTGTACTATTTTATGTTGGAGTTTGTTGCACTACTTGTAAGGGGATGTAGTCCACTAATAGGAATGCTCTATGTGTGCTTATTAGTGAAACACTCTGTTTATTAAAGCAACTATAGTACATTTATAGTCTTCTCCCTTTAGTTCTGGGATGTAAAAATGTACTCATTCATAAAATTCTAAAATTTGACATTTTTAAAAAATTATTCTACTACCCATCTTTACTTTCTTCATTTGTCTACATTGTGTATTTCCTTTGTGCTTTACTTAGGCAAAAATGTTGTGACGCTTTCATTACTAGATAAAATATTTTCAAGAGGGTTAAATTATCAGTCACCATTTTTGCATTGGCTTTGTAAATTAAATTGATAATGTACAGGTGAGCATGGTACCTGAAAGATTACAAGTGAAAATTCCCCACTGAGGCTGTGGTCAGGAATCACAGCTTTGGAGATGTGGACTAGGCAAGGGTGCCTTCAAGGGACACGTATACCTAAAAGTTTCTGGGCTTTGTTTTCTTTTTGATTCTTTTCCTTTCTTTCCAACCACCCACCTGCTCCAGAACAGTTTTTGAAAGTCATTCTTGCCTGATAGGCTCCTTTCTCACTCTTAAATATCACTTGTATTTCTGAATCATGTAACTCAGCATAACCCCATCCAGGACGATTGAGCTGCTTTCCTTTGATTGAAGCAGCAGTGGAAAGGGACTTCAGAGCTCTAAAACAACTTTGTTAGATTTAGTTCAATGTTTTCAAGTGATAATGCAGAATGCAGGCAAAGATTAAGTGGTAATCACTGCAAGCTTGCATTGCAAAATTATGTCTCTGTAATATGGCAGTGATAAATCAATAGCAAGACAGCAAATGAAGCGCCATCAGATTGGATGAAAACATCAAGACACAACATAGTGATAAAGGTTAAAAAATTGAAAGAAAGAAAAAGTAACAGGTGAAACTGGTGTTGGAAAAAATATTTCCTTGTCTGTATATGAAGACAAATACTGGAGGTCATGTCCTAAAAAGAACAGATTATCTCACTGCAAACAACAGAAATGTCATTTTTTTAGAATCTGAGGCTGAATGTTTGGAGAAACTAGGATCAGGTTTTCGAATTCTTGCACACGATTTTTGTCATTTATTAAATCATCAAGAAGATGAAGCACCAAAGATGGTTACTGAAGAACTTGCACAGGGTAGTTGGGGGAAGTTAGAACAAAGAGGAGGGAATTAAGAAAACTTCTCACAGTTTCCAGATATTAAAGGGACAGATGAAAATTTAGGTAAAACATTCACAATCCAGATGTTTAGCTCAGGGAACATCCTGCCAAGGCCAAAGTAAAGCTGTAAACTGCACAGTTGTGTTTAATGAGAATTTTCCACCTACATTGCTTACCCTGAGGACTCAGGAATGGGTTTACAGCAGGATGCATCCTCTAGGCTTCTCAAGAAGGAAAACTGCAGAACTTTTCAGTTTCAGAGAATGTGCAGGTGACCACATATCATGCATGGACTTCGCTATACGGTGCTGCCCTCGTGTATCCTATCTACCCCTGCCATGCCATCAGACAAAAAAGACACATTACTTACCCTCTAGAAGGAGCATGGAGTTGCCTGTCACATGGGTAGGTGGCATCTGTAGGGTCCAGTTGCCACGGAGGAGCAATATGAATAGTGGGAGCTCAGCATTTCAGGCTGTTTCAGTACTTAGATAGAATGCCTGTCTGTACAGGAATGCGCCTGTGGCACTCAGACCTGGCCCTTCATTGAAACCACTGATGTGCAGCCATCAGACTTTTCCATCGGAGGTGTACAAAAAGGTTTGAAGATAGGAACAGGTATTTGGGTCCTTCTTTGTGCCTCTCTCCTCATCCTTTTTATTTTCTGTCATTAGGGAAAGTTAGCTTTCCCTAATGACACAAAAAATAAGAAGGAGGGGCAAACTGAACATCAGTTCCGCTGAAGTCCTGATCTGAAGGGAGAGGACTGTGCTTTGCGCTTTCTTGTGCTCCCGTGTGAGCGGAGCATCCTTCAGATGCCGTGGCAGAGCCGGGGGCTTTCCCCCAAACCTGCCAAGGGAGCGGCGGCGCGCCCGGGCTGGCGCGGCAGCTGCCTGCAGTACCGGCAGTGGCCACCGGATGGCAGCGCCGGCCCGGGCCTGGGAGCGGCCAGGGCAGCCCCGACCTTCCCCGAGAGGCGCCTTGGCGAGCGAACGGGCCCGAACTGTCCTCCGCAGTCATCCCAAAGCTTCCGTCTTTATTTCAGGAAAGGGTGGAAAGCTGCTGGTTTTCATAGAATCATAGTTTTTTCATAGCTTGTGACGGCGTGCATTTATATAACACTGAGAAATGCCTGGGTGTAACATTTTATGAGTGGAATAAAGCATACGTTAAAGAAATAAATAAAGCATACCACTCTTTCTTTTAACACTTTTTTTTTTGCTATCCCATTGCTGCTTGTTTTCTGTGCTTTTTCAGTCTTTCTAGGTAAGTAGATTTTAGAGCACTCTGCAACAACAATAAAAACCAGAAGAGCCAGTAGTCAATCTTAATACCTCACTCAATTACTTACCACATGGGCACAAGCAAATATTTTTAGGGTTTGCCAGAAGAAAACAAAATTAACTTTTTTTTTCTTCTTTTTTTTCTTCTTAACACTCAAATTTTTCAAAACTGAAAACAGTTTTGGTGAGAAATTGATTAACTTCTCCCTGGACTGACTCAGTTTGGAGGGCTTGTTTTTGTTGGTTTACTTTACTCTTCAAAAAGGGGATAAATGTATCAAAAAATACTCCCGTCCATGCATTAGTCATAAATAAACACTGGAAACCTATGTTTAGAAGTACAGAAGGCTGTGAGTTTTCATCTCTCTTTCTCCATGGTGTGTCATTACTTAATCTACTAAGAGTCACAAGAATTTTTCAAATTTGCTTATTTGATTTCAGCAGCTTATATGTACTACAGAGTCCTACCACTCAGAGGTTATTCAAACAACCAAGTGAAAACCTAAGCAACTTGATAACACACAGACTATATTAAAAGAAATTCTTACTATCCCCAAGGGAAATTTAACACATTCTCCATACCAAGCAGGTCTTTTTTAAAAATTCCTTTCCTGTTGGCATGATACACTGGAACAGACAGAGTCTCCTTCTGTGCTAACATTTAACACAATGGAGTGTAACTGCTGGTTAAAATTCTGTAAAGTTTAAGAAATTCTGTGAAGTTGTAGCAAACTGAAAGCAAGTTGTAGCAGCATTGTGTGCAGGTAACTCCTTTACAGCTTCTGAAAGTGTCCTACAGAGGAAGCTGTGACAAACTCAGTTACCAAGGAAAAACATATTCAAGTGCATTTGTTTAGCACTTAAATGTCTGATTCCTAAATGTTTTCTGGGTAAATGAAGCCAGACGGACAAGCAAACAGGCCCTGTAACCAGCAAAGCTGCAAATGTCATTGTGACAACTCGTGCATCTTTTAGCAAGCTCATATAAAAGAATTTACACAGTATGTGCAAATATTTTGTATCTGAGTGAGCTTTCTATTTTTAAACTAGTCTTTCTTATCTGCTGAGCTTTCTGCGATCCTGCCTACAGGGACCCATACTGTAAAACACTCCTGTGGAGCCTCCAGTGACATCCCCTATAGGATGCTGCAGAGGTTAAAGGAGGAACATCGCCTGCAGTAAGAAAGAAATGAAGGATGGCAACTCATAAAAGACATCAAGATGCTTTAAACAGATAGATTCTATTATTTTTTTGCAGCAATTGAATGCTTGGATGAAAAGGAGGGGTTACTGTGTTTAGCCAATTTCCATCCTTTTTCCTATTATATGTCTGGAGAATTTATTAAAAATGTAACAGGCAGATTAATAGTAAGCATGAGTAATAATAATGTGCTCCTTCTTTTACAGATATATGCAAACAGCTAAGAGAGTTCTACATTCCCCTTGTATTAAACTGCTCCTGCATCCTAACACGAGTCAGGGAAATAGGATCAGTCCTGGAGGGTGCTGACCCCCATGTCTATGTACTCCAAGCTCGTGCTCACTCTTCACCTATGGTCTGAGCTCCTGGCATTTGGGATCAAACTTTCTGCCTGATCTCTGCTAGTCTAAGAGCCCTCCATTCCTGTTTGTCAACTCCCTTGCCCCCCTTTTTGGGGCACAACCAACCTTCTCTCTGAGTGAGGATTCCTGTGAGACAGCAGCTCCCATCTTTTTCATAGTTGTTCCAATGTAGCAATGGTAAAAAAAAATATGTACACACACAGGCACGCACACAAAGCTGGGGAATATTTGCTGCTCTCACCACCCCCTCAAAAAAAGGCAAAGAAGTAACTATTTCCTCAGATTTACTGGTGACCCCGGGGCTGAGATCCCATTATTCACAGCACCACGCTTGGAGCAGTTGGGAGTGCTGTCAAGGAAGGTGATCACTCGATTTGCTTGTAGCAGCAGGCATTATCTGGGTTAATTCAGCAATGGCAGTATCCCGCTCTGTGAGACAGTTTAACTGCATGCTTGTATTAGCCATGTTAACATATCTTTTATTTGTCTGTTTTATTTTAATCTCTTATTAAATAGACTCTTGGGATTCTGTTCAGAGAACCAAAGACGTTTCCCCTCAGCTAAACCAAGCCACTATCATTGACCTTCACCCTTCCTCAACTTACAACATTCGCATGTATGCCAAGAATCGCATTGGCAAGAGTGAGGCCAGCAATGAGCTCACCATCACTACCGATGAAGCAGGTACGCTCTGGTTTTGTAGCATCGAAATCGCACTGGGAATTATTGCTTCTTGACATGAGGAATCTTTACTTGAAATGCTGCTTATGTTGCTGCAGCTGCATTGAAAGAAATATTGAATTGTTCCCATAAAACATTGTGACTTCTGCAACTTCATCGTACAGGCCTGTAATTAAAGCCGTTCAGTGGCATCTAGTGGTCAAAGAAGACATTGTGCTCCAAATTTTCAAGCTGGGGTACTGGAAATGGCACACCTATATCTACAGTTAGGCAACTCATTCAACAACATCCTATTTTTAGTGGTGATTCTTCCCCTGTGGGTCTTGTGGCTTTCCTTGGAGGCCTAGGTATTAGTATAGGTAACTAATTTAAGCTACCCCCATTTGAGAACATTGATCTACATGAATCATATCTTCCTTTGGTCTTCCATCCACCACCCCAGCCACCATTTAGTTTTCTGATCACTGCGTAAGTCAGTTGGCTGTCATTGGTTAGTGTCACCCCCTGTTCTTTGTTGTCATGTATTCTTCTACATCGCTACAGGTTTCTGTACCAGGAGGGCTATGCGGGCATTTTCATTTTGATGGCTGGAGCCACTCTTTTGTGCACTCAAATTGCTGCCTTCCAGTGCCATCTTATTTTTATTTCTCAGGGCTAGCAGAACTGGCAGATGGATAAGGACAGCACAGCCTTGTGCATGCTACCACATCCCAAGGCCTACATGTTACACGTGACATTGGAAAAGACTTATGGGTGAAAAACACAGGGCTACAGCTCTCTGTTTCAGCAGTTAGGAATGAAAATGCTGAATGGCCATAAATACTTCTGCCAGGTATACTTGCAATTATATACAGTGTACAAAGGTGTACAGCTGAGAGTAACCCAAGAAGCTTCAACACCCTTAGCCATGAAACTGGGTGGAGCTACTCTGAAAAGTCTTGACCAGACAGGAGCTTGTTCATTTGTATTTGAAAACACATTTTTATCTTGCTAATTTTATTTTTCCTGTTATCTTCTGCTAAGTCAGCAATGCCTTCTTCTTTGGGGATTTTGAGAGGAAAACCATAATGCAAGTATCTGGGTGACAGTGTCCTGGCAGTGAAAACCCTACTTCTTTTTCAAGATTCATGTTGGTCTAGACTTTAAATGCTCGGTGATGGTTTTTCAGTTCAGCTATTATGAATACAACTGTGTAATTCCTACTCATTTTCTCTGTGGGTGAATTTACTACAGTGAAAATATACCCCTTGTCAGGAGAACGTGCTTTTGGTTCCAAGGGACTTTTTGAATAAGAACAGGACACGAGGGCTCACAGTGCAAAGCAGTGTAAACAGGAAGCAACATGAGCTGCATTTCTTTTTTCACCAGGTGTCTTTTTCACCCTCGTGGAAGGAAAGGAGTGAAGAGTATTCACATTTTTACAAGCCTTCAGTGAACAGCTTTCCTATCAGTGAATAGTTTGTTTGCAAAATATTTATCATTTGATCAGGGTTTTTCTCTTCCTTTGTTCAGTGAAAATGTGAAATGACTAGAGAAGACAGCCTATCCATTCTTCTGGCAAGCATCATCTGTATCCCCAAAATGCCCATCCTTCCTGGTGCATATACATCAAAGTAGAGGGGTGGGTCTTCGATCTACTCTCTCATTCTCTCTTATTCACCCATGCTTGGAATATTTCTTACTTGCTGAGTTTTTCCTGACTGATAATTAAGTTGTCAGGATCAGCAGCTGGCCTTGAAATTAAAAAACAGCTTCCCTATGAACAGGGTGGAACCTTAACATCACGTTTTATACAGTTCTTTGTAACCAAGTTTCAGAATAATTGATCCTTTTGTTGCTGTCTTTTAAGGAGCCATCTATTTAGAGAAAAAGACCAGCAGTGTGGAACTGTATTCAAAAGTCACTGATCTACCTAGGGAACAACTGGAAGAGAGGAGGTCAGGCTTAGGCAGAGTATGTGATGGGTTTTGATTTCAGGTGGTGTGCAATGTACAGGAGCATCAGTTTTTGATCACTGTTTACTTCTGTTCTCTGCTTTTACAATAGGAAATGGAGAACAGCATGGGTGCAGGGAATGAGAGAGAAGGTAATGAGAAGGGAGCAAAATAAAGATCCAAGAAAGACAATACAAAAACTGAACAACTGAAACCATGCTATTGCCAAGGGCGTGCAGATTGTGTATCACATATTACTGTGACCTGAGTCGACTAGCACTAGCTATTAGAAAGCAAACTGTAAAGGGTCTCTGTGGCAAAAGGATAGTCAAGAATGGCATGATTTCAAAGCTTACAGACCACATCTTTCCCTCCATACAACCACATTTAGCTTCTGTGTTGGAAAATAGACTGTAAGTATACCCTTCCACTAACGCTTGTCAGAAAAGCAAAAGCATTATGGCTGTTGTTTAATACTGAAATCAACAGAGGAAGCTGGGATATCTGGGTTTTGTTTATGTCTTTGTCACAAACTCTGTATGACATTAAGTATGTAAAATAAATGACTTCTTATTTAACATTTCACCATGGTATACCAGGAACAGTTAACTACTCGGGTCTGTAAAAATATTTGGGGTCTTTCAAGGAAAAGTCAAAATTTTAAGGAGCACCTTTTAAAACCCATTTTTAGGATCAAATGCTTTGCTCAAATTCCACTACATTATAATATACCCAGAGAAATGGCATTCATGTTTGTCAGCAGTATCAAGGACAGGATTCAAAAAATTCAGAGAGACGTCATTTTTGCCAGTGGACTTTTTCCTCTTCCCCTTCCTGTACATTAATGCAAGGGGAATGGAAATAAAGTTCTTTCAACCCTTGGAAATTTCCCATATGAAAGACAGTCAAGAATGGTACAGAATAGGGCATATTTAATAACTTAAACATATTATAGGCTGTATTCTGCGTCTCTGCTTTCATCAGTTAAAGCAAAATGTTCTGGTTCTTTCACCACAGCTGTCATTTACTGCTGCCCCACCTCTAACAGCCCCATCTCACCCTTTTTATTGCTTTACTTGCTTTGTCATGCTATTGAACTTAATTTAATACCTTTTACTGAGGCCATATTCTGCATCAAGGGAATCCTCTACAGCAGCTCGAGATGACTCCATTCGTTTCTTCAGATGTTTCTTTTACAATGATTTACCTCGTTGAGCAAGCAATTTACTTCACACCTCTCCATTCAATCCCAGCCAATTCTTGATCTGCTTTGTAGCTGCCCAGCTGACAAGTAGGTTCCCCTAGACTCAGGGTCCTCTTTTTTCATTTGCCTTTAAAGCATCATGCACACCCTTGGCAGCATATCGATAGTACAGGCAAATAGACTCAGGCAGGGGCTGCAGCTTTTTCCATCTGGCAGTTATTTTTTGCCTGATTTCCAGGCTGGGATACTTACACTGGGGAGGGGGAAAGGGTAAAGTGTGCAGGTTTTTGTGTATAAAATATTTGATATTTGACTGAATGTGCTCAAGCTCTCATGAACAAAGGGGATCCCACTGGAAAGTTTGTGACCTGATGAAGGCCAGCTGAGGAGCTCCTGTCTCACCTACTTTCAAATGGGTTCTGCTGCCTTTCTATCACCTACAGTTCTGACTGCTGAAAATATGTCTTGCCTATTTACAAAACAGAAACAGCATTGTGAGCATATCACTAAAAAAGAAAAGTCACTACTATTCACTCTTATTTTATTTGCCAGGTTGCTAAGTTTCGGCATGTATTGTATTTCGCTGTTGGCCAGAGATGACACCTGCATACGGAAGATGATAGGCTCTGCTTTTGTTTGATGAAGTGGTATCTTCAGTTTTCCATATGACATTGACTCAGTCCAAATCTTTGTGATGCTGGTGTGACAGTGGGTGACATACCATGTGAAGTGCTGAATTCTGTGTGCTGTGAGGGCCAGTTTTGATCCATCTCTCCTCTCTTTGCAGCTCCTGATGGTCCACCTCAGGATGTCCAACTTGAGCCTATAACTTCACAAAGCATTAGGGTCACCTGGAAGGTAAATACACACAGCCAAGAATATAGACTCTGACAGTATTTTGGTGCATTCAAAGAGGTTCCATTGATGGGAGTATTATAACAACTGTGGATCAGTTATTTTATTTGGGAGAGACCTTGCAGGTAGCTTTGCTGACAAATCTTATATTGGCCATTACGGCTGGTGCATTATGCAAAGAAAGAACCTTCCCTTGGAGAGTAATAGGAGCAGCCTCTTGCCTGTACTGATGACAATAATGTTTCCTACTGCCTTCCAATTTCAGAGATAAGGTTATGTTCTTGGAAAATGAGCATTCACAGAATTCCACTGTGGTTTTGGGCAAAATCTCCCCAAACCATTGGAGCCAATGGGAGGTTTTTTCCCATTGCAATGGACTTTGGTACAGAGCCTTACTGAAGGCATGTCTGCACAGAGAGAGCAATATAGTGTCCATGAGAATTGATGAATCAGAGCAACTGACTTAAAAATATCAGCAACTGATATTATTTGAAAATCTGGCATGTCTTGTGATTCAATTCATTTTTTCTAGTTTTTGCCCAGTGTTTTGACAACCACAGAATGTTTTAAATGCTTTCGGTATGGTATCAGAAGTACTTAAACCATGTTTTAAATGGTTTTGTGCTATATACTGTTTGTACATTTTAGTGGACAGAATAAAGCTATGTAATTACAGTTGTGTAATCTCAATATGAATGGTAGTTTCCAAATTGTACTGATAATTCCATATAGTTAAGATTCTGAAATATGTAGTATTGAGTGCTGGAGTAGGATGGTGGCATAATAGTCTTCAATTTCTATAGTGATGTTAATTACTCCTGCAAATGTGGATAATGTGTATTTTGCAGCATGATATGGACCATCCAGAAAGTCAGGATAGTAACAGTGAGCTGCTGCTTATTGACCATATAAATAACTATGGGCTGCTTTTTTTTTTATTATTATTTATACAATAAATAACCAGCACGATCCTGTGTTAGTTTTGAGTTGGTTCCTGAAAAGACAGGTTTCTGTAGTGTATGATCTCCATACAGTGCAGGTGGACATATAACTACTGAGATGTCAAACTAGTACAGAGGGACCTCAACTGTCAAGATTTTTTTAGTAGTTCAATGGTGGTTTAAAAATGGTAGATTAAAAATTCTGTTTTGATGAGACATTTCAGTATTAAGCCTCAAAAGCAGTAGTCTTTATCAGACCTCTTATGCACAGGTCACAAAGACAGTGCTGATTCTTGGACCTCATCCACATCTTAAACTTATATCAGTGTTGGTTTTCATCAAATGGTTTTCAAAAACCAAGGCTTGTGATCACTAGCCACAGGCTTACCTGATGGCTGAAGTGAAACACAACAATGTATTTATAAAAAACATACATGAAGCATGGATTTAAATGCGGCACACAGTCAGTAGAGCAAAGGAAGCAGCTATTGAAGCAATGCAGAGTGTATAGTGATTCTCAACAACTGAAATAAAAGCTTAATGGGTTGGGGTTTTTTTAAAGCACTCAAGAAGTGTGACTGCCGTCGGATCTAGTCACCTATAACCTCCAAGCTTCTATGCATGAACTTGTTTTTATGGATTTATGGCTAGGCAGATTGAAAGGCTTTGCTTGCTTTTTTAAAGTTCACTTTGGGGGATATTTTCAAAAGCAACAAGAAAAGATAGGCACCATTGGTTCGCTGCTGGAGTTTATAGCTGCCATTTGCGATTCTGAAGATTTGCTGTTAAATTTTATAGATGCAGATGTGTGCAGGCAGCTACAGGACAAAAAAAAATTCCACGCCTACATTTCAATAACATTGTCTAAAATATGATTCAATTTGTATTTCCAGGCCACTTCAGGTGCAACTTAGTTTCCTGATCTCTAGGTATTGTCTGGGGAGTAGAAGCATGTCAAAAGAGTAGTTGGAGTTGTATTCTCAAGATCATATTTGGAATTTGATTTGTGAATACTTGTCGAGTAATGATCAGTATCTAATATAACAAAATAGTCACATTGCCCTGGCAAGTCGCGTGAGCTGAATGTAGAGGTTGTTTTTCACAATTGGAGTTAGCTTAAGGTGTGAGCTACCTGTGACCTTGGAAATGTCTGCTTGTACCCATGCAGCATATATCCATACCAGGAAAGGTGGGTCCATGCTCCCAGAGCTGTGCACCCTGGTGAACCTGGTGCCACGCACTGTGCAGATGCTGGCTAGACGTTTGGAGTTTGCTGTGGACTGCACTACCCGACTGTACCCCCAGTCTCCAATGAATACCCCGTCTCCTGTGAACCTTTAAGATATTATTCCCATAGACCCAGTCTTTGTTAAATCTATTCAATCTTTTAATTTATAGACCAGCAGTATCTGACATGGTCAAGCAGCACGAGAGGCACTGTGGCAGTGAGATGCTCCTGGTAGCTTGTCCTCTAGCAAAGTGCTAGGAAGCCACTACTGGCTCTAGCAAGAGGTAGCCTATGGCCCCATCATGCCACAAGACCCCATGGGGTGCTGTTTTGCAAGCAGCAGAAACTCTGGAGGTCTGCCTCTGAAAGGATGGACAGCAAAAGGCACCGCTGGCACTTCAATGAAATTCTGCTCAGTGAGATCTTTGTGCTGTCAAGCCCCTGTGTGCTCAGCTTGAAAACTGTGCCTTGATTTTCAGTCATTCCTGTATCTGCTGGTAGGTTAGCTCATCTGATGAGTGCAAAGTTTCTCTGTGGTGCTGGACGTAGTTGAAACCTAATTGTTTTCCTTGACTTTGAAGCTCCTTTGCAAAGGTGAAGTCACTGAGCTGCCTTACTGAAAGGCTAGTGCTTGCATAGTCTTACCTTTACTGGAAGAATTATTTCCTGAATGACGATTTGTAACAGATGATTAAGAAGTCCCCCTAATTAAGAAGTCCCAAACGAGGAGTGAGCCATTCACTTCCCTTGAATTATTGCAGTTTTCTCCTGGCCAGAGCAGTTTTAGTCCATTACTCAACAAGGTACTTTAAGACGGTCCCACAGACATACTATAGTTCGGTCCCATGCTGAATCCTGACTTTTGGGTAGGTCCCTAAAATGCACTGCTGTGCAGAAGGCACTCATTGCATTGTGCAACACAAGGTACTTAAGAACAAAGAAATACCCCATGAGATCAATCCTGTATTGTCATGGAAGCAAAAAAGGAAGAAAATAAACCCAGTAATAACCTGGTCATTTTTATTTTGGAGGCATGTGGAGCTTTTGCCATGAAAACCTATGATGACATTATACAAAAGGGATTATGTTGAGAACCATAGCTTTATTTAAAGTTGGCAAACCTCATTTAAATACAGACAGTGTCAATAACAGCAAAAGGAGCAAAGAATAACACATCAATTATCTTTCATCTTGTATTAAGTTCTATTTCTGTAGCTTGCTACAGTCATTAATCTTCCTTTAAAGTTTGCCCAGTTAAGCAAAAAGTAACCAGTTTTGCTTAACTATAAAACTAGTTAAGCAAAGTTTTATAGGTCTATGATCTAGTTAATCCCATTTCTATGTGTCCACATAGAACACTGGGTTTCAGATCGAATTTTTAAATAATACTCAGCATTTTCTGGTAGTTTAAAATGATGCAGTGAGAATGGGAATGAAACAGGAATTCTCATTTAGAAAAGAGCATGAAAATATTAATTATTTTTTCTTGTACTACTTTACAAGGTAAATGAACCCATTAAATTTAGACATGGGAAATATTCCTTTTCCTCTTTATGCATATACATATGCACACAACTATAAAATGTCATACTTTACAAAAGTCATTGATACCCTATTTTACAAATATTGGATTTTATGAAATAAGCAGTAAGATCATGGACTGAAACTTACTTTTTCATAATGTTCTACGACTACTGACAAGTTTAACAATATTTTTCCCCGTGAACACTTAGTCATGGACAAATGTTGCTTCACTGAATTTTCTACCGAAAAAAATGCATCTATACGCAAGAAGACATATATATCAAATATGACTTATTTGTGCAAAAAGTCAATCCAAAATGAAGCATTTCAATAGTACTAACAAGGAACATTTGAAGTTTTGCAGAGCAGAACATTTCAATGCTTTGTTCTGAAGTGACTTTGAGCTTGTTTTATATTGTATAATGTTTCAAAGTGGAAAAAAATAAAGGAGTAAAATGTTGGTATTTTATTTAAAGAAAAAATTTCCTTGACCTAAACCAAGTATAAAGATGTTTTATGAAAACTGCAAAATTTGCCATTTTATTCCAATTCAAAATGAGAAAGTATATAATTGCAGAATTCCCAGTGAAGAGGCTATTCTGGCTATAGTCCTGCTCTGAGAACATTTCAATGTGTAGTAACTGTATGATTCAGTTTTATCATTATGTTCCATCTATTTTACAGTATGATATATGTGTTCCAATATATGTGCTATATGTTTCTGTAATCTATTATGTACAAGGTGAATGCTCACTTTTTCTTGGTATACAGTGCATGCCTTATGATATATAGTGTACGTATACACAGCATCTTAATGTGTGCTGTATGTGACAGTAGGCTGTGTATGCCATTCACAAACAATAAATGCACTACATTATGTGGTGTATGTGTTTTATGCACGTTGCTTGTGATTTCAGTGTGCAATGTGTGTTTGTTTTAACAACTTTTCTTCGAAAGCCACCCGTGGTAATTCATGGGAATGTTCCAGTTGCAGCTCTTAACTGGGAGAGGCTTTAGATCTTGAGATGTGCAACAGTGTGCATATTAATGTTTGAGACAAGAAATCTCCACACAGCCTGTTGAGGATTTGACAAGCTGTGATGGAATCCAACACTGATGGAGAGAACTGATGTCCTGACATGACTGAACTGGTGCCTCCACACTGATACACATTTAAAAAAGAGACAGTGACCTGCAACATTGTCTGAAAGCAGTCCTCCCTGTAATAACACTTGTTTGACTTGTCTGCTGCTTTGTGCAAACCATTTGTCCTTTAGTCAATTTGAAATGTTTAGATTATGTTAGTTCAGTCTTTTTGTCCCTTCTCATCAACACTGACAATGCCTATAAAAATGTATGACCTATGCAAAATGCTATGGCTAGTAATAGAATTTGAAATCCTTCAACTAATGAAACAATTCATGGTGAAATATTTAATTATTTAAATGTGATAAAGTTGTTTTCTTCTCAGAATGAATGAAACAGCTTTATCTTATGAAGATATCTCAATCTCAAACAAAAAAAAATCTGACCTTAGTTTCCACCCCACAGTCCAGCTTAAAAAACCCCACCTTTTGCAATCATTTAAAGATCATGAAGCCATGCAGTTGTTCAGAATAGGTAACACACTTGCAAACAAAGAGTTTTGATAATAAAAGACCTACATGTTTCTAAAGAAGCTGGGGTTTTTTTGACAACAAAACACAGAAATATTCAAACAGGAAACAATTATACTGTTAGATTCCAAAAAGACAGTTCTAATCCCTGCAGTGTGCCTTACAAGGCGCTCAAGACCTGAATCTCCTAATTCAGTCATCTACATCTGAACGGACAGCACTGCGCTTGCAGAGAGCTTATTGGTACCAGAGGAACTGAAGTACTACAGTGGAAATTATATCCTTGCTTCAAGTTTTGTTTCTGTTTCTGAAGGCAGGAGGGAACAAAAAATTAAAGCATCTGAAGAGATAATTCAATCAGTCAGATCCAGCCAGTGATACATTTTAAATATGGAGAGGGTGCTGGTTTTTGCAGAGCAATGATTTGTTGGTAGGGGATGAAAGGCAAATCCCACGCTGGTTTTATTAGCTCCAGTGAGACTTTAGTCCAGTGGACTATTAACTCGCTGAAACAGACAGATTCTGCGGCAGAAAAGAGTATTATTCTTGAGAATGTGTTCCTCAGTAGATTTAATGGGATATAGTAACAACAGACATCGCTGCCTCTGCTGGTTTAACTCATTGCCGATAAACTGCATCACAAAGACCTTTTTTATGGGTCAGTGGAACAGATGAGCTTGTGGGCATCTGGTGGGAATTTGAAAGAGGTTTGGAGGATTTGGAAGAGCTTTTTGCCCATGGATTATAAACTGTGCCTTAAAATGTTTACATTAATTACACCTCATATACATAGAAAATTAGACAGGAACATTATCACATATTGAAATTAGTCCAGTACTATTTAAATTGAATTTTAATAGGTATTTCTGTCAATAACAGGCTTTTTCCCTGAGTTGCCAATCCTTGTTTTACTCTAGACTACATTTTATATTGCAGAGTACATAAATGATTTCCACTAGTCAGGTACAGGGAATCTTGCACTGTGACTGAGAAATACGGTACATAATTATGGCCAACCATTTTGTACTGTCCGTATTCTTGAGTGCCAGATATTGTACATCTTGTTTTAGTAGCTATTCAGTATGCAAATCCCTGCTTTCCAATTCATTATTGCCTTCAGCACTCATTATCTAATCATCTTTCCACACTACACACTGAATGAACAGAAGCATATTTCAAAGCACAGCGTAAAATTTTCCTAATGCATCTAGCTGAATCAACTTATGTGATTGCATTCAACAGATCAATAAATGCCTTACTAAAGATTTAGCGAGTGAATGGTAGGGGCTTCTGGCAAAAACACAATTAGTAGTGAATGGTAGGCCTGTAATGCAAATATACCCTTGTCAACTCAACTTTGATTGATTCACCTGATAAGAGAACAAAACATTACAAATTCAAATTATAACTCAAGAATATCTCCTTATCAGATTTTTCTGTGTATGAACCATTTAAAGGTCTTTCTTTTAGCATAGGAATGCACAAATTAGAACAAACTGCACCTGAAATGTATATATTGTGCTACTACTTCATGTGCAGGTATTTTTTAATTGTTACCTAGAAATAGACTTGCATTCAGTAGGAAAAAAATGTAGACTTTGTGTATATTTCATAAATTTTAAGGGGAACAACTTGACTTTGGAGACATGTACTCAATGTGTAATCTTTCATTTTCTGTTTAGGCTCCAAAGAAGCACTTGCAAAATGGAATTATTCGTGGATACCAGATAGGTTATCGGGAGTACAGTGCAGGGGGCAATTTCCAGTTCAACATCATCAGTATTGATACCACTGGGGACAGTGAAGTTTATACGCTAAATAACCTGAAAAAATTCACCCAGTATGGCATGGTAGTCCAGGCTTGTAACCGGGCTGGAATAGGACCTTCTTCTCAGGAAATCATCACCACTACTCTTGAGGACGGTAGGTCCTAGGCAAACAGCTATCATGGGACATATTATTATTTATTTGTTTGTTTTTACCTTGTTACATTTATTGCTTGATTAGTGATTATTATAGTGGGATAATAGAAGACCAGACTTTACAGGTGTTAGATACAGTAGACAACTGGGTGGAAAGAGACTGGCCAATGAGCATGTACAATTTGAATTGCAAGAGATGCAGAATCATCCAGGTAAATAAATATAACACTACTAATGTGATATATCCTGCTGTGAATGATATTGACTAAGACCATAGCTTTCATTAAGAAGCCTATTGCTGTGGTGTTTACATATTTGCAAATGTTGTGATCTCATCATAGCTTCATGGTTATCTCATCATAGTTTTGAGATGTGAAGAAGTAAAACTCTGAAAGGTGAAGTGATACTGTTAATTTTGTTGGCTTTCTTTTGTTTTCAAATGAATCTGCTGTGAAACCTAGAGCTCTTGTACTGCACAATGCTTTATCTTGTCAGCACAAAGAGAGACGTGTGTTTTTTTCAAGGATATCCAAACTAATGAGAGAAAAATCATTGTTATTTCAGACAAAATTCAACCTATCTAATCCAAGGAACAATTTAGATTTTTTTTTTTTTTCCAAACTGCATAAATAGTACTTCTCAAACAATGAGAGGGAGTCCTCTAGTGGAAAAAGAGAATGATTCCGTATCTAAAAAGAGGCCAAATATTTTAGAGGAGTATAAAAGCAAATAATAATCCTAAAGGATAGTTTAGGTCAGATTTTCAGCTATTGTAAATTGGCATCAGTGTACTGAAGTCAGTGCCAGCTAGGAATCTGACTTTTTACATGGGGGAAATGGAGTAGCACACATCTAAACTTCTCAAGAGCTACAGATTTTGAGGCATAAGCTTCATGGAAGGCTGGTGTTTTTCATTTACTCTAAATGTTTCTAGGCCTAGACAGATCACTGAAAGACCTCAGAAGGCAGTATACGCATACTTGCATATCTTTTGTATTATAATAAATAGTATTTTTTTTCTTCAGAATCCGGCATGCTTACTTTTTCCGACAACATTTTTTCTTGGTCGTTACTCAATTTTGGGTCCTTCTCAGAATTAAAGATGTCATGAGCTTTAAAAGCAATGCTAAATACTAATACTGCTGTATTGCTTTGATACTAAATGGCCAACAGAAAATGCCTTAGATTTGGCTGACTTTTTCCAATTTTTCTAAATGTCAGTGAAAATATTTCATGAACATTTTTTCCAATATTTTTTAAAGAAGGGTCTGCTTTCCCTCTCCCCTTTAATGTTTAAAGGGACATTAGAATTGTCCAGAAAGATGGCAATTTGGCTGCAAACTTTAAAAAATATATTTAAATTACTTACAGAATATTCTGCATATTTCAGCACTAGGACATATTTCCCTTTCAAAAGAAGCGACAAAAAACCTATTAAAAGACTAGTCAGCAAGTGGGGAAGCAGCACATCAAAAGTCATTCCAGGGAAATCAGCTGCACTTGCAGACACATGTGGACTGTAGCAAGAATAAAGGTTTTGCATTGTTAACGGTGTGTAAGTGCTAATTAAATAACGGGTGGTGGGATAGCAATGAAAATTGAAAGGGTAGCTGAAGGGTAAATATTGAGTTGTATTTATTGAGTTAAAAATGGTGAATATCTTATTCCAGTGCCCAGTTGCCCTCCAGGGAATGTGCAAGCCACTGCCACATCACCAGAAACCATCTCTATTTCTTGGTCAACACTGGCGAAAGAAACCCTGAATGGTATTCTGCAAGGATTCAGGGTTATCTACTGGGCCAATCTCTTGGACGGAGGTGAGAGAAGTCAAGCTATTACCAAGTAACGAGCCATATGTGGCCTTTATGTCGTTTACTCTCTGCTGTGAAGGCATTGTGCTTCCTTTTCTCTTTGGTTTAGAGAAAGCTTCATCTACCTGTGAAGTAAGCCATTTTCTGTAGAGCTTTAACAGAGCAGCAGGCATTGCAAAGCTGCCTGGAGGGGCCCTCGGGGAGGGCTTCCACTGTGGGTTTGCAACACTCCATAGACCTGCCATGGTACCCAAAATGACCTGAGCAAATTTCATCTCAGTTTCAAAGTCCAGAAGGTTTCTTCTATAAAGAATGATGATATGAACCTAGAACATACCTGCCCAATCCTGTATTTTATTTTAATTTGGTTGGTTAGCTGCTTGCTTAGCTAGTTGCCTACTTGAGATGTTATTGCTTTTGTTTGACAGGATGCATTTCATCTCCACAGCTGAGGGCAAAAGAAGGAAACATTTTTGGAAAAGGCTTGTTAGTTTCATGCCAGCCTCTTCTGTTGTGCTTATGTTTCGTACTCTTAGCATAATTCCTAGGGAAATAGACTCCTGAGCAGAGAATGGGTGAAATGATCAAAGGAGAAATGAGATACCTTACTAATCTGCAATTTATGACATGATGATAATTCTATGTATGGTCCTTTCTTGTAAATTAAATATTAGTAGGTTTGAGATGCACATGCCTTTCTTCCTATTTGTCCTGCTGAATTTTCACAGCTCTAGGGCAATAAGCTGTCTCCCTTCTTTTGCTTTCACCCGTCAGGATCATAGTTCACTCTAATATGCAACTGTCTTGCAAATCCTGGCCTCTGTTAGTGTGGCAAAGGGAACTCGGAGTGGAAATTAATCCAGAGGCCCATTGTTATTGCTGGTAATGTTAGAGTAAAAAATATTTGGAAGTAAACCACCAATTCCTTTGTACATTTAAAAATACATATTAAAAATGTATGAGAAGCATACATGAAAATGTAGACATGACGAACATAAAATTAAATGTTTTCAGTGATGCCTATAGTCTTTGGATCAGATATTATGTGAATATTATCAGTGCACATCTAAGCTCCTATGTGATGTCCTACAACATGATGAAAAAAGATGATGCTCATGCAGTGCTTAAAACTGGATTTTCTTCATTTGTTGAGCTTTATTTTCTGCCCTAAATATGTTTAAAGCTTTTTTGCCGTATGGGTTGTACTTCTTAGCTTGCTGCAGAAAAGATTCATATGATGTGCATCATCTTTCTGCAAGTAAATCTGATTTTACTGTGTTTAAATCTATTGTTAGCTGGTATTACTGCCATCAAGTGCTTTGCAGCAGCATTTGCTACATATTTTAAAATAAAGGGGCCTTTTTTTTGTTTTTCCTTATGAGAAATGGTCTTTCTTAAAACCAGAAAACCTTTATGAAGATAACTGACTTTCTCATTTTTGCTTTAGGGAATATTTTGCAATAATCTCTTCTTGTTATCTATTCTTTATGAAAAATCTTATTACTTGTAGAAATTTTCAATTCTCTTCCCGGTATTTAAAAAAATTGCAAAAACAAGTTTGAAAATGAAAACTAGGTCTGCTTTGAATGGTAAGAAGTCAGGACACAAATGAATTTATTTTAATTTATCATAATTCATTGCTATTTTATAATAATGAAACATTATTTCTCTGGTACACTCTTTAATCACCAAGATTTCCACAGTAGGTATCAATAGCTGGGAGAAGTCTGAACTTGGCAATAACTCAATTTCCTTTTTATTCTATAGAGCTGGGAGAGATAAAGAATGTCACTACTACACAGCCATCACTAGAGCTTGATGGCCTGGAAAAATACACTAACTACAGCATTCAGGTGTTGGCTTTTACACGAGCTGGAGACGGAGTGAGAAGTGAACAAATTTTCACCCGCACTAAGGAAGATGGTAAGAAGTAAAATATTTTCCATTCCCACTTCCACGAAATGTTTGTATGTCTCAGGCTTTCGAAATAGTGCAAATATTGTACACAAACATGCAGAGTGAGATTTCTATCTGGAGGTCTTGAGTAAGGAGCAGATAGAGTGGAGTATGCGCCCACAGCTTTGAAAACAGTGGGACTGTTTCCAAGACTCCAGTTCAGGTGAGCCAGAAGTTTGTAGATAACACTAATGATCTGAGCAAGTTTGTCTTTTTTTTATTTTCAAATACTTCAGGATCTTATATGAGAATTTTGACAGGGCTTGAGTTAATTCTTTCAAAGTGATTGAAAACGGGGAAAGGAGGAGAGACTATTCTGGGATGATCTTATATAATTTATATGCTTCTAAGAAGATTTTTTTTCATTATATTAAAAAAAAAATTTCCTCCAAACACCTCTTCCCTCAAAAGCAAAATGAAGAACAAAAATCTCTTGCCTTTGTTCATAGACCAAAGTATGGAAACTTTAAGTCCTAATGCTGAAAGTTTAAGAAACTTTTAATCTAACACACACACACACACACACGATTTCATAATCACTTTCTTGTAATTTTAACTATGGAAATCACTTCAGGTTGCCTCAGTACGATGCCACATACTGATCTATTTCTCAAGGACTAGAATTTCAGATTCAGGGAGAGTTTTGTCCCTAACCTGTTTAATGCCTTGAAAACCCCATGAGATGTACAAACACATCTTCAGATCCCTAAACGCTTTTGAAAATCTGGAACAAGAATTTTTTGGCAGAAATAAAAATGCACACAGTCCTAGCAATGAAGTTACTTGAATAATGTTTGATTGGTAAATTCTCCTGTAAATTATGCAATGTTTTTTCAAGGAAATTAGTCAATGGATTTTCCTTTGTAACTTATCCAGTTTACAGGTCATTCATAAGTATTTGAATATATTTGTCAATATTTTATTTGTAATGAGATTTACAAAAGTGCCAGGAGAGTAGGTTCAGTAGATTAACTGACTTGATGAATGTTTGGCATTTTTTGCCAATAAAAAATATGACTTTATAAATGTTATTAATTTTTTCCAAAAAAATATTATCAGAATTATTCTAAAATTTACATACACTGTAAGGTCACCTGGCCCCAACTGTATTTGTATCCAGGGGATGCAGTATAAATGAAAATTGGACTTCTAAAATGTTCTCTTACGTTATCAAATGAGTTATTTGTTCCTTGTTCTATTTTCATGTGCTTAATACTTTCCATTACTTTGATCAAAGTTGAATTAACAGAAAAAAAAGTAAGTGAATGTCTTATAGCTGAGAAATGTGAGGAAATTTAGGCATATAGCAGTGTTGGTTAATGTAGGTCTGCTTCATGGACTTGCCAGATGTAGGTATCACTGAGATTCTGCATCAGCTTGCAATAATGGCTCTGTTTAAAACTGTCTCAGGGTATGGCACCTAGTCTGAAACCATCATGGACAATTTGCTCAGCTCTAGACTTGTGTGTCTTAAACACTGAATGTTAGGTCATTCTGATCCCACCCTAAAGTCCTTTAACAACTACTCTGAAGCACTGAAGTCCTGAGTCAGATGCTCTTGAGACACTCAGTGCTTGGGTGCAGATGGTTTTATTTCAAAGAAAAATCTAAAAAATAAGAGAACTGTAAGTTCACCGGCTGCATTTTCAAGTTACTTTTTGTCAAGTAGATCCCAGCATGGCAACTTTTCCCTGAATACTCTCTGAACACAAAGGCTCTCATCCCAGAGCCTTCGGACTGGGACTTAAGCCACCAGCAAACAGGGGGATTGTCCCACCCTGCTTCAGGAGCTGAGGGCAGGTCTCAGGGAGATACAGTTCATGTCAGAGCACCCCTGAAGACAGCAAGAATGTGCTTGCTGGTCTATGCCTTTGAGCAACATTGCAGCCTACTGCCTTATGTGTCAAATTGGCTAGCCAGTCCAATGTCGGGGGACAATAAGGAGCATTCTTCAAGAAATCCCTGAAAACCCAACCTGTAGAGGCAACCCCTGGTTCCGGGGTCAGCACTTCATGCACATATGCTGGAGAAGTCATAACAGCTGTTTGGGAATGCCATGCTCTGGTTTCTGTTGAGTTAAAAACTTGGTGGGAGCTGCAAGCTACCAAAACTTGCCTGGATGCAGATAACATCTTGTTTCTGTGTGAGGTTTCATCAGCTTTTGGAATTGATCAGGTGGCAGAAGTGGTGCCAGCAGTACTTCTGTCTCTCACTGCAGACAACAAAAATATAGTGTTCCTGAAAGGTTGCTGATACTTGACGAAGACCATTCCCCTGCTCTAAAGAGGATCAGATACATCTCAGCCATCGCTGATACTTACTAACCTTTTCTCCAAAATTTGCAGTGATGAGGACTCCATAGGCTCCCTAAGTATCCTGTACCAGTTAAGGATCCACCATAATGCAATCTCTTTTGCTGCAAAGTGGGTTGAGTACTTCCCTCTGCCTTACTGGCCATCTGAAGGGTTACTGTGCCCATTGCTCCTTCCTCCAACACATACACCTGTCCATCTCCTGTGACCTGTCTCCAGTTTGCAACAGTTCTGAAACATTGGAAGCCCCAATTTTTTTCTTTTTTTCCTTAACTCACCTCTTACTAGTTTGCTTCTCCCTAATTCTTGGTGGCTCTTTTGCTCTCTCCCTTTCTGAGATCAGACAGGCCCTGAGATGTGGGAAGCACATAGACTGTGACCGTGTTTGGCTGCTGTGCAAAGGCTCATCTCTCATCTTTAATCCTTCTGGCAGTTCAGTAATAGTTCACCCCAAGGCAGCGTGATTAACCTTTTCAGAGGTTTTCTGATGCCTCGCAGTGGTTCCACTCATTAAATCTTTTGTCCAGAAAACTAAACTGAAAGGTGTTTCCAGAAAATACAATGATTTCATGTTTTGCTTCAGCTTCACAAGTTGTTATTAAAGGCAGTAAAGGTGTAGAGTGGAATTCATAAAGGGCTGCAGTTAAACATAAGCCAAAACCAAAGTCCCAGGTCTAAACATCCTTAAGGCTGTGGAAGTTAAATGGGAAAAGAGCATTCACATTGCCAAACTATATGTGCCTAACAGGTGCCTCATTCCTCAGAAAGAACAGACATTTCTTCTGCAATTTTCTAAGAGTGTCCTGTAGAGGATTATTCAGTAGGACTAATTTCAGTGCACCTAAAAAATCCTGCCCTAAAATTAGTTTGAATACTTTCTCAGCATGTGAAATACTAATAATTGCAATCTTAACAGAGCTTAGATCTGGAAACCTTATAACTCTGCTCCCAGACCTTCTCTGGCTAAAATTATGACACAAGATATTCCACCCTCCTCTAATAAAATCTGTATATCTGAGATATTTTTAAGTGGCCGCCAAGCCCTCCACTTCATTATTACTATGAGGCCGTATCACGCCATTAATTTCTTTTTTTTTCATTTCTTTTACATTAGGAGAAACTTTTCTTTGTAAAATCAAATGGTGCAGCATGTTCCACTGCTGCTGTTGAAAGGCAGATCACGGCCTCCTGTGAATCCTCTGTTGGTGTTCAGCTAGAGACATCAGGCCCAGATTTTTCTAGCAGGCTTGAAATCTCCAATGTAGCAACATAAGAGTAACCCAGGGAGTGAAACAGTCAGCCTGGATGAAATGAGTTGACGCTTCAATTTCTTGTAACGTTTGATACTGATTTTAGACACCAGAGGTCAGACACTGCTGCTGATCAGCTTAGGAAATGGGAACAGCTCTGGCAAATAATAGGAAATGAGCTTTCCTTTTCAATGTGATCATATTTATAGGTTTTGTCTAGCTCTTTTTCCCCTCATTAGCCTTCAGAAAAAGAAACTGCTCTTCTTGAAGAAAAATAAACCAAGCAGAAATGCCCGATTTTTAAGAATTCATTGTGGTTTTGCCTCCTACCCTTTCCACTTTACAGTTTCTAATAAGCTGATTGTCCTCTTCACCTGAGGACTTAATTTACTAAATCATTAAAAATTAAAGTATTTCTTCAAATTCTCTTCCTCCCTCTGTTCAAAGTACATTTTCAAAAGCTACTCCACTTTGTAGCTTTGTAGGTTGACAAATTCCCTCTCTGTTTTTGCACTGCAAATGCTATACGAGAAAACTGTAGTCGAGGCAATGAATTTGCTCCCCATACATGCCCGACACATGACCCAGCACCTCAGCCGGCAGCAGCACCTCTGACCTTGGGCAGAACTGGCCAGCGGAGGACACAGCCCCCAGAGCCCCCTCCCATGGAAGGCTTCCTGCAATTGGCAATTTGGCTTTCCTTTCAATGTGATCATATTTATGGGTTTTGTCTAGCTTTTTTCCCCCCATTAGCCTTCAGAAAAAGAAACTGCTCTTCTTGAAGTTCCTCCTGGCAGAAAAATAAGTCAAGCAGAAATACCCAATTTTTAAGAATTCATTGTGGTTTTGTCCCCTACCCTGCTTTTTACTGTGTCTGTCTGGCAGAGGTTGCTTCTGGGGTTTCTGTGATGCAGGAGGATGCATGTTTCTCTCTCGTATCAGTTTCTTTTGAGAAAATGCATTCTTATGCACAGAAAGCTCTTTGTATATCACAGAAGACTTTGCTCAGTGCAGCGGTGCTGTCTTTCCAGCTCTTCTCTGCCACTGAGGTCGGCGTTCAGAGCAAGGGGAAAGCTGCAGCAAGGGAGCAGCAGGGACTAGCTGCAGGGAGGAAGGAGGAATAACACTAAACCCCTTTGCCAGCCTCCTTGTAAGACTCTGCCTGAATCCAGACAGGTTTTCATCCTCGCCTTTCTCTCTCTGGACACCAAGCTTCCTGGCGATTGGCATGAGAGAGATGGATGTACAGATACCATCTGATGAAGCTTTATATTTATCCTGAAATGAATAAGCATAAATCCAATCAAGTGCACGTTCAGTACTCTTTGGAGCAGAGCTCTGCTTGGGCTCGTTCAACTGGTGAGGACGGCTGTGCAGTTCATCACCTGGGCGTTATGATGGAAAATTGCCCTTAATGACCCCTTAATGCATTTTTTTTCTATTGTCAGAGATCTCCAATTTTATCTTTTTGACTAACAAAAAAAGGTACAGAATAATAAATGTTACCCTTGTGAAACTGGCAGGATTTGATAGAAATGGTGTGATTAATACGAGGCCAGTTCAGAGTGAATGAGGGGTGGACAGCACATGCGAATGTATTTCAGCTAGCATAGGTCTAAATTGTAGGTGGGATATCTACATGAACAAAGGCAGTACGGCAGCAGTCAGGAGTTTATTTTGTTTTGTTTTTCATAAGTAAGAGTCAATAAGATAGTCTTGTGTGGTGCAGAATTAAAAATCTGTTATAGAGCAGGGTTCAGTTTTCTGATATATTGGTGATATCGCTCTTAAATGCACTGCGCTCTGTGCATTTGCCTCCCTGCTGTTCAGTACTGTGAAGAAAAATGGTGATAATCTCTCTGCTTATGAAAAGGGGAATGAGAAAGTTGCTGCAGCTCCTCCCCATTGTCCAGCGCATCTAAATGCCGTTTCCTGGGCTAGTTGTATCAGTATAATTGCCTTCTCTGTGTTACCATTTCACTTGCACTGTCAACAATACAATGTGTTCTCCTCCACATGAAAGCAGCATGCTGTTTCTGTGTCTTTCAAAGCCTTGCTAGCTGGAGAATGAGGCCATCTTTGATCTTAAATTTGCCAAATCTGCTCCCTGGAAGGTTGCAAAGTTAGCTAGAAGCAGTCCTCAGCTTCTCTGTACTCAGCGCAGTTGTCCTCCAGCTTCTTACCATTATTTTACTCCTGGTAACCATGGAAAAAAGAAACTACGGTATTGTGCACATTTAGCTTGTCTTTGCTGGGATCTGTGGGAATCAGCGTGCTAAATAACGATCCATGGAGAATTCAGTAAGACAGCCCAGGTCTCCTGATATTGTTGTCTCATAATGACTGAAGCTGGTAAGGCTATGGGATGCAATGGCAATGAGAGAAAATACCTTCAGTTAGCATAGCAAGACTGGTGTCTTTCCTCTCCAAGATAAGGCAGGCACTGCATTCCCCCACCACAACTTCTTCAGATACTTAAGGAACCCATGTTTAGTAGCAAATGTTTCAGTTAATGCTGAGCTAACTCATAATAATCTTGTTTAGGTCCAGAGGATGAGTTTGAGCAATGACTTTACCCTCTGGACAGAGGACAGTGGTGGTCTGTAAGACATCAGATGACAGCCTGCAGAATTCTTTCTAAGGAAATGTAAACAATTCCCCACACACAGTCATTTCCACATGCACAACGCAGCAAACAAAGACAACAAGAGGAGTACTAATTGAACATTCAGAATAATTTTGGCACCACTGCAAAAAGTGTTGCCTGATTCCAACCCCTTCACGAGACAGAGGGGTCTTTGGATTAGAAAAGCTTCAGAAATTTGACTATATGACTTCCTGACTTTCATTCTAGGCCCTCTTTCTGCTGGTCTGTATGCTAGACAGAAATACAGCAGTCCAATGGCAAGTAATATTTTCCACATATGTCCATTGACTGGAAAATGCTAGGTGAATTTTGAGTTAATCCCTCAGCAGTTGACAGCCATGACCAATTACCATCAGAACCTGTCCCTATAGATCACACCCTAATTTAACAATAAATTACTTTAACCTCATACATCTATTTGCAGTGATTTCCAGAAAACATTACTAACCGTAAAGGAATCCTCCCGTGGGTTAAGTAATTACCCCGGAGAGCTAGCTTTCACTCTTCAGCAGTGGGAGCAAATAGCATTTCTAATGAGCTGGGTATAAATAACAAGTTGAATGCTGTCAAGCATCAATATTTACTCTGCATTGGATAGAACTGCTAACTGAATTAGCCCCTTTGCAGTGAGGGGTGGGTTTGCATGCAATTATAATCATGACATTCTCACTTGATGCCTTATTAGCTTTCTCAACACACTATAAATAGAAAATGCATATTCAGAAATGTTGCACTGAGTGGTGCCTGTCTGTCAGTTTTCTTACATCTTCCAGTAGTACCTGTACAGATATAAAATTGAAGTTCTCCTTATATGCTTTTTACAACCTGACGTAGCTAGCTGCAAAGCTAAGCAAATTTAGACCCCAGGCTGTGTGGCTTCTCTTTATAGGCAAATTTTTTTACCACCATAATATCTACTTACTTAAATGAGGTAGAACGAAAATTAAGGATCCATCTACGATGATCAGCTTGCTGGGCAAGGGTATTTCCATCTGTATTGCACAATAACTGTTTTCTGTGAAAGTAAATAAAGCTGATCAAGCATTGAAATGGTAATTTTACTGGAAATTCTAACATTTGGGTTGTTTTGATTGAAATTAGACAAAAATATTAGATTCTTCATGAACCAAATGTTCTGCAGAGAACAGAGTCCATCAAAATGTTTCATTTTGTCTTTGATACCATATGTAGTAATTTCCAGTACAACGTATCTGTTTTGATAATTTAACATGAATATTCTCCACATGCAGTGTTAAAAATATATTTCAAATTATTTATTTTTATGGTTTAAAAAATATTTTAACATAATTTCCTGTTGACAAAAGAGGTGGAGTTTTTTTTCAGGAGACTTTAAAACAATTTATTCTAATGTTAATTGTAGCCCTTGCTATTTTGTTTAAGTACCAGCTTATGTGTAATGTGATATTCTAGCATGTAGGAATTTTTTCACATTAGTATAAGAGCGCTTCCAAAGTTGGAGAACATTGTACAGTGTATCATGTGTTTGAAAAATAACATATGCTCATGAAATTAAAGTCTTTCTCAAAATGCAAGTGTGCAAAGAGATACAGTTAAGATTACATACCAAGTTTTTAACGTTTCCTGGCTGAAGTTTTTTCCATGTGGTTTTAGAGAGGAGGGTTTTTTTCTCTTTTTCTGTGGCAGTTTTTGATGGCTTATATAGGTATCTGCTGTAATTGTAGAAATAGATATGTGTTCACATACTGCAGTTCCAGATGGAGGTCTGAGCTGCTGAGGGCAAGGCTGGGGGAAAAGAGACTGTGTGGCCACATGTCTGCTCGCACGTCATGCCACTAGCTAGACCTGGGTCACGTCAAGCAGTGCTAACCGCATGGGACTGCAGCTCATTTGCTCTCCACTTCATTAAATTCACAGCTCTACTGTGTGTGTCCATTAAACTGTTCACATGCGTATTATTTATACAGTGAATAATCATTTGGCATGAGTTATGTCTTCAGAATTGGCAATTTATAATAATATGTTTTCTAGCAATTTTCACTGGTCACAGCCAACATATTTTCATGCATGCAGGCTGGGGGTAATACTTCACAAAAGTTTAACCATCAGAGGCAGGTTCTACCTCAAGGCCCTTTGAAGCAGAGCCTCTCCCCTCTTAGGGACAGGGGCACAGCCCTCCAAACCCTCTTCCCTGGCGTGGCCAGTGCAGAGGCTGCTTCCTAAAACAGGGTGTCTGCCTTGGTCCACAGGGGCACAGTTACCAAAGTGGCATGCTCCACTTCTCCTTTTTGCTCCTCCATTACGCTAGGATGACTAAGTGCCTGCCTTGGGCCACTCTAACACATCTTATTTTTCCAGTTCCAGGTCCTCCTGCTGGTGTTAAAGCAGCTGCAGCTTCGGCCTCCACCGTCTTCGTGTCCTGGCTCCCTCCCCTCAAGCTGAACGGCATCATTCGGAAATACACTGTCTTCTGCTCGCACCCCTACCCCACAGTAAGTCCCACAGGGCAACCACAGAAGGGCAGCACTGACTCGTGAGGCTGAAATTGTGTGTCTGCAGGTGCTCAGTGCGTGATGCTTTCCTTGCCACTTCCTTTCCTGCCATTTGGTCTTTCCCCTAAGCAAGGGTGAAGGGGGATCCTGGGTCTACGGGGTGACTCAGAGTTGGTTTTGGTTTTTCCCACCTATAAAACTTTTGCAGTACTTAAAACTTATTGCAGAGTGCTGACTTACAAATCATGTCAAAACTCACAATTGAAGTTGAGTATCTTTTAAGGCATGGGTTTTTTTAGAATTTACTCAGTGACCTTTTACAGGACTGGCTGCAAACTGTGTAGATCTCTGTTGTAGCTGGAGACGTGTATTTACATACCAAATTGCTGAATCTAACTTCTGTTTTCATCTAAGTTCCTACCTTTTTGGCTTGGGTATTCATGTGTGAAGGAGCACAATGACTTACGAACGAACATATTTGCTTGTGAATAAACTTATTTGTGCCTGGAGTATTTGCCCACTTTAGGTCGACATGCTATTACTTGCTGAGAAAGTGACAAGAGAAAAACAGAATTGAATATCAGGTATCTTTCTCTCTCTCTCTGATTCACAAAGGAATCCAGCTATCTTTAAACACAAGGGCCAATTGCTCTTTGTAAATACCCATGCATATTTATTTTAATATGCATTGAAAAAGTACTTATTTAGTTTTTATCCAAGGTTTTGATTTAGTTTTTAAGCAGGACTTCCCATCAAAGGTAGCATTGTAAGTTGCAAAATGTAATCTTAGTTTGATAGACAAGGAAAATACTGTTCCAGAAGTCAGAGGTGTTTGACAGGGAAATTTCCAAAGTGCCTCCGGCTTGTTTTCAAAGGTGGCTGAGAGAGAGGAAGGCCTGAGGGTATGTCTGAATAGGACCTTGTGGGCAGACGCAGCCTCACCCAACCCGCTCTCCCAGCAAGTGAACTAATTCTGCAGGTACTCAAGGGGAGACAGGGCAAAACACACATGTCCATTGATGGCTATGCTTAAACTGATACCTCCTACTATAAGCAGTGTTTATTGGTCACATCCAAAGCTAAGGCTTGGAGATCTTTGCTTCATTTATGTTTTGGGACTACTGACTCCTAACTCCATTAATTTAATAATTGTAGCCATGCAAACCAAACTATCTTGAGCATACCGTTTAAATGTAAACTACCGAGAGACTTTTCCATCGTGGTTTGTACATTTCTATGGCACACAGTGGGTTAAAGAGGTCGGAGTTTACAGATTGGACCTTGCTGTTAGGACTCTGGTCCCAGTGGGGACCAAACGCTTCTCTGGGGGGTTGGAGAGAACACCAGGTGGTGCTGCTGGCTCTTGCTAGTTACTCACCATGCAGAAAGCTGCAGTGTTTCTTCCTGAGGCTTTGCTAGCAACAATTTTTTTGATGTTTACATCACCAGGAAAATAAACATCCTCAGCTAAAAATTTTTTTCTCTTATGTGCAGTTTGCTCATATACAGAATTATTTTGTTAAGACTGCTTATTGTATGGTTACCTTTTGGAGTAGCTCAGTGATGGACAATGACAAGTAATAGTTACTCCTTTTTCTGGTCTTGGCCTGTACTGAATTTTACTGCTATATATTTGTGTTGTTCATTATGGCATGATGTGAGGGTATCACTGTATATCTTAGCCCAAGGCACTTGGAGGTGTTTGTGTTTTCTGTTAATTGTTAATGTGTACATGTATAGTTAACCTGTTGTTACATGTGTGCATGAAGGGGTGTGTGTGTACATATATATATGTACATACCTATATGTGTATATATATGTACAATATGTATCTATGAGGACAGTCCCTGTACCACCTCTCACTAGTGTTTTGCAGATCAGCATGACTTGTGGCTTACAGAGCAGGTCTTCTGTATCAGTCCTGTGTGGTGAGTGAGGCAGTGATCACACCCAGTGGTCAGTTTCCAGAAGCCAGGTTGGACAACTTTAAATAAATGCAAGACCTCAGGACACATTTAATAGAGGACACACTCCCCCAACTTTATTTCTAACAAAATGCTTTGTTATCTTTTATCCTTAAAAGGATTGTGAAATAAAAAGTTATTTTATTCAGAGCTAGCTTTGTGGTGAAATAAGTCCACTGCAGAGATGCTTGAATGCTAACACTTCTGTGCAGATACTGTCTATATATCCCAAGGAAATTCTTGTATGATTCACTGTTGGCAGAGACAAGTAGTTGACAGAGACAGTGGTCTTAAATTAGGGTGAGGAGGGGTGTGTCTTTATTATCTCTTCTGCCACCATTAGTAGCAAGCGCTGTAGTTGGAGGTATAGCCATAAAAACTTCCTGAACAAACTTCTTCCTTCAGTCAAAGCCCTAGTTGCAAAATAACTTTGCTAAAAGTCTGCCATGTAGGCAGAAAGACAAACTCAGTTTTTAAGCATCAGTGAGGAGAAAGAGAAAAGGACAGTGGTAAACTTATGGGAAGGCTATATTTTTTGCAGATTGCATTTTACAAGCAGTATGTGTACGCTGAGAACAAGTTAATACAGTACACTTTAGACACTTAGGCTAACAAGACAGTTTTCGTGTCTAAGTCAGCTAAGTAATGCTTTTGTGTTTGTCAGCAACAGGAAAACAAGTTAACTCTGTTGGTCATACTGCACATATTTTTATTACAAAGCACAGCCTTCATATGACCCTGAGATATTATAAGATGTAGATTTGCTGCATTTTGCACAGTTCAGTTTGCTTTGCAAGGGTAGAAGCTGTTAAAACTTCTGCTACCCCTGTACAGAAGGATGCAGACATTTCCTTTTTAAATATTTTGAGTCCTAAGGACAGTATTTGCCTGGGATGCTTCAAGCCACAAATATGATTAATGTGTGAAAAATAAAAATTATTGTCTGCTGCAATCTATTCTCTAGCCAAGATAAAGGGCAAGCAAGGATCCAATGTCATACTGTTTAATTGTTGTGCCTGTATTATTGAATAGGCATTATTAGGCAGAACTTTCTCTTTTTTATTCTGCAAATATGGAAAAAAATACAGAAATATGACTTAATGGGTCCTTCATTCTTCAAATATAAGAAACAAAACATACCAGAATTTAAGTTAAAATAATTATGCTCTGTGCTAACTCTCAGCCCACACTCCCACAGTTCTTGGCCCCACTTGACTTCTTATAGGAGCTGGCTTCTCAAGACCACCTGTAATGGTCCCATGTTGGCCAGCTTCCTTCTAAGTGTGCTTATCCCCAGCGTACCGGCAGGATGCTCATCACGCTCATTCTGCCCAGGCCTCAGGGAAGCAACAGGCAGTGCTACCAGCTGCAGCACAGGCTACCATCCCATCCTATCAGTGTAGGTTTTCCCAGTGGTGCCATAGACGTTGGACATGGTTTGAATCCTAGCAAAGAAGCTAGGGTGGCTTGGCTCCTACCTGGCTGTGGGGGGAGCTGCTTTAGGTGGCTGCTCCAGCACCTGCTGCCTTGGGTTGTAGATGTGTATTGCCAGGGCTTTTAAAAGGGCAAGAGAAAATGAGATTTAGGTGATTTCAGAAAAAAACTCCACCAACCTCTTGTTGCATTCAGGTCAGTACACTACATAAGGAGGAATCAATGGGATTAGATTAAATAAAATTTAGATGGCAGAAAGTGCCTGGAAAAGATTGTTGTGACACAAACCATGCAATGGTTAGCCAGCCTGGGAAACTGTAATCTCAGAACGGGTAAAAAGCAGCACAGAAACAAGGCAGGAGAATGAAGGTTAAGAAGTAGGATTTCCTGGCACAGGAAGGGCTGAGAAAGCATTAGAACTGACAGGGAAAGTAGAGAGAGGTTAAGAGCTGAAGACATATGGAACAACTATATAATTTGGGTGTCAACAAACAGTATGACATCACTCAATTAGAAATACACATATTAAAATCTATTTTGCTTTGTTGATTAGAAAAGTGCAGTCGTTGTTGTTGGGGTTTTGTTGGGGGTGATCTGTTGGTCAGTCATTCACTAATAGGAGCAAACATATTAAACAGGCTTATCCTGCTGTTTCCAACAAAGCAGGTCATTAAATTGTGCATCAATCTTCTGCTTTCTCCATTGGATGCCTGAGACTAACAGAAAGGGTCATGTAAATAGAACTGCACTATAAAAGGATAATAAATGGAGACTGCTCTCCTTCTCGGTGATTTTCCTTTTCAGGACATTGTCAGTTTGTTGTTGTCTTTGTTCCACTCATATTAAGATGTGGAATAAGATGACCTCGCTATCGCTCTCTGATTTCCTGATAGTGAAAGCTAAAAGCAGAATTTGTTTGGGCCACTGTGCACAGAAAGCGTTCAGACGTGAAAGACGTACAAGACTGCCAATGGCCTAAAATGTCATAGGAGTTTTATTGGAGCCTTTTCCACGTCTAACTTAGGAAACATCTTGGTGGCAATCTAATGTGTTTCTTTTTCTCGAAGAGTTGCACATTAGCTCTGCCAATGTTTGGTTTCAGGTGTTGTATACATATTTTGGCCAACTAGATTTCCATTTTTAAACTTCCATATAATAATAGGATTTAGGTTGGAAGGTTCCTCTGGAGGTCACCTAGTCCAACCCCCTTCTCAAAGCAAGTTTAATTACATCAAGTTTCTCACAGACATGTCTAGTGAAGTCCTGAACACTTCCATGCATGGAGAGCCCACAGTCCCTCTGGGCCCCAGTTCCAGTATTTGACCATGGTCTCATGGTAATGTTTTTTCCCCCCAGTTGATCAGAATTTCCCATGTCGAAACTTTTCCCACTGTGCAGCTTCAAAAAGAGCTTGACTCCATCTTCTATGTATCATCTGATGAAGTATATGTAGATGACAATAAAGCCTCTCCTGAGCCTTCTCTTCTTCAGGCTGACAGACATAGCTGGCTCAGCCTGTCCTTTTATGTATGTGCTGTGCTCCAGCCTCCTGACCATCGCCTGACAGCCTTGTCCTGTACTTGCTCCAGCATGTCCATGGGTTTTTCTGTACTGGAGAGCCCAAGACTGGATAGAGTACTTAGATGCAGTCTCATAAGTGCAGAGCAGAGGGGAAGGATCACCTCCCTGCACCTGCTGGCTACAGTCTTACAAATGTAGAGTTGATAATACCAGACCTGCTTTTCTGCAGAGCTGCTGCTTGGACAGTCGGCCCTCAGGCGATACTAGTGCATGGGGTTATTCTATCCAAGATACGGGACTTTGTATTTGCTCTTTTTGAACTTCATGAGACTCCGGGCACCCCATTTTTCCTAACTGCCTAGGTCCCCCTTGTCGTAGTTTAGCCCCAGTCGGCAACCAAGCACCACACAGCCACTCGCTCACCTTGCCCCCCCCGGTGGAATGGGGGAAAGGATCTGAAGAGCAAAAGTAAGAAAACTTGTGGGTTGAGACAACAAGACTTTAATAACTGAAATAAAATAAAATAAAATAATAATAATCAAAAATTGTAATAAAAAGGAAAACAAGAGAGCGAGAGAGGAACAAAACTCAAAAAAAACCAAGCGATGCAACCACTCACCACTCACCAACCGACGTCCAGCCAGTCCCTGAGCAGCAATTGCTGCCCCCCGGCCAACTCCCCCCAGTTTCTATACTGAGCATGATGTCATATGGTATGGAATAGCCCTTTGGCCAGCTTGGGTCAGCTGTCCTGGCTTTGCCCCCTCCCAGCTTCTTGTGCACCTGGCAGAGCATGGGAAGCTGAAAAGTCCTTGACCAGTGTAAGCACTACTTAGCAACAACTGAAACATCAGTGTGTTATCAACATTATTCTCATCCTAAATCCAAAACATGGCACTATAGCAGCTACTAGAAAGAAAATTAACTCTATCCCAGCCAAAACCAGGAGACCCCTGAACAACAGACCTGCTCTCCAGCATGTAAACTATTACACCCAATTTCAGGCCATTCACAAGCTTGGTGACAGTGCACTCCTGTTCTGTCTCTCAGGTCATTAATGAAGACATGAAACAGTATTGGTCCCAGAAAATGATCCCCGAGGGATACTATTATACTATTATTGGCTTGCAGCTGAACTTTGCACCACTGATCACAAGTCTGAGCCCAGCAGTGCAGACAATTTTCCATCCATTTTATTGTTCACTTATTCAGCCCATATTTCACCAATCTGGTGATAACAAGATTGTGGAAGACTGGGTCAAGGGCTTTGCTAAAGCTGAGGTAAACAACATCCACCACCCTCCCCTTGTCCACAATGCCAGTCACCTTGTCATAGAAAGCAATCGGGTTGGTCAAGCATGATTTACCTTTGGTAAATCCATGTCAATTGTTCCTTCCTCTCCTTCATCTGTTTAAAAATGGCATCTAGTAGGATTTGCTCAATAACCATCTCATATTATTGAGACTAGGTTGGCCAGCCTGTAGGTACCTAGATCCTCCTTCTTGCCCTTTTTGAAGATGTGTGGCATTTGGCTTTTTCCAGTGATCAGAAGCCTCCCCTGATTGTCATCGCCTTTCAAATACAACCAAGAGTAGCCTCACAATGACATCAGCCACCTCCTTCAGCACCCTCAGATGTATCCTATCTAGTACAATGGATTTCTGCATGTCTAGTTAAGTGATTCTTGAGTGCTCCCTAATTCAGTCTCCCTCTACTGTGAGTAGAGCTTCACTCCCAAATACTCTTCAAGAAGGATCAGAGACCTGGAGGCCTGAGAGCAAACCTTATCAGTGAAAACTGAGGCAAAAAAGGCATTGAGTACATTAGCTCTTTCCAAATTCCTTTTCACGAAATACCCAGCCTCATTGAGCAATGGGCCCAAACTTCCCATAGCCTTCTTTTGCTGCTGATGTACTTAAAGAAACCCTTCTTGCTTTCGTCCTCCACAAAAAAAAATTGTGTTTGAGTTCAGTCAGGATCTACATGTTCATCCATGCTGGCCTCCTCTCACGCTTGCTCAACTTTCCATACATTGCAAAGACCATTCTTGTGCTCTGAGGAGGTTGTCCTTGAAGATTAGCCAGCTGTCCTGATCTCCTTTGCTCTTCGGCACAGTTTCCCTTGGCATCACTCCTCTCAGGATCTTGAACTCCAGTCTTATGGTCACAACAGCCAAAGTTGTCATAGACCTTCACAGTTTCAGCCAGTTTTTCCTTGTTTGTGGGCAACATGTTCAACAGAGCATTTCCACTAGTCAGTTCATTGATCACTTCCATCAAGAAATGGTCTTCAGAACTCTCCAGAAATCTCCTAGGTTTCTTGCTTCCAGTCTTATTGCACTTCCAGCAGTTGTCAATGTGGTAAAAGTCACCCATGAGTACCAAGATGTGCACTTGTGAGGCTTTCTTTAGCTGCTTAAAGACAGCTTCATCTGCCTCCTCCTCTTGATGAGGAGGTCTGTAGCAGACACCTACTACAACACTATGAGTACTGGTCTGTCCTCTCATCCTTACCGACAAGCTCTCTACTGGCTTGTCACCTGCTTGTCACATGCATTCAAGAAACTCCCTTACACAAAGCGCAAGCCCTCCTTCATACATTCCTACGCATCTTTCTTGAAGAGACTGCATCCCTCCATTGCAAAACACCAGTCATGAGTGCTGTCCTACCACGACACCACAATCCCGATGAGGCAGTAGCTCTGCAATTACACACAGGCTTCCAGTTACTGTTCTCTAAGCTACGTGCATTGGTGTACAGGCATTTGAGATGGATCCTAAGTTGTGCTGCTCTTACAGGGGAAAAGTGAGATCCTTTTCTATAATGTTGTCTCCTAGACACATCTGCTTTGCCCCTTTGTGCCCTTGCTTCTCTATTATGATAGCTCTCCCCAACCACACTTAGTTTAAAGCTCTCATCACTAGGTTAGTGAGCCTTTTTGCAAAGATGCTCTTGCTGCACTTTGCCAGATATATCCCATCTCTGCTCAGTAGCTCTCATTCCTCAAGGTCCTGCAGTCATAGAAGACAAAGCCTTGCTAGACCAACCCTGCAATGTCAATTGACTCACTTCTGCTTGAGCCTTCTCCCTCATCAGAAGGTTTGAGGAGACATCACCTGGGCCCTCCTGCTCTTCACTCTCATCTCCTGAACTCTGTTGTGACTCTTGATGTGGTTCACATTGCCCCTGCCAGTGTTGGTGCCCACATGGAAAAGCAGCAAGGGAAAATAGTCCAAGGGCTGGATGAGCCTTGGCAATATCTCTACATGTCTCAGATCTTAAAGCCTGCCAAGCAAAAAGTTCCCAAGATATTAGATCAGGTTGGCAGATTGGCGCCCCCTGCAGGAGGGAGCCTCCAGTAACTATCAATCACATGCCTTTTTCCTTTTGTGCAGACACTAGGTTAAGGCTCAGATGGCTCTGATGAATCCTCTGATGGGTCTTGTTCATCTCACCAGTGCCCAGGGCATTATACGTATTCTCAATTTGCAGATCTGCAAGTGGAGCAGGACTCTTTTTCCTGTTGTCAGAAGTCACAACGTCCAGCCTTCTAATATCCTGACTGCCACCTTCCACTACCTGTTTGAGCATGTTCTCCTGCTGTCCTTCCTTCTGTGTGTTGTGTGACTCAGGTTCTCATCACCACATGCAGTCTTGAGCAGAGTTGCTGGGCCTCTCTGCATACCTTCTGTGATTACTGATGTGGCAATGGCTCTACCAGTCAGCAGCGTTCTGGCTTCTGCCACTCCCAAATGGGTCCCTTCTTGTAAGACTATGAGCCCACTCAAGCTTTCCCTATCCAAGCACTCATCAGTTAGCTTGTGAGCACTGTTATTGCCACATGCTCCTGCTGCCCACACCACCCCCACAGCAAAGGGAAGTGTGGCACAGGTGTCTGCCGCTCTGGGGGGATGTTTTCACTGATGCAGCATGTTCCTATCTAACCAGAGTGGACTGGCTTCTCCATAGTTGACAATGTTCTCCATCTTGCAAAGGTGTGTATATCTGTTTAGCTCTATGGGTGTGTGCAGTGTATGGGTTCTCCATCAGAAAAGCTGCATTACCCAAACTGTAATCATTACTGCTTTCTTCTGAAAAGCTATCTGTACTGCACGAAGTTATTTCTGCATTCTCTTGGGCATGACGTTCAATAAACATGTTGTTAATACCAAACCCATAACTTTTCAGCATGTTACAGGAGGGATTGTGATTCTTAAATGTGAATTCCCTTGCCTTTGATTAAATGCTTCATATCCATCTTTGTTTTCTGAGAGCTCAGTAGTCATATCTCTGACAGAGTTTTGAAGCTCTTTCTGTTTGACACCAGAGCTCTTACTGTACAGTATGAAGTGAATTTCCATGGAGCACTGGTACCTCTGTGAAGCTGCTCCCCAAAGCCTCTGAACCAAACTGTGATCAACTCCACAGTAAAACTTTATTTGAGGAAGACTTCAGGTTGTATTTCATTTTTGAGTACCCACAAGTACCCAAAGACTGGCAAATATGACAAGAAGCTTGCAAAGCATCCAGGTACAAATTTAAAAGCCTACTTTTCTGATAAGAAGAACCAGTTTAGTCTCTGGTCTTGAATCCTGGCAATAGTTTTGAAATGTTAGTTGATCAAACTGTTGCTAGTTGTGGGATTCTGCTAAGAGATACGATTTCTCCCTTAAACCCACCTAGACTGAGGTCCCAAATGACCAGAAGCCTAAGGACTGGAAGGAGAAGAAATTCCAGAGCAAGATGCTGTTGAACCAGATGAATGGAGTGAGAATGTTGCTGCAAAGATCCCAGATGATGCTGTCATGATAAGAGTATTAGCTGGATTAGCTGGATGACAAACCAGAACACGTAGCAGACCCCAGTGCTGAAACAGGGGTGATGAATAGGAGTTATCTCATAGTGCAAGCCCTACAGTCAGCCCCAAGTACCTGGCAGTGACCTGTGTCTGAAAGAATCTTTGAAATCTGTAGTCTACAATTCTGGACTTCTCCAAAAGATTTAGAAAGATACAAAAGCTGAAAGCCCAGCAAAGACTCATCTTGGCCTGGAAATATTTCTGTGAAACAGTTGGAAGATGGGGGAGATGACAGATGTGAAGTAATGATGGAGAAGAAGGAAAGGATCTTCTATTTGGCTAAAATCCAAGTCAATTTACTTGAAACTGACCAGCATCTGGGACTCTTTGGGGCAGACGGTTACTGATCTTTTTGGTATACTTATTTTTCCGTGAGAAACATACTCTTAAGCCTGTTAGACTCTTATATTTGTTTCATTTTTTGGTTTTGGTTTAAACCCACTAAGAGAAAAAAAACTTACATGGTTTAACTGCTGTCAAATTAAACAACAGGGTATGATGTCTGCACAAGACACCGTTTCCAGGTACATTCTGTCTGCTCAGTCCTGTGACAGGATAACCAGCAGCAGCAGCAGCAGTAGTAGCGACTAGACTATTCATCTGTTTCTCGCATCTATATGCACCTTTTTCTGTCAATATGTAGAGCGCCATATTGAGGGAAAAAACTATAGTCAGATTCTCCAGTGAGGGTGTGTTACAGTGGGGTTTTTTCTGTTCAGTAGAAAAAGTGACATGAATCAGACTCTTTCTCCAGGTTTCCTTCCTCTCTTCTACAAATGCATAGACTGCAGCCTCCCAATTCTGGTCACATAGTTTTCAAAAGGTCTCAGTGAAAAACACTTAGGCCAAATATCTTGGTTTCTTATGAAGTCCTATATGTTTGAGATACATTCCCCAATACAAACACATGCAGAATCTTCCAGAAAACACCTGGAGGATATTCTTCGCAATGCATTACTGATATCCTATCAAAAGCATGTACAGGAGACTCTGGGGGTTGCCCTGTGAAAGAAGCGAGTCATCTCTGCTCTATCTCTGTAACTTGTAGACTCAAGGTGAGATTCAGTTCACCTGACTTCAGGCATCTTGAAGAGAGGTACCTATGCTGATTCTGGGGTCACTGAGGCTTTCCTTTCATTAAAGGAAAGAAGCTAGATGTCTGTGAGAAGCTGGATTAATCTTCTTTCGAAAGCTTCCCTTCTCTTTGTTTACTCTAGAGAAAGTATACATGGTTATCTTAAACCAGATGATATGCATCTTAAACTAGATGATATGAAAGTATGTACAATTATCTTAAACTAGATCTTTAAAGAACCAGAATTACCTGACATAAATTCCCAGCATCCAGGTATTTTCCACACAATTCTTTCAGGCAGACACAAGTCTTGTCTTGATTTTGCATAGGATCTGTCCAAATTCTAACTCAATGTGAGGCATCTTTGCATCATACTTTCTGACCCCCGGTTTCTCTCTAGTTTAAAGACTTGAACAAAAGGCATGGAAGAAAGAGCAAAAGCAATTATAAGCTGGAAGTGATTTGTTGTTACACACTGTAGAGGCTTCAGTGATTAAAGGGATGCTGAAAGTCTCTTTAAAAGAGGGGAGAGGTAGCTCGCAGAAGTTGGCTACATAGATAAAGTTACTGTTGAACGGAAGCTTATTTAGAGTCAGCAGAATCTGTAAGGTTGAATTTAAAATATATATTCATTGATTTGTGTACTACAAGCAGTATTTATTGCTGTGTCTATACAGTACTTTATACAGCATGAAGATATTTATGTTTATTAATTCTTGGCCTTTATATGGCAAAGAACTAGTGTATAATTTTTGCGTTATTTTGAAAACTTATTTTGAATTGTATTTTTAAAAAGTCTTTTTTAATATACCACATGTCCTGTTTACAGCTTTTTCATAGTTATTTCACAGCTTCGTTACCAGCTCCCAAACATAGTACATTCATCCTTTTAATTGCTTTGTCAACTTTACATTTTTGTCATAGAGCAGACCTCAGGAGAGATGTGGCAGAGTTAAATAAATTAAGTCTGATGATGTGCTGTTTTCTACGATTTTTAAAAGGTCTCCTTGCAAAGCCCTACTAAAACAAATTTGTTATTGATTTTTTCATAAAACTCTGGTCTTGTCTCACTACCTAGTCTCGCATACAGGTGTATCAATGTAGTCTAACAATAAGTCCTTGGTGTCAGTTGCAGTGTATTTCAGCAGGTTTGAATTGATCCCATTCCCTTCTGTATCATATAGGGGACAGAGCACTTGGGACCAGATGGTGTCATACAATTTGTGAGTTGACTGAAATGCTCCGAACAAACCTGGTGATTTCTTGAGGCCACCAAAGGAGGCAGCAGAACTCCTGGCAGTGCAGAAGGTGGTCTCCTGACCTTCCTGTGGTCACTAGCCTCTGACACCACATGCTGCTTCCCTGATCATGAGCCCCAGGAGGCTGATGGACTCTGTGAGTTGCTGCAAAGGGGAAAGCAGGTGGTATACCTTGGTGGCTCCCAAGCAACAGACTCCTTGACTACATGGGCTACCTGGAAGTCCAGGCAGCAGGGTGTCTTCCAGGCGTAATTCCTGGAAATGGGTTTGCAAGATTTTCCTGAAGGTGGGAAGGCAGGGAGCTGCTTTTGTTGTTTCCAAAATTTCCATCTTGCACTTTCTAACATTTCAGTTCTGCATTTAAGGAAAAAAAAAAAAACCACATAAAATTTTGTATGGAAGCTGTATTCTGTTTTGTGCACAGCTTCTGTTTACAACAGTTATCTTCAATAATGCTGAGTTAAAAACAGATGCCATGTTTCAAAACATGAGCCAAAATAGCAAGACCTGAACAGAAGCTGTTATATGACCAAAGTGGTATCCAGAGACTTACTGAAAACTGTGGTCCAGGATTGGTGGTTATTTGCAGATCTGACAGTCTGTCCATCTGTGAAAGGAAGCAAGGCAAAAGCCAGCAGGCCTGGAGAAAAGTACTAGTCCATAACCTCAGGCACAGTTTCACATCTTTAGGGAGTTCACTGAAAGGGCACATCAGTGGTCTGTCTACTCTGTTCAGTAATGCAGGACTTGAAGTTCATTCTCTATAAATGCAGTAATGTATTGATTTCATATTAATCCAATTTGCTTCCAGGTAGAAACAACTTCTTGTAGCCCCCATTACTTGATAACTTGTCAATCTGAGAGACTCTAAAACGTCATTTCCAGGAGCAATGAAGGCCTGAGATACAGAAGGGTAAACAATTCTGTGATGCTATTGTGCAAAAGGATGGATATCTTTGTGTTTTGACCTTGTAGAACTAAAAACTTACTTTAATTACTGATGAGACTCAGAGCTTGTAGGCCTCATCTGTACTGCTGGTTAAACAAGGGCCAAGGAGCAGCACCTGACCCCAAGAGTATGTGACATGGACTGATGTCTGTCTACACTGCTTAGCACTAGCCCCTCTAAAGCAGATTTGTTTTGAAGAGAGCTATTTAGAGTAGTACAAAACTGAGCTAGAGATCGAGTTAAAAAGCAGTGTGGATCTTTGGGGTGGAGTCCTCAACACACTCCCTGGCTCTCTCCCATTTAGCAGTGGAGATAAGCCCAGAGGATGCGTGTTTATTGAGAGAAACCTAGCTAGGCAAACATGGTTTCACTGAGACAGCTCAGGCTAGATACAAAACTGATTGCTGTTCTGTGGAAGGCTATGAAACCAGTGGTTTGTTGTTGTGGGCAGGAGGGAGCAGCATAAGTATCTCTCCTGAGTCCACTTTTGTTCAGTGGCTCCATTAGTGACCTGGATAATGAAATAGCGAGAGTGCCTATTAAATTTGCAGGAGATATAAGGCTGGGATGGATTGCAAGTACACTGGAGACAGAAGTAGAATTCAGACAGATCTTGATGAACTGGGAAATTGGTCTGGAAAAAGTTAGATAAAATTTAGTATGGGTAAGTGCAAGAAAATGGGTATTATGAATAACCAACTACAAAAGTACTGGGCAGAGAGCAATTGGCTAGATTCTTCAGAAGAGGATTTTGAGGTTATTGTGCATCCCAAGATGAACATTAGCTACCTTTATAATCCTGTTGTGAAAAGCCAAATGCCATACCCTGGGATTGTTGAATACAAGTTTGGAAACTACTCAAGAAGGCTATGGATCAACGCTAGAGAGTCCGAAGAATAACAGCAGATATTACTTGAGAAACTTAGAAAAAATGTGATTTTGGGGTAATGTTGAAAGCATCGGGGTTATTAAGTTGTAAAAAGATAAGGGTACTGGTGGGGAAAGGAATGATAAAACTTCATGTAGATTAAAGACTGGTGCAAAAATGAAGGTAATAATCTATTCTCCATGTTCCTAATAGACTGGAACAGACGCTATGGGCTTAAACTGCAGCAGGAAACTCAAGCTAGACTTCAAGAAAGTTTTCTAATAGTAAGATTAGTTAAGCAATGGAATAGGTCTTGCAGCCTAGGGAGTTCCAAAAGTTCAATTTATGTAAGTCTTCAAAATCAGGTTGGACAAACATCTGTCTGAAATTGTGCAGATATAGTTAAACCTGGTTTAAAGAAGAAGGATAGACTTGGGTGAACTCTCAGGGTCCTTCCAGCTCTGTTTTTAGATGATGCTATGGCCATATTTTATACCTAAATTTATAGTGAAAACACACGTACCACTCTAGGTAGTATATATATGTATTTTTAATTTTGAGGATGACGCAGCCAATATACAGGTAGCCAACTTGTATGTGCTCTTACTTCACAACACATACCACAAACCTGGGATGTTTCTTGCTTTTCACTCTTGCCCGCAGTCTCCATATGGCTTTCTCAGTTCACCTCCAAGTTTCCTCACAACTTTCAGAGAACAAGGAGATAGAGGTCTTCAGTGCACCTATCTTACATCAGAAGTTGCGTAGATGCAGTTGTAGGCAAGGTGCAGGCTTGCTTTGACTGAATAATCTTCTAGTGCACAGTAAATGCTACCTGTTACCTTACCTCCCTGCTTGGGAATCTTCCTGATTGCTTGGAAAACTGTTACAAATGTATTTTTCTTCTGAAGCGCCCTTTTGAAGTTTTCCCAGGCTGGGTTAAAAAATGCAACAAACAAACAAACAAACAAAACAAAAAAACAGCCAAAGGGTTCCAAATTTATGCACATTACCTATCTAATTGCTTTCTAAAGGAGTCAGAAATGCCAGGAGATGGCATACTGCTTCAAAGCGTACAAAGCAATGTACATCAATAGAGCTCAAGTTGCATCAGAGGAAAATGATGCTCCCTGCAGTAGCTATTCCTCAGCATCTCTTGCTGCTGCCTGGTTTGGGAACTATATTGACTGTGCCCTGATAAAGGACTTTGATTTCACTTTATTCTTCACAGCCCTTGCTGGCTTTTTAGAGACTTGGCCCTGTCTGTGCTTCTTAGACAGTGAGATAAAGACAGAAGAAAAATTAACCCATCGTCTATAAGATGAATTAAAAAAAAAAGTAGTTAGAAAAAAAAAATCCCTTGAGCAAGCATGTTACTGCTTTTGGGGTAAAACAGCAGTATATGTTTCATACTGGTACATGCAAAGACCAATATGTGACAAGGTGACATTCCTTTAAAATATTTCTTATTTCAATTGTTTAATCTTCTCTTTGCTGACAAAGCTCCCTTTTTTCTTCTTGTGTAATGAAAGTCTCTGGCATGTTAGTCTAATTGAAATGACAGGCAAAAGTTAAAAGTAAAACTGATTTTTTGTCACTGGAGCATCCCCAAGTGTTTAAAAGGGAATGTTAGCTGAGGAAACAGAAGGTGTATGTTAACCAGTTGGAAACCAAAATATTTGGCTATAACATTTTGTTTTAAGAAAATAAGAATCATTTATTTAGTGAAGATATGTTTACCAGTCTCAATTAATAAATAAATTCCATGAATAATTGAATTTATATTTGGAATAGCCACAGTTGCAAATGTGTGAATGATGCTGGTTCTCTATGGGCGAAAGAAAGGAATTGAAGACAAGGCGTTTTAAAAAGCATTAGGGAAGCTAATTCTGTGATTATTCCATCTTTGGAGTTCCAGGGGGATAGAACTCCTAAGTTTTGAGACAATTTTGCCTGCTCTTCTAGCTGACCACATCGCAATCAGGGGAATTTTGGAGGGTTGTTTGTTTTTTCAGTTTTGTCTTTAACTTCGGTCCCCAGAGCAAGAGCACTTAGTGCCAGTGCTATAGCTTCAAGGCTGAGGTTTTCCTTTTCTGCTTAGCCATTCACCTTATCTCAAACATAAAATCTCAAACCAGATTTCTCTGAGCTGTTTTTAGCAATTGTATACAGGGTGTATGTCTGTCTGACTGTCCTAGTCTCTGTCATTACAGAGGGGAGCAGAACAGCGAGGCATTTCAAGCAGGAGATCTGAAGTATTAGGAGTGGCTTCCAAAGGCAGCCATATGTCCCTTTCATCAACCATGAGAGTCATGGAAAAAAACAGCATAAATTTAACCAGACTGATTCTTGCTGGAATGAAAGTTTAGCAATAAGGAAGTGTGTAATGGTTAGCTCTTCCTAAATGCTGTATCCATGTCCCATGTTAATAGGTGGTTTAGAAGTAGCCTGTGCTAGATAGCTGCATTAATGAGTGGAGCCTAAGTGCCAGAGACAGCCTAGCCTGTTTGACTTTCAAATTAACCCTAGGAAATGCTGCCTCATGAATATTAAAATTCAGCCTCCTGTGCCATGATCAATACATTAATTTTTATGTATGACCTCACAAAGATCCAGCCTGTCAAGCTATGGGCATTTGCCCAATATTCTTGTGTAAATGTCAGGACAGATGGTTCTCAAAACCTGCTGTAATATTTCACATAATAATAGAAGTGTCTGCCTGCACTGACCTCTTCATATCAGAAGTGGAAACCTAGGCAAATGCATGCTAAATGGGATAAACTGACTTGGCATTTTGACAGGAACAATGAGATTGGCTAGAAAGTACAACAAGGTCCCTATTTGGGCTTGTGTTGAGCCTAGATAACTGTTAGCTGGAGCAAACCAGTCTCCCTGGAAAAGTTAGTCTCCATGGAGGAAACAGGATGTATTCTTGTAGAAGCAAATAGAGGCACATATTTGTATAAAAGCCAGGGAGTTAAGTATTTTAGTTAACAAGCACATTAACTTCAGATACCTTCAGAGCAGACAACTATACCTGCGCTAGTTATTTGGACACTTCCATAGTTGGTGGGGAAACATAGGTATGTCAAGGGTGTGATTCATCCCACTGCAATGTATGTGTCTCAAATAGGCCAGAAGAACCTTGCCTTAGAAGTGACCTTTTCTTTGCATGGTCTCTGAAGGGAGTCAAGGTGACTGGCTTAGATACAGATCTCTTCACTCTAGATTTCAAAAGTGAGATGAGATGAACTCCCCTCTTCCCCTGGCTATAGGAGATGCCAGCTCAAGAATAGACAAATACAATGACCCATTCAGTAGCTGAAACTGGCTGCCAGTTCACACTGGAGAGGGGTTTAATGATACCTCAGAAACATCCTGTATTTATTTGGCATTCACTTTGAAGGACTACATATTCCAATGATTTCAGGTCAACCTGCCTTTTGAAATGCTAATCAGATGAAATTGGCCTTTACCACCAGCAGATATTTGTATATCAAAGAGATTCCTTGCACACCTTCTGTCAGTCTGAATCAAGTTTAAATTACACCGATGCATTATTTTTAATGCTGATTCCTAGTAAAATAATCTTTTCTACATCATTAACATTCTAATTATTTTTAGCCTAGTGTTAGTTAGCCATTAACATGCTCAGTATTGCACAGGGAAGTGAGTCTTTATTGTTCATTCTAATGGTTCATTACCCCTCTATTTTTACGTACAAGAATCACAAAGCCTGTGTCAGAAGTAAAACTGACTACGCTGAACATTGTAATTGTGCTCAGGGCTGATGAGGTTTCCCTTCTCCTCCACCACCAAGCAGCTGAGCTTCCTGTGGAGGTGGTACTGAGGTGCACAAAGCCCACGTTCCCTGAAGGAATCTATATATTCCTCTGCATCTTTCCTCGCCCAGGTCACTTCAAGCAGACTGCAGAACATTTTACCGATAAGCAAGTACTGCTTAGCAGCTGGTCAGCTTCGCTGCAGCCCACAGCCAAGACACTTGAGTGACAGTGCAAGAATAGACTGAACTGGCATTTCTTCCGGTGCTTGTCCTTCCCTCCTAATGTGGCTAAATAGCTGAGATGACCTTCTGCTGGGAATCTTTGAATGGAAGTAATTTAGTGATTAAACAAAACTAGACTCAGGGGAAGTTTGAACACTCTATTATAGAATACAGTTTTATTTCTTGATTCACTCCATTACTGAAGGAATAAGCCACCAAAACCAAGGGATAAAGAACACCAGCACAGTGGTTCTAGGTGACCAAAGACATATCTCGAGTAGTAAATGCCAGATTTCACAGCAGATGCAGGACTGAATCTGTTGGGAAAGTTTTTGTGTAAAACAAAATTGGTTTGTCAGAACTATCGATGGTAGAAATTCGTCAAATATATTCACTTAAATTGTTTATCCAACCCCATAAAAATAAACAGACACATAAAAGTCCTAATCTGAATAACAACAATTTGTAAACAAAATATAGGCCCAAATTCACTGAATATAAATTGATTGCAACAGGTTATTGTGTCTGCTCTGTTTATTGGCATGTGCCATCTGTTTGGAGCAATTGATACTCATTCAGAGTACCCTGAAGTAACAGGCTTTGTAGCACTCAGCTTAGCAGACTTTCTCCTTATACTTTTTTTTTAGTCTGGAAACATTTGTCTCTCCCACCACAGGTAATCAGCGAGTTTGAAGCCTCTCCCGACTCATTTTCCTACAGAATTCCCAACCTGAGCCGGAATCGCCAGTACAGCGTCTGGGTGGTAGCAGTGACTGCTGCGGGAAGAGGCAACAGCAGCGAGATTATCACTGTGGAACCACTAGCTAAAGGTATGGTGGCAGTACTTTTTAAAGCAATCCAGAACTTTACGATACTAATTACAGTTATAATTGCCACGTGGCTTCTTTATGCCTCATTGCTTACTGAGAGTGGGATTTGTCAGGAGTAACTTCAGTTCTCTCCAAAAGTTAGGTGACACTCTCAGCTAATTGCCCAAGCTTTTGCTGTAGTCAGCAGAGAGAGAATGGCATGCTCTTCTACGGGGTAATTCATCCCACCTACCTTAGAAGGAAATAAATTGCTTTTTGGAGCAATTTTTATCTTCTTTTGTTGGGTACAGAGGGTTTGCAGATGATCCCCCTCCCCTTCTGAATGTGTCTCTCTTTTTTTTCTTGCCATACAAGATAACTTCTTTATCATTCTCCTCCTCACTAATATCTCTTGTGTACTCCACAAGTACTATTTTCTGTATAAAATGGTCTGATTAACATATCTAAACTCTGAACCATTGTTCTCAACTTGCATTAGCTTTGAAGTTTGCTGCTTCTATTTCAGATATGAAGAAGGGATAATGTGCCTCAAATCCTACATATTTTTTCCCAGCTGTATTAGTTGTTCCATTAAAAGATATTGCTTGGGCCCATGAATTCTGCCTTACCAGTACTGTGAGACGTGATGCTTTCAACGCTGTAGCACCTTAGCTTGGAAATAGAGACCTAATGTTTTAGACAGCAAGGTGAGAAGAGTCTCATCAGTACTCAATCTCTACACGGGGTCTTCAGATTGATTTTTTTTTTTTCCACTCAAATTGGTAACATCACAGAATGTGCCAATATGAACAGTGTATTGCACAGGTCCCTAGAGTTGCAATGGTAGATGCATTTAATTGACTTTACAGTTTTACAAGCCTGCTAATTCTTCAGTCATGTGGCTAATGATGTAGTTATGTAAGTGTCTAGGGCTTTACGATGACAGGTACTTTCTAAAAAAGGTTTGCAGAACTTCAGCCAAATGCCATCAACATGAAAGCACTTTCTGCATGGAAGACCATATCACCATAGGGAAGCTTGCTGTTCCTACCTACCTAGGTGGTAGATAACCACTTTGATGATGGTAGATTAGCTATCAGAGCTATTGTCATGGATGGCAGTGATGGTGTTTGGAGGGTACTATTTCAACACATGACATTGCTTCCTCATACATAGAAGTTGCAAACAGCATTCCTCAGGCTTGTGATGGGAACTTGCATGTCTTTTCTTTGTCCCTTCTCTAAGCTAAAGTTTTTATCATATGAGATGGATATTTTTCAACATTACTGTGAGAAACCTGTAGTAACTACTATATTACTACTGTAGATCACAATGGGAGATTTAACACTGTAAATGTGGGGAGGGTCTAGCAAGGTAAAGAGGCCTAAGTTGGAACAAGCAGGGAAATGTTTGCTCCCCATACCATTGCTTACAGTTTTTTTCTGTCAACTGAGAAAAGTCACCTTTACTTTCTGCTTCTTTCTGGCATTTTTTGTACAGTCTTTCACAACTTTTCTGTTACTAGCTACACAGTGTTAGAGGAGTGACCTGAAGGATGGCTGAAAGGCTATGAAAAGTCTGAAGGATCTGAAAAGTCTGAGGCTTTTCCATTGTTGAATTTCTTGTAGGATAGCTGCATACTGCATTTCGAACATCGGTGAGACCAAAGTTGAGATCTTAAAAGGTGGATGAGGAGTGTAAAGGATATTTGTAAAGGAAGACTGTGAAAAGCACCTCAGGAAAACAGGACAAAGGTTTCAGTGTGGTCCTCCTTTTAGGCCAGCTGTCACCTGTGGGTGATGAAAAAAAAAGGAAACAAAAATAAAATATAAACATTGATGTTTGAATAAGAGCAAAACCAATTAGACAACAATATGGTGCAATACTAATAGATTGAGGATGTGGGCAAACCCAGGACTGTGCAGGGACCCCTGCACGTAATACACTAGAAGTTCTCTTCTCTATCTCCTATGCATTTAAAAAAGTGGGAAGTGTTCAGATAAGATGAACGCAGAACAATGCAGAGTTTGCAGGTACCAAGATGCATAACCTCTAGCTATGAGGAAATGTAGTATGCAATTTTCCTCAGTTACAAACTGACCCACATGTACCTAAACTGAACAAGCTTACCAGAAACTGGAATTAATTCTGCTTCTCCAAAACTTATTTAATATGATCCATGATGCCAAATAAGTGAACTTAAAAATAGCTTGTATGAAAACACAAGGGAAAACACTTTAAGGAAAAATAATTAATTACTTCAATATAGACAAGTCAGTGTGAACAAGATTTTATTCTGAAGGACAGCAGAATGCATCCAGTCAACGTCAGAGCTAGTAGTGATACTCCAAGTCTGCATTAGATGGTGCTCAGCACAAACCTCTCTTACTTGCACTTAGGACTGAAAAAGTGACAAATAATCCATTTGTGGAGGTTGTGATAGACACTAGGAATACTGATAAGTAGCAATTTTATGAACTTTGGATGTAGCCAGGTTAAAAATTATTGTATCATGTACGAGACTTCCCGTATGAATGCATCACCAGGCCTTTTAGAGAGCTGGGAGAAAGTGGTGATCAGTGATAAGGGCAGTGGACACACACATGATGAAGGATGGGTAGAGTTAATAGCCTTGAAGACCTTTCTACTCCCAGTACATCTGAAGCAAGTAACACATCACAGGGTTAGAAGCAGTTATAACCTGATTTTTTCACAAGTCCCCAGTGCAAGAACATCCTACGGGCCATTATTGTGAAGTTATTTGCTTCTTTTTTTTCTCCACTTATTTCGCAGTAACTGTCCAAGTAATGATACCATCATGACAGCTAATGAGAGTTAACTTTGAATTGAATTACGGCAACTTAAATATAACCCTCTTGAGAACACCTTTGAGAACAATGAGAATGTCTAGATAGGGGTTTGATGTGAAATGGATAGTCCAATTTAAATGAAAGCTTAATTCAAGTTAACATTTCTTTCTTCAGTGTCTCCGTTTCTCGGAACAGGTTGTTATTCTCTGTAATTAACTGACAAAAATAAGCAAAAAAACCCAACAAACAGAAAATATTAATGGCAATGAAAGTTCAGTCTCCATGTAAGCAGGCCATGCCCCCCTCCTCCTCAAATTAAGTTTCATTGCTGACTTGAAAGCTGTGGGTTTAGCCTATCAACTATGTCTAAAAGACAGAAAACCTTGAATGCACCTAGTTGCTCTTATTTCCTGACCATGACTGGTGGAGGATGACATTTGCCAGCAATGTGACGATAACAGATCTAGACCCATGGCAATCTGATCCTCTGGGGAGAACTCTCTGACTTTAATGTTGAGTTTCCCTTGTTCCTGTAGTCTACCTGAGCACTCAAGTTGAACAGATTTGACTCCTAGTCTATGTTGCTTTGTGTGTTTAATGTTTTTAAACAACATGTGGGGCTGACATTATACTACACACATCCGGTTGGTCTGTTTCTTTAATGGTTCATCATACTGGAATACACAGGATATTCTTCTGTGAGAAAGTAAATGAAAGAAACTCCTGACCCAGGGTATTCACTGATGCCTCTTGTATTTGGATTAAGCTGAGCTGCACTGAACTATCATGGCTTTTGTTCAGTTTCCCTGTACAGTTTGGCTTTAAAATTCGGTTGTGTCCTCTAGGAAAAAAAAAAAGAAAACTGTGTTACAACCTCTTGCAAAGAATTTCTGCCCATTTCTTATTCTATGACAGCAAGTGTACGTAATAGGATTCATAATTTAAACAAACAAATGCAGAAAACCACATTAGCGTAAGAGAGTGCACTGTTCTGTGAATGCACCTCTTTATCTTCAATTAATGATTGGGTAATTTGTAAAAAATAGGAACAGACACAGTCCTAATCCAGTGCCATGCCATCTAAGGCTGGTGAGTAGTTGGTAAGCATTTGGGTAGCTTCAATAACGAAGAGGTAAGCCCTGCAACTGAATTGCCTACATGCTGCATAAAGCTCCCTTGGCTCAAAAGGCAGAGGTCTGTGAGATTTAAGGTATTTTAACCTCATGAATGCCTGTTAGCGTTTCAAACATATTGCTTTCAGATTAATTTCCCTGGGCATTTATTTTGTTTCTAGTTTTCTTTTTTGTGTGTACCTGTTAGCAGTCTCAGAACATTATTAGAAGTTAAGCTATAAAGAAAATTGGAGTTAAGAATTTTCATGCTGTTTTACCATCTCTTTTAAAAGCACTCAGTACGTGAGAGGAATAAGATAATGCATAGAAAGCTATTGGTACTTTCACAAAAATAGTGTGGTATGCTTTTGTAATGTGCACTTCTTAGTTATGGTCTGTGATCTTACACTGGCTTATGCTTCTGTGAAGTTTGTGTTACTTCTGCACATCACTGTAAAATGAGACACACAGGATATTGAAAACGAGGAGCTACAACATAAATGTTGTGCTCTGGAGATCAGGTATCCAACCTATGACTTAAGGAAGAATTCAGTGTTGAAATAACTATTAAAAATAAAGAGGTATCACAAAAAGTTTGGTAACAGTGGTGCTGTGTCTTGCTGAAGGTTTCAGCAGGATTCCTGCATTACACATGCTTTGTCGTAAAGTAACTGGCAGCAGTTGGAAATAGCTGGATATTTCAAGAAACACTGGAGAGGTGGGAAAGCCAGGGAGAAAAGGGTTAATAGCTCATTTTAAATGAGTTTTCAGTCTTCGTGTTACAGAGGGAATTTTGCATGGAACAGGAATTCAAGTTTCTAACCACCATTGCTCAGAATGCACTGCAGCTACTAGGATGCTGTCATCCAGATGCTTACACATGTGTTTTGTAGGTAGTCACAGCTGACAGCATCTCCTGCTGCTTTTTAAAGATGGCATGAGTGCCATTAGGCACCTCCTGCAACAAAAACCCAGCACCACTGAAGACAAACGAGCCTTCTAACACTAGCTTCAATGGAGTCAGCATTTCACACCATGTCTCTGGGTAGACTGAGCATTTTTCTGTTTCAGTTAGCTTGGTTAATTAGCCCATGGCTTGTGGCAGTATAGGCCTGTGTAAATCTCTTCTAGAAGATATGGCCTTAGGAGTGCCACAGTGAAAAACAAGGCTGTATCATTAGACTTACTAACTGATCAGTGTCTTTGTGTCATTCTGGTGTACCACCTCCTCAGGGCAGCACACACCGCAGCACCCTCCTACTGGGGCTAACCATCAGAGCTGCCAGAAGGAGGGTGCCAGGGGTCTTCAGCTGCTGTTTAGGCAGGACGGGACATCTCGATGCTTGGCTCTTAGGAAAGTAGCGTCATCCCATTACCAAACCTTGACTTTGTTAATTACCCTAAATCTTTAAAACTTCTTATGTTTTCAGTTAAAATTTTGACCACAGAAAAATCTCTCAAGCTTTGTCTTCCACAACACTTGAGGAGAACATAGGCAACACAGTCCAGACTGATAGTATAATCTGTGAAATCTTTTTTTTAATTAACATCTCAAGTCCCACTGCAGCCTACTCAAGGCCTGTTCTTTATGCCTGATTTTTTTTTAATATATATTATTTGTAGAGAATAAAAACCTGTTGAGATTAAATGTCCTAGTTATATTTGATGCTGGCTCTCATTTTCCTGTTTTTCTAATTGGTACAAAATGGATTATTACGTATAAGTTCTAATCAGTGTGCATGACTGAAATAGATCAGGATTTAAAAATACAGTATTTAGCATATCTGTATTCAGTATGTGCCTTTGAAATGTATGTTTAAAGGCGAACGAGAAGTCTGTTTCTATCAAGGGTCACTCTTGGGTAATGACATACAATGAAACTCTAACACAACTCTAGTGTTCCTGTACATTATACACTGAAACTACAGCAGTGATATTTTTGGTGATATATTTAGATGATATGAGAGCTGACACAAATTAAACTGACTTAAGAGTTTGTTCATATTTGTGGACTTCAGTCTCTTTGCAATATACTCACACGATCATACATGAAGGTTTATTTTGCTTAATACCATAGCTGTTGTAACAGTGATGTATCAATAATTTAGCTTTGGTAAGATACCTGTCTACTGTGGACACTTCCTGCTGGAAGTTTGAAGAGAAGCATCCTTTGGACATAATTTTCATCCATAATTTCTACTATGAAATATATAAAAATCAGTAAAGATGATCTTGCTCTTTTTCTTCAGAGGGCCTCTTCCAATGACATTTGCCAGCAACATTTGCCTCATGTCTCTTCTAGTTACTTGTCTTCCAGATACTAAAACGATAAAACTCATGCTTGAATAAATAGCTGATATTACGAGTTAAAAGACATTAGTTTCCTAAAAAGCACAGCTTGAAACAGATTGGCTTGGTTTTTCACATTTAACTCTGGATGTCTGTGTTTCCCTTCCAAGGACTGTATGAATGAACACCTCATTTCAGTCTTTTTTGCTCTCTCTTGCTCAGCTCCTGCCAGGATTTTGACATTCAGCGGCACAGTGACAACTCCCTGGATGAAAGACATTGTCCTCCCTTGCAAAGCCGTTGGAGACCCAGCTCCGACAGTCAAATGGATGAAGGATAGGTAACCAGCAACTAAATGTATAGCTCAAATAAAGCCCATTTGCTTAAAATCCTGAGGGCTGCAATGTGGGTGATCCTGAATGACTGTGTCAGGAAGAAGAAGGACCATTTGCAGGGACTGCACACAGTCACAGTAAATGAGGAGTTCAGAAGTTCCTTGAACTAAACCTAATGGGCTGTGGTGATTAAAAAGTATCAAAAGGGAGGAAAAGTTACGAAGAAGGGTAAAGGTAAACATTCAAAATGTAAAACCTAGGAGTCTTTTCTGTTTTAACTTCAGGCACACAGAATAGTTTTAGTCTGAGAAAGCAAAATGTCTGATGCATTGAATCGTCCTGTGGAGTGCAGTGTATGTGTCTTGCACATATCTTGTTTTCCATTATTCTGTTTTGATCTTTAGTTTCACAGAGTCACTTGGAAATACACATGGACAGTAATTTTCATCCAAGCACTGTGTAAGCAGTGATACTGCAGTGCTATGAAACCATCTTGTGCATTGATACAAATAGCTATTATTTTATATGGATGGACTTGGTAGCCAGGAACCACCTTATACTCTTATTTTGGCACTTTTACAAAATAGCAGATAGTTAAGGAAGGAGTGAGTTCCCATTTGCACGCAAATGGGGGCCAGGATATGTGTGTTCTTTAAGCAAATGGCAGGTGTTTCCCAACAGAAAAAAATCCTTTGCTGTCTTTATTAAAGGGGAAACCCCGCCTTTTTCTTTCTTTCCATTCTTAGTTGGTTCAAAAAAAAATCCAATTCTGAGTAATTTTGATTGTAACTTCTTTAATGTATGCACTTTGTTTCCTGTGAGGTAGTAACGGGACACCCAGTCTAGTGATGATTGATGGGCGAAGAAGCATCTTTAGCAATGGCAGCTTTGTCATCCGTACTGTGAAAGCAGAAGATTCCGGATACTACAGCTGTGTGGCCAGTAACAACTGGGGATCAGATGAAATAATTTTGAATTTGCAGGTACAAGGTAAGACTATTGGATCTATCTCATAATTGTTATCACAGCTATTAACTGCTATGTGCTGGTAATGCATAGGTATGTCTGTTTGCAGGTATATGTAATAAAATATTAGTATTAATGTGTATTAATACAAATTTTATTCTTCCAAATGAATAAATAAAATATTATGCAGGTCATTCTGACTCAGCCATCAGCATTTTATGATATAGTAAATGTTTTGCTTTTGATGGAATGTTTCCCTCACTTGCAGTTAACTCTGTACATAAGCTTTTGTAGGGTTGACAACTGAGTGTTTGTATTCAGTTATTTTCTAGTTCTTCACACAGAAAATATCAACTTATGCCTTCTGCTCACAAATATTGCATATATAATTTAATTATTGCAAATTCAGAAAGAGCTGAAGGCTTTGTCTTTAGCTTCTGAAAAGCTATTAACAGAAACTTGCCTCTGTACTGAGACCTCGGACAAAAACTTAATTATGCAAGAGCAGAATTTTACTGATGGTGAATATGAGGAAGCGTTTAAAATAAAATATCAGTACAACTTAAACTAGCACAGATTACCAGCTACTTTTTATATGCATGTTGAAATGAATATAATGTATCCATTATGGTATTGATATGTGTAAAAAAAATGACAATATAGGAATACACATTAACAGTAATGTGGAACTGAGCATGTGTATTCACATACCAAGAATTCACTACCCAGGAGATTTCCTTACTCACTTACACTAAAGCAGATCCTAAGAGTGCTTCAATTGGCTGCAAATTGTTGTAGCAAAGGGAAGCAAATAACCAAGTTAGGAATATGGGCCATGCTGTGGCCAGTCACTCTCCTGTCCCTCAATATGCAACCTAAATTTCTAGTGCAAACATAAGAGAACACAGAAGGAAATTGTTTCAACTGCAATGCAACTCTCCCTGCATAAACCAGTCCACTAAGCCTTGAAAGAAATGCCATAGTGTATATTAACTTACCTACAATCCAATAGAGCCTAAAGATGCTCTTCTGCAATGTTTGAAGCATGACCACAACAGGAATTAGGGAGAGAAAACACTACCAAATGGAAACCTCATATTTATATTTCACTAAGTACTTTCATAATTGCATATCCTTGCTGTTATTGAACTGCACTAACTAAAAGCAAGTGATTATTACTTCCCTGAGGGACAGAGAAAGACTGGTATTTGATATGTGGGACCACCATCTTTTGTAGGTAGGGTGAACCTGTGATGAAAGGTTTTACAATAAATCTTTCACAGTCTAGTGTGTGCAGTGTCTCTCCATGGATTCAGCCAGGTCAGTCAGAATAATGGAACAAACCCATCTCACGTAGGGAATTTTCCTTTAGAATATAAACTGTCTTTTTTGTTTTCTCGAGCACTGTTTAGCCCTGCGACAGCAGTAAAATCAGCTTCTCCTTGAACTAGTCTGTAGCTGTAAAGCAACAGCCTCCACTTCATATCAGCACTCATTATTTTGCGATGTGATGACTTGAACATGAACTGCAGTGGGGAGCTTTCCCTGGAGTTTCACTCTGCAGGTAGAGCTGCCCCTTAAACACAGGCAAAGCAGGCAATGTCCTCTGGCAGCAGACTGCTGGACACAACAGAGTGTTTGTGACCTCTGGTGTGCCTTGCTTGTGGGCTGGTGTCTGTCAAGCAGTAACTACGGCAGGGAAACGGCAGCTCCTGCCAGCAGTGGTCACTGACACCACCACCCCCTTCCCACTCTTGCAGTGGCAGTGACTGGAGGAGGTGTGCCTGCCCTAGCATCTCTCCTCCCTGGCTTTCCATCCCAGCTCTGCCACTGCTTTTTGGATCCTTTCCCATGAGGGACACTGTCCATGCCTCACTCCTTGTTCTTCAGGCAGCAAAACTCAATTTGTCTATGTTTCTGAGGAGCTTGGAAACCTCTAGTAACACTTGTTCAGAAAACAATCCATAAGACGAGCCAGACACAGCGCTGCCGTGCATGACCAGAGCAGTACAAAGGATTTGAAACAGGAACTTCCCTTTCTCCCCCTTTCTATTTCTGAACCTAGAACTGCAGATGTAAAGCACTTGGGTGAAGTGTTAGTAAATATTTACCTTTCTGGGCTCTAGTTTAACTAATTCTTTGGAGTTTCACCTGCTATTCATCTCTATTTTAGCAAACGCTGTCTTGCATGGCCTCACAGGTTTTGTGCCATGGTTCTGGTTACCCCACTAGTACAAAAGGACTAGCTACTTGATTCAGGCAGAATTCAAAGATGAGCTCTCCAGACTATAACTAGGAAATGATCATATTGGCTCAGTAGACACCTTTTATATGATAGACTCATGATAGATTTGTCAAGGTGAAGAGAAGGCTGGTTACTTTGCCATTTTCTGCCCCTAAGCATTGAGCTCTGGAAACCCAGCTGCTATACATCGGTGCAATTTGGGGTTCCTTAGGCTGAGCCTAAACTGTGCCAGTTCCCGGTCCCATTTCCATTTCCAGTCCTAATTCCCTGTCCCAATTCCCAATCCCAGTTCTCCCTAGCCTGGGCGACTTGTTGGGCTATAGCATGGCTCCTTCTCTGCCCTTTCATGCTGGATTTTCCTCCAAAGGAAACTGGGCACTGGGCAGAGGATGGGAGATGAGACCTCTGTCTTATCCCTACGGTCTGTCAGGAGCTGGTCCTGGGAACTGTGCACTTCTTACGTCCCACAGTTTAGACACAGCCATAATGTTTATGGCGAGCAACAGAAGTGAAGTGTTTCCAGGTTTGTTCAGCCTTTGCTGATAGAGTTGTGTCTTCTTTATACCAATAGCCTTCCAGATGGCGTGATCTGGAAGAGGTATGGATCTGCTTCTGATCACAGATCTACCTATACTATCTAGTTAGCACTCACAGTTACAGAATCACAGAATCTTGCAGAAACACTTGCAGAAACTCTTGTTATGCACTTTTTTTTACTTTTGCCATAATAGCCTGCAAACACATGTATGAGTGGGGCATCATTTGCAAGTGGACACCTGTTTCCCGCCACTAAAAATTCAGCTTCTCCCTAAAACAGATATGAAAAATAATGAAAAATAATGGTTGGTAGCTCATATGTCATTTAGATCTGACAGGACAGATACTGAAAATTCAGAGAAAAGCAAGTGTTAAGAACTGAAAGACAAAATTGTGTAGAAATTTAAGTATAAAAAATGAGAGCTTGTCTGCTCTTGTCTTAACCAAGGATGTCAGCTAAACAGACATGTTGACAGAAATAATTTGCATTTTTTGCAACTCAAAACAGTTATTTAATAAGTGACTCTTAGAAGGGATTAAGATCATGTCTAATCATTTGAATCTATTTTTAACTATTTTCCATCTAGTTCCACCAGACCAGCCAAGACTCACTGTATCCAAAACTACATCTTCCTCTATCACTCTTTCCTGGATACCTGGAGACAATGGTGGCAGTTCTATCCGAGGTAATATAACTCAGGTTAATTGCAACTTCTTACTAAATTATCATATGTTGATAGGATTACTATATAATTATGAATGGCTACAAAAAAAGAAAAACAAAGCAATCTGTATTGCTGTCAGCGCTTAATGTGCACTATCATTGTGATAACAGCTTTCAGTAAATTACAGTTTCTCTTTGTGGTGGTTTAATCATGGATTTAATCACTTTCTTCCAGCGTACCCTCAGCTGTTATGACAGTTACTCTCTCTGATTTTCCAGACATGTAATCTCTAACCATTCATTTCTGAGGGTCCAGGTTCATCATCTGGTATTTGTTGCTGATTGAAGGGTATTTAGAAATGTCTATCCCTTTCTTTTCCCTTTGAAGCAATCATAAAAATGGTATTTAAGCTGTTGTAAGGGTAGGCAAAATGTATTGCTTGGTATCTTTTAGTCAGGGGAGAGCTGTATGTCTTCCTGTGCATGGGATTTTTCTAGTTTTATTAGGTCTTTAAAATGACTTGTCATATTACCTGCAGAATTTGTGGTTTCTGTCTGGCTTATAATTGCCACCTGTGCTTTCCCTGCAGGTTATATTTTGCAGTACTCGGAAGATAACAGTGAGCAATGGGGTAGTTTTCCCATTAGCCCTAGTGAGAGGTCCTACCGTTTAGAAACACTGAAATGTGGCACTTGGTACAAGTTTACTCTAACTGCTCAAAATGGAGTGGGGCCAGGACGCATCAGCGAGATCATTGAAGCCAAAACGCTTGGAAAAGGTATGTTGATTTCCATCCCCTTTGCTCACCTAAAGCTGTTGCATTCTGCTGTAGGTCTTGGTTTGATGAGAAGACAGACTTGGTGTCTTAATATTATTGGCTTTCGAAACATTTCCAATTGTGTCCATGCTGTGACAGAAGAGGCTGTCGCTGTGGGACTTGAAGCATGTACCAGCTGATACTCCTTCCTTATTTCTCTAATTTTTTTCTAAGATGAGTTGGTAGATATTTGGGAAGGGGGTGTCTCTGCTATCATAGGCTATAGCAGTTCCAACTACTGCTATTGCCATAAGGAAATTGTTTCCTCTCCTGTTGTAAAAATTCAGGGTTTTATTGGTCTGGATGTTGAAAGAAGATGCAGAGTATATTTATCTGTAGAGGAGATGGAGCCAATGTCTCATTTCTGCTCCAAGCTGGTATTGCAGGAGCCATGCAAGTAGCACCCTTTGACCAGGATAAGTGTCAAAAATAAAGGAAAAGTTTGCGCAAAACTCTGCAAGGCGAAACAGCCAAAATTTGTGGAATTCTTAGCTAACTCAGCAATGAGTCCCATGATCCCAGTTGCTCAGGGTAGTTCCATGTTGCAAGTATGTGTCAGGATTATGAGCAAATTTTGCAACAGACTCTCTTAAAGAGGCACTTTAGAAAGTCTTACCCCTAACTCAACAGAGTGGAGTAGCTTTGCATAATGCTCTAAAGATGACTTTATCTTGTAACTCTTCACTGGTTGTAAGAAATACTCTGATTTGGGAACAGTTTCATAATAAAGATAGTTTGCTGTGATAGGTACATCTGCCCTTCTTTATGCTATTCATCACACCTGTGCTGTTGCAGATCTCCCAAGCATCACAACAAGGTGGGCATTTCATTAGACAGTGGCATAGGGAAGACCTGGTATGCAGTAGATGTGATTGGTATAACTTGCTGAAGCTCAGGGGAGACTGCAGATCAGCTGCGTACATGCTGAGATTATCAGTAGTCAGGGAGAATGATCTGCTGCCCTTAAAGAAAGGGACGTTTAGAGAAGTAGAAGTTGAGTGTTCTAGTTTTATTTGCCTGAAATGTAAGGTTTACACTTCAAATACACTGCTTCAGATAACATCCAAATGGTTCATGAGAAAGCAGATCTCCTGACCTTTTGAGTTTCTTTGGGACTTGATATACATGCCTGAAAACTACCTGTGTTACATTTACAGACTGAACTAGGTACCGTGTGATTTAGAATGCTAGATCATTCTAATTTATGTGAGAGCTCCAGAAGCATCTCTGTCCAAAAGTATTAACAGAGCCTGTTGAAATAGTTCATAATACCCAGTAGGAATCACCAGTTTCTTTTAGATTCCTGTAGAATTTAGAAAAGAGAGTACATTTAGGTACATCTCGTCAAGACACAAGAATGGCAAAAAGACTCTCATTGGATAAGTTATCCTTTATTATACAGAATAAAAAAGCATATTATAGATAATTTTCATCTTATTAGGTGTAACTTCCAATAGTAAAAATATTTTGTTTCTGCTAAGCAAATAGCAATAATACTTTTAAGTGCTCTACATTAATATTTAATATAAATAACATTTGTTGATGACCTGTCTTGTCCACCTACTGTCATTATTTCAATTCTAAGGTGCCATTTTTACTGTCATTGCTCCTGTATTGCGTAGAACTGTCAAAAAAACTTTAATGTATATATCAACAGAAACCAACATTTGATCCCAAAGCAGGAGAAGTAAATAGAAATGTCATCCCCTTTCTGAACGGAAACATCTTAACTCAGAAATGCAAATTTCAAAGTATATATTATTTTCAAATATATCATGTGCAATGTCAACATATTAATATTTTTTAAAATTTGATTTTTACTTGCAAGTTCTTCAAAATTGCCATTTTCTGCAAATGAAAGCCTCAGTACTCTCAAACAAAATTGTGTTCAATTCTACTTCAAAAGAAGACTACAGCACCAGTGGACAATCTTAAAGTGTATTTGTCTTCTATGATATTTCTACATGGTGTTCTGAACCCTTTCTTTTTTGCATAGCAGTGAGCAGGGGCATTACAGATATGAACTGCCTGCACTAGATTTACAAGTTCACTCATGCCAGACTACGCAAACTGGCAAATCACGTCCATGCAGAGATGTATGGATATTTTTTTCACATATGGATTTGAAAATCTAGCTTTGTGAGTCTGGGACAAAGTGTGAAAAAAAAACATTTAAGAAGGGGAGGGGGGAAGTTGAATATACAGACATTGAGTTTAAGATGAAGTTAGGATTGTCCTAGAAATTATTCTCTTAATTTTGTATTTTTGAGAGTCCTGTATCTGTAATACTTAAGCATTTCACTTGAAATATATCATTGCTTCTAGAGCCACAGTTTTCGAAGGAACAAGAGCTCTTTGCTAGTATCAACACCACAAGAGTGAGGCTGAACTTGATAGGGTGGAATGATGGTGGCTGCCCCATCACCTCCTTCACCCTGGAGTATCGGCCATTTGGGACAACAGTCTGGACAACTGCCCAGCGGACATCCCTGTCAAAGTCCTACATACTATATGACCTCCAGGAGGCAACCTGGTACGAACTGCAAATGAGAGTATGCAACAGCGCTGGCTGTGCAGAGAAACAAGCCAAATTTGCAACACTCAATTATGATGGCAGTAAGTATATCTTTTTATTTACACGTCTGAGATACTGTTTTTACTCTAGTTTCTTGTGTGATTTTTTTGTTTGTCTGTCCTTCCTTTTTTTCCCCCATAAAACCCTTTTTGAATCTGCTAGCCATGCTGAGAGAGGGGTAACAGTCTCAAAGACATAAAATGCTTATTGATTTCATGATGATAGGCTGCCAGGCAGAAAAGAGGAATTGTTTATTTGTCCTCGCTGAGGAAAAGCTCCAGCACCAAAGTCAATCAACCATGAGACACATAACCATAGGACACTAGGTGTTATTAGTTCCAGTGGTCACAGAAGCACTTGCTAGTATTTCATGCATCCCTTCCGTGAAATTTTTGTCTTCCATACAATTGGTTCCTACAGCCATTCACAGCGGTGACTGGCCTCATTGCTATTCCATGCAATATCCTTGTGACACAGCTCAAAACCCATTATGTGACACAACGGAGCAGCTAACTAGCCTGTCTTCCAGGAAAGCCTCCAGACAACATCCTCCAAGGGCAAAGCAATGGCAATGCTATTATCCCTATTTACACACAGGGGCAAGTGAAACTAATGGCCGTGACAGATGGCTCTGTCATGCCCAGCAGCAGGGCACAGGGGATGAAACAATTGTTGCATCCTGCCCTTCTGCCAGGGGTTACTGCCCACCCTGCAAAAGCCAGAACATGAGGGCAAGAGCAAACGTGCCAATTTTTCAGTCACTCCAGCTCGTATCCTGGCATATTTATTGAAAGTGATGGTGGCACATGTGTGCTTCTGCTGACTCTATAGTGGGAAATTGCTGTATTTCTGGCAAAAAGGCAATACAGATAGCTCCAGATGGCAGTCTCTTGAATTGCTCTAGTGTGAATTGCCAGAGTTTTTCTGGAGAAATCCAGTGTAAAATGCTGTTGTGTTGCCAGAGGTATTGAGCTGTATGGTGCAATCACTTGGCAACATCTGTACTGTTAGATTAAACAGCAGCACTAGTGAGCAAGTTCGAACAAGAACTGATAATTGTCCAGCGACACCACCAAATTATTAATCATTCATAACTGTGTTGGTAACACTTCTCCCTGCCACCATTTTGTCCCACACAAACCAGTGCTCTCCAGGACAATACCCATGTATGGTGCAGGGAAGAGCAAGCAACAGGGACCATTCCCAGTCAGAAGTATGGGATATGAATCAGGCTGGGTTTAAACCTCTGCATCTTACACATCCCCTAATACTATCCCAGTCTTTGTGCTAGGTACTCATCAGTTGCAGATAATTAATGACACATGCCCTCATGGCTCACCCTTTTGCAAATAGCACATCCCCTCATGTTTTTTCTGCGAAAATGTCATTTTGGTAAGCTGCCTCACGGTCATCACATTATTTCAGACACTCTAAAAAATTAAGAGAAAGATTTTGTCTCAGCACTTTGGAAAATGAGATCCAAGTAGTTATTATACAAATGTTGCCAGGTCTTGCCAGGTAGACTTAGGACCTGTTTTACTGAGCAGTATAGATGTCAATAATAAATGTATCAAGTATTATGAGTTAGTTTCTTGCCACTTTACTTAGCCTATCCTCTTTTCTTTCCAGTGTCTTTTTACAAGTAGTATGCAACTTTCAGTGATTTTTTTTTTACATCCACAATTATTGTTACATATATATGACTGGGGCATACAGTCTTAAGCCATACCTTAAAATGAGATTATACGAAAATGCAGGTGCGGAGCCTTAAACTCCCACTGATAGCAGTGAAATCAAATGTATGCTTAAATGAACTGATTTGAAATGTTGTCAGACTCTGCTTTTTGGTTAGGTGATGATACTTACCTTGCTTTCACTTACTGTGACCTGCACACCATTTGATTTTGTGTGTTGCTGTATGACCACTTTAAAAGTGAGAAAATGAAACAATAAAAATATTTCTAGCATTAAATTTCCTGGGCCACTGCTTCTGGTCAGCTAGAAAATTTCTCATTTGATGGTTTGATGGTTTTGTTTGTCAAGCATGCTTTGCCAGGACTATATTGTGCCTTAGAGAGGCAGCATGATATCAAATACTAACCGCGAGGTTGAGAGGGGAAAACATGGCTGGAAAAGCAAATTTCAGTTTTTGAGTTTTCTGAATTTGTTATATTTGATGCAGAAATAAAATGATAAGTTTAATATTATTATTATTATCATTAATGAAAATGAAGATAGTCTATTCCCACGTAAGGGGTTTCATAGAAGAACTATTTCAGTGCTTCTAAAGCAAAATTTGTCCCATACAGAATCCCAGCTCCCCATTCATTTGTTCCTTGGTAAACTGCGTAGGCTTAAGGCACTTCAGAGTTGGAAAATAGCATCTGATTAAAAATCAACATTTTCTATCAATACTTCATGCAGAAATTTTTGCTTTCATAGAGAGTGAATTTTTCATTTACAGAAAGCATGCCCGTGAAAATTTTTGGCCAGCTCTGCTTTTGAGTGCTAACCCTACCTCTACCATTGATTCATCTTGTGATGTGAGATTAGTGCCTTCCAGCTTCTAGAGGTCACAGCCACCCTTAGGATAAAACAGACACAAGGATAGTACTTTGAAGATTAGATAATACATGTATGAAAGTTCTAGGATACCAAATGCTAAGAACAAGCTTAGGAGCTTTAGCAGTCTTAAGATAAAGCCTTTGTAAACTTTGTAGAGATCCTTGAGTTACGTGGTCTTTCAGTCATTTTGTTGGGACTGCAGTAGCAGATTGTTATGTGTGATAGAGCTCCTGAGAAATATCATGGCTACGTGTCCTTTACCTTAAATCTCTTCATGGTGAATTAGGTCAAAAGGTTAATGACAGATCTATGTGCAACTTTTTGCTTTCCGTTCATAGATATTTCAGCTAACCATTTTCAGCTTACAGATTTTATGACCTTCCTGCCCCTTGTTTTTCAGAACATTTGCACTCAGTACTTAAGGAGATATTTTTAGCAATGCGCAGCTGTAGTGTGTAGTGCTGCAAAGGATCTTCCTGACTCAGAGATCAGCTACTCAGTAGCCCTGACATTAAATCAGATCAGCTTGGTAGCTTCTCTAAACTATGCTAATTGATTCTAGCCCACCAGGGGACTTCCTACTGTGAAGAACAGTTAGGACACAGGAAAACACTTGGTAGTCCTAAAGTCACAAGGTGCAATGGGAGATGCTGGAAGGGCTGCAACATAGTGGAAAATGGGTTCAGAGACATTCAGATTACAACTTCTATGAAGCACCAGTAAAACAGGCTAACAAAGGGCGATGGTGAATTGACCTGGGGAAAAAAAAAAGCCTCCCAGTTTGTCTGGGACTTTATTCTGAGAAAAGCTTTGACTATTCCACTCCTAGCCAACACCTAGAATGACAACAAATGTTGAAATGGTGTTTTCTCAATGGATAGCAGGTTTAGGTTTTGGTAATTTCTAATACAATTGCTGAACATCCACAAATTGATAATGTGAAGGATACATAAACTTGCAGTATGTTTTTTTTAATCAAGTTTGTACTGCCTCTATATAACGTTATGAGGTTTACACTTTACTTGGAAGAGCTATGGAAAATTATAATCGCTTACCTAAACACTTAAGGTTTACCTGAAATTTAGGCCACTCTTAATTTGATTTGCATGATTAAGGAGAGCAAGACATAATTTTGGGTAATATTGAAACCAACCAATAATGGTCTGTATGACTTTAATTCAGAGCAAAATTTGGCCCTTTAGTATTCAGGAGGGTTTAGGAGGATTTAGAGACGGTTATTAGTATTACCTTCAGGAGCTTGAAGTTCTTTCCATTTCTTTATCTAATCATTTTGTTTGCCTTTAGAGTAGTGCAAAAACTGTATCTCAGTTAAAACAAGATGAAAAAATCAAGCTGTGTGTTTATTCCAAGAAATGGCAAATTAGAAAAAGAAGGGAAATTATGGGGAAGAACTGCAATGGAACAGTAGGAAGATATTCAAAATGCAATTGTAAGAAAATAAATTTTCCGAAGTACCTGATATAGGTTTGGATGGTTGTAGCTTTTCTGTTTATCTCCATCCCTTTAGGGAACTACTCATTATATGCAACTCAAATAGCTTTTCTGAAAAAAACATGGCTTAGAATTCTACATTTTCACTGTGGTTATGCCACTCACATTGTACTACATCATATCACTTTTTTTTTTCTGATACTGTATGGTACATAATGAGATATAACTATATCACACAATGCAGCAATTAAAATGTAAAAAAGGATGTACCTGCTTTTCTATCATCTCACCCTCCTAACCTTTTAGCAAGTAAGTAGCCACTTTTATGTTTCAGTAGCTGGTTAAAATTGAATAGCTTCCATCGAAAGTCATCACAGTTCACAATACTTGCGTGTTTCTATCCATTTCAAACAAATCCCCATTTTATAGCCTCATTTGTGGTTGCATTCAGCAGTTTAATAGTAATCAGGAAATGAGTGAGAAGCCTTCCATGGCTAAACAGCCTTCCAAAGAAAGTGCTGCATTCTTCTCACATCCTTTAGAAGTAAAGAAAAAAAAGAATTGAAGATTTCAAGTATCATATATCACCAGGAATCCAGGTATATTCAAAATGCAAATATGTCCCAAAATGAAAAAGTGAGCTGCTTGACGATGCCAGTAGTTTGTAGATTCATTTCCCTCATTTCACTCTCAGAATTTGATTGTTTCTATCCAGTGTTACTCTCCCGTTTTACTGATGAGTATAATGTCAGACACTCTTTAGCAAATTAGCATCAGGTCAGCTATCTGAATTTCAGATCAATATGACTGCTGCACCTCTAAGACATGATATAAGAATGTTTCTGTGCAAAGGATTCATCTGATGTATGTAGCACAAAATGAACTTCGTCAAATACATTCCTTACAAAGAAAAGCCCAGCAGGAAGTATGAATATGTCGCAGCAGTGCTATTTTCCCATAGTAAGGAGTAACATACATAGATAGTAATTCTGAGATCTCTTACAGCTTTGTAATTATTTAATATGACTTAAAATTAATGGTAGTATTTGACTGTATAATGGGCATGGTTTTCTTTCATCAATGAATGCACCTCTTCTCAATTTCTGATAATCTATGAGTCTCTGCAATCAGTACCTTATTACCAGTGTGACTGGTTACGTGTGCATGGCCATTACACACACAAACATAGCATCCACCCTGAACATGATAAATCCTTCTTAATGTATGTTCTGCGTGCAGCTGAAGCATATAACATGCCATATTCCCTGAGAACTCAGTCTTTTGTCTTCATCAATAGGCATCTAATATCATGCCACTGTTTCCAGGTACAATCCCTCCACTCATTAAATCAGTTGTGCAAAGTGAGGAAGGGCTGGCAACCAACGAAGGGCTAAAGATGCTGGTGACCATTTCCTGTATCTTGGTTGGGGTCTTGCTGCTTTTTGTGATGCTGCTGATCGTGCGGAGGCGGAGGAGGGAGCAGAGACTGAAGAGGCTGCGAGGTAAGATGAGAGCTGTGGCATTTATTTCTGCATATGCATACTCCCTGAATATGAAAGTACAAGTGGGGCTGCACGTGACTAAACTGTTCAATTCCCAGTTGGTGTCATTTTCCTGCAATACATAACAGACGTGAGGCAACAAAGCATATATATGTTTTCTACAGAAATTCCTTTTTTCATTTGGTAGTAAACTTCTAAAAAATGACACTTGTATCCATTGTTATTATTTTGCATGGGGGAAAGGAAAATAATTCTCATGTGTTGGTGTTTGTTTGTTTCCCTTTTTTTGTTGTTTGTTTCCTTTGTGAATGGTCTTGATAACCTAAAATCGTATTTTTTTTGAAGGGTAAAATCAGATGTTCTGAAGATGGAGGAATTTCAGTTTTCCAGCAGATGCAAACCATGACTCCCAAATTACAAAATGAAAGTAGCCACATGTTAGTAGGCTAGAAAACACAACCAGATACTCTCATATTTGTTACCACATCTTTTTCCCTGTGATGTGTTATAACAGAACTATTACAACACTTAATTGTTCACTGACTTTTCATTGTCGCTGAGCCATACTTTTCTCTAATCCTTATTCAAATTCAGGTGTTTGCTATGTGAATAAGTTTTAGATCTGTGAATTCATTTAGCTCTATCAATCTTCTAGTAAATACCCCTGGCTGAGCCACAGCCAGGTTTTTGACCCTTGCAGTCTACCAATTCTGCACTTGGCCCTGTAGGTTTTCACTAGCACACGACAGCAAACCTTACACTAAGGGTGTTTGGGAAAAAGCCTTTCCAATCACACATTGAATAAATAGTAAAGCTATTTATCATCTGCAAAAATAAGTCTATTCATTTCCAAGAGCCACCAAATCGTTTAGTTATTTGTATTTTAACCAAAATATGATCATGATATATATTAAAACCAGGGTCAATCCTGTGTATTCTATCTCACTTCAGCATCTACTCATCTCTCTTTTGGGTCTCATTTTGTCTTTTGTAACAATATATTGGATGTTTTTGCAAAAAAAGACAGAGATACAGGTCTCTCGGACATGGGTAAATTCATAGATCAAAGAGGACAACTAGCCTTATGGTTCATATGCAGCTCTGGAAATCACTGGAAATCACTGGAAATCAGGGCATCTGGATGCTTTAGCTTGTATAATAACTTTCTCATTCAAAATCTGTTAATTCATTTACCTCTGTGCAGTTTTTTTATCAAAAAAGTGGTGGGTTAAGGGTGAAGAAGGTGTTATCTTATCTTCTCAGAAATACTGTGGAACTTCAGCCAGTAACGAGCAAGATATTTTGAGCTCCTTGGCTCCAGGAGATGATGGCTGTGCACATCTATTTTTTCATGGTTAATTTACAAGTATTCATAGATTCTTGAGTTACAGTCCCTTAAGGAAGGCGGATGATAACTGGCCAGTATGGCTTTTGCATAGCATAAGACTCCTCTGAATTATTTCCTCTCAGAATACAGGAATTTAGAAAAATATCTGATCTTCACTTAAACTTACACAGTGACAAAGAATCCATCAGTACTTTTGATTAAAGTCATCAGTATTTAACTACCATTTCTGTAAAATTTGTGTCTCACTTCTTATCTGAATTTGTCAAGCTACAGCTCAACATCCCAGCCATCTGTTCCTGTTATACTTTTGGCTGCCATACAGGGACTGAAGTTCTTTTCTGTATCATATTTTCAGTCTCTGAGGATATTCCTTTTACATGGTGGTAACCAAGTAATTTCTTAATGTTTTCATTGGTAAATGAAACAGATGAATCTTCTTTAATTTTTCTCTGTAGTTTTCCCATCATTTATTAATTTCAAGGCTTTTATCTGGTCCCTTTGCAATCTTTACATAGCTTTCCTCATCTGTCTATGCTAGAAATTAACATAGTATTCCAACAACAGACATATCAGCATCAGATAGAGAGGTAACAGCCTTTCTTCTTTCCCTTTATAGTCTGCTGTCTATATCTGCAAGGATCACCTTTTTGGGTACAGCATTATTTTAAGAGTTTGCGTTTAACATCTTATCCTTTGAGATAATCTGACAATTCTCTGATTACAGTGCAACAGGATAACATTCTCCATTGTATAGCTATGGCTTGTATTCTTGATATATGAACTTATACTAATACAGATACATTGCTATCTTGTAGCCAGCCTACCTGATGATCCAGATTGTTATGCCTTAGTGACCTGGCATTTTCATTATATTTTAGCTACCTAATTCTTGTGTCATTTTCAAACTTTTATCAGATATTATTTCATTTACTCCAGACCACTGATAAAAGTACCAACAGTGTGATGTCCCATGGTGCATGATGAAAAGAAATACTAAACAATTATTCTCTTCTTAAAATTGTATTTTGAATATGTTGAAAGCCATGTAAAATGGCTGCTGTGTTAATTTTTTGCATCATGATACTTTGTTTTTTAAATATTTTGAGGTACCAAGACTTTGCTCTAGAGAAATATAAATATAATATTTTAATGTTACTTAATTGTATCTCAGTGAGTTTTTTCAATGTCATCAATTCTCTGAATTTTAATCTCATTTTAAAAAATCAACTTTGTTTGACATGGCTGACTGACCACAAGCCTGTATTGATTGGCCTCAATTATTCCATCTCCTTTAATTCATTTCATCAAGCTTCATTCCATTTTTTTTCCTCATTTTGCTCATTGCCAAGATCAGATTGATTGGACTTCAGTAATTCAGATTTCTTTTGTTCGTTCTTTTTGAAGACTGATCCCGTGTTAGCCATTTTCTGCTCTTTGGAGGTTACTTCATGTTCTAAAAGTCTTACTGACAATCAGTATTGCTGTTCCAGAGAACTCCTTAGTAAGTTCTCTAAAAAAATCTTGTGTGCAAGTTCTTCTGATCTCCTAACTAAAAAAAATGTTTTGCTCTAGTAGTTGTTGTGTTCAACTTTCATCTGAATTAGTTTTGAAATTGAAATCCTGTCATTATCACTTGATATGCATCACTTGGCGGGGTTTCTTTGAGGCACAGGACTCATTTTTCCTAAATCATGATTCCACCATTGACTTCCCTCTAGTCTAAATCAGAAATAATAGTTTTCACAGTGGGACCTTCTAAAAGAATTTATACAAGTTACAAATTTAATTCTTGCTTTTGTGGCTCCAGGAGATGTGTTTTCTTTGAACCTGCTTGACAAAGAGGAGTGGGAATTGCAGATTTATTTGCAGTACATTCTGCATACAAACATTTGTATCTGTACTTATAGACAATGGGCTTGTCATTCCAGTTTCTGTGGGGTAAAACGTAGCATAAGAGCAGCAGTCTCTCCATTCTTAATCCTTTTACTCCTTGTTTTAGCATGTAGTGACAGGCAAACCTTTGTCTTCCTCCTGTGTCATGCCCAGTATGATTTATTTCTCCCGGAGTATTCTGTTTAGAAAGAAAGCACAGTTTTCAGCAAAGCCCTGATTTTTTCCCAGTTTAGTAGTTCCACAGGTCCGGTCACAAGAAGGTCAATTGACTGCAGGAGTTCATGCAGCCATTCAGAAGGTCAACGTGTATTATAACAGAGAACCCTGATGACTTACCACTCTTTCTCCTTACTATTAGCCTAGCTCCACTACTACCGTAATAGTTTTTCCTTTGTTTCTAAATCCAACTCACCTTAATCCAAGCAGAAAGCATCAGCACGGCATGATAGTTCAGAAGTGACAGCATGCAATTTAAAACTGTATCACGGCCCCTGATTTCCCAGGGGGCAAGCCAAATGTGTTAAGAATTTTAAAGGCAGTTGCCCCAGCAAATGGAAGTGAGGGCTGTCGCTGGGTCGGTGCCTGTTGGTGCAGTCATGTGTCAAACCCACAGTGAAGAGCAGTTTGTCTTTTTCGCTAAGGCATGGGGCGATGCTTGGCTGGAGCGGGAGATTGCCCCCTTCACTCTGTCATTCATGGCCTCCCCAGTCCCTGTTTTCCCCACCTGAAAGCTGGGAGATAGGACACTGGTAGGGTTACTGACTCATTTTATGAAGTATTCTTAATTTACTGATCAAAAGTGTAATGTAGGAAATACACATTATAATCTGTTATCTGTACTCATTCCTTTGTGAAACTAGCATTTCTCCTGTATCTGATGTTTTGGACACACTGTTATCATAGTCAGTTGCTTTTAGGCTTCTGGGTTTTGCTTTGATAGATGCATAAGATCTCTTATCTTCTTGGGACATTTGTTTTGGTCCAGTCCTACATTAACCTGTGTGCCCAGTACAGCCATCATTAACTACAGAACGCTGCTGACCATTGTAACAATCTGCTTGAATAATTAGTACATTTAGACCCTGCTGATAGACTTACTTTTTTTCCTCAGTACTTCTTCATTCAGCTTTTGACATGTAACATGATCTTGCATGATGCCTCATGTTATTTTTCATTGAAGATGCACAATCTCCTTTGTATCTGACCAAGAATGCATATATGTTAATGAGCATTTGAATATGTGCTACATACATTTAATAGTGAGAACATAACATTTTTTCCAGATGCAGCATGGAACACAGCTATATGCTGTGCAGCACCTGAGAACATGTGAGGGAGGTTGTTTGTCATTTAATCCTGGTAAACAAATCTAAAAAGCAAACTGAACGACATTGGGCCAAGCAACCTTCATCTTTGTCCCTTCACCTTTTCTTGAGTTGTGAATTACTTGCACAAATATCCATAGTCTTCACTTAAGGAGGCAGCAATTGCTTCACAAAAGCTGCTAGCTGAATGAAAACAATGTTTGCATATTAAATCACCCTTATTATGTGTGCCAGAGGGAGAATATGTGCATAGTCTCTTCACGATCCTAGTGCTGCTAGAATAACAAGAAGCATCATAAAGTTTGCTGAAAGAAACATGACTTGGAACCAGAGCATCATTTTTTTTTGTATTCTTCAAAAGAACTGGGTCCCTTTCTGGATCCTTAGAAGTCAGTAGCAAAACTCTCTCTGACGTCATTTGGGAGCAGCAGCAGTGGTAGTTTGGTTTATGACTGATGATAAAGACATTGTCATCTACTATGTAGTGCCACTTATAAGAGTGTTAACAGCAAAAGGTAATCCCAAACAAAGTGAAAAATAGAAAGTCTGAGTGCCTAAATGGAGCACTGTTTGGATTAGATGGGACATCTCAGACAAAGAGTCCTTCTCTCCACCAGGAATCTGCCATGCTTTGTGCTGAAAAGGGATAGGGGAAGTAGTAGGTGAGGAATAAAGCTTAAAACAGGCAATCTGGCACAGTGTCAGAGAAACAGAATGTAGAAAGTGGATGGAAGGGGTTTTGTTGAGGTTTTTTATGAATAAAAAGAGCCCTTTGTCCATTCCTTTTAAAAAAGAATACAAATGTAGCCAGAGCGATGCATTAAGATGGTGGTTTGTTTCTGCCTGCATCCTCTGAATTTTAAAGGCAGGATATTTAATAGGATCACAAGCAAGGAAATTGTTGTAGGTGTAGGAGACCCAAGAGGTGATTAAGGAATAAAAAAGGTGAGATGGAGAAAACAAAGACAAATTCAGTAAATGTCTTGGCAGGTGCTGGTAGGTTTACAAGCAGCAGATAAAAGAAGAAATTTAAAGTTTGACATAATAGGAGAGTTGCTTGAAGACTTAGAACTTGGAATTGTTTTCTTCTCGGATTTGCTTCACTTGGTTGCACAGAAGGCTGCTTTGTTGCTGTGTGATATACTTAAGGACTCTGGAGTCAGCATTTTTAAGTGAGTTTGTTTAGCGGCAGACTGCAGGAGAACAAAGCATAGCTGTCTATTTGTGCTGAAAAATACTACAGAAATTATTATATTATGTTGATAAAGTTTTATAGAAAGCTACCTGAAGAACAGTGTGAAGCAACCTTCAGCTGTATCTTTTGATCTGATCAGTACCAGAATAATTATATCCCCAAAGGATTAAATGCTAATAATAACAACAATGACAACAACAGGAGGAATATTTCTCCTTCAGCAGCACCTCATTTTGCAGAGCTGATCCATGTGGGAATAAGCCACCTCCTGTTTTGTGTATAGACTGTCCTCTGAAGACCCAGTAGTAGTTTTGATTTATTGCTAGTGGAAAAGCATTCATATTTGAGAGCAACCAAACAAGTTGACTCCTTGGAGACCTCCCTTGCTCAGACCTCCATGCAGTCAGGTTTGGTTTGGAAATGGCAAGTTGGCAACTGCTCACCCAGTTTGGGTTTGGCTCCTACCCCGAGATGGATCAACATTTCTGTCTTCTTGCCTTTTCTTCCTTCCTCACCTGTTCACTTGCTAACCATGGCATGAAGGAAAAGAGATCCCTGTTACTTGTTAAACTGTTCCTACTTCTAATAAGTTTCTGTAGTTTTTTCTAGTTAAGCCAATGGTAGCTTGTACTTCTCTAAGCATCTTTGGTGCTACTGAGGAACTAAACAGGGATGTCTGGGGCAGAAATGCAGTTTCAGCAAAAGTAGGGACTTTTAGAGGTTATTTTATTCTTGCCACTGATCTGCGAAACAACAGTGGTCTTACACATGGATGATTGAAATCGCTTACTTCCTAATAATCCATCTAGCAAATAGATTTGCATTTGTGATGACATTTATTCTATTTTCTTCTAGATGCAAAGAGTTTGGCTGAAATGCTTATGAGGTAAGAATAAATTTAATGTTTTTAAATTGAAAAATGTCTGTCAACTATGGCATCATATTTAAAAATTATTATAGGGACAAACAGAGAAGTAAACCTTCTATTCCTAAATCCTTTTTCAAAACACACCATTTGACTGTTTGTTAAGAACTAGGACACATTGCTGGTTAGAAATGGGAGAAAAAAGACAATTTGTGGACAGTATCTGTGAGGGAATACAATGGTAAAAAACTAAGAACTCTTGTGTTAGTAGATTAAATCAGAGAAGCTGCGTAGGTCCATTTGGACATTTTTCCTATTCAGAAAAACATTTTCATAATATGTACCAAAGTAATTGCTCTTCAGAGATCATCTGATTGAAGGCAGTAAGTGCCTGGATGCGAATATCTCTAAACTTTACAGTTATATTTATGTAATTCACTATTGCTAGATGCTTATACCCGAAGGTATAGAAGAGCAGGTAAATCCGTTTATTATTTTTCAGTTCTGTTCTATCAGCTCAGCATCCAGAAATCTAATTCAGTTGTTGAATTGCAACAGAATGACTATTCTGGCACCACAGTTCTTTCAAAGATGGAAATTTCATATCTTCAATGTTTATTGTTTTATCTGGGGAAAATATTGAACTTTAAAACTGCTGCATGTATGTGAAAATGGGATCACCAAGGGATTATTTTTGAGTTCAAATGAGTTTTGGTTTGCTAGAAAGTCTTTTTATTTTTAAGCAACAAATTTGACAATGTCATAGATATTTTACCAAATGAACCATACTCTAAATTTCCTCACCCGTGATAAACTTCTCCTGCTACTGTAAGAATATACTTGCCAAAGACATGGAGACAGATGGTTTTAGTGTAAACTCAGCTCTACGCCATCAGTCTGCAAATACATCTGAATAGTCCCACTGATGTTAACAAGACTGGTCATGCAGGTCAGGTCATACCTTTCCTATCTGCCAGTTAGAAACCCCTGCGAGCAGCAGATTGCAGGTTTAAGCAACTTCAGGAAGATATGCTCTGATATTTTTTCGGTGTCACAGAAAACAGCACAGATTAGCATATGCAGCAAGTCTGTTCCCTAAAGAAACCGAGCATGGAGTGGCTGAACCTCCTGGATGAAGATATTCAGTCCCAGTGGCAACCACACATAATACCTCGACAAAACTGGTAAACCTCTGCTTTGACTCTGGTTAGCTTCACAAGTCTTATCACCGCCTCTGCAAGGCCATTTCAGAGTCTCACTCCTCTGACGCTTACAAAACTTTGTCAAACTGCCAACATATGTGCCCAGTTTTGACCCATTTTTCCTCTGCTGATGTCGACCTTCAAATTAAAGAGCTTCTTTTGCCCTCCCTGCCTGATGCACTCAGGCAGCAGTCACATCCCTTCCCAGCCTTTAGTTCAGAGCTGTTTTTCTAGGTAACTCATCTGCCACTGTTTCTTTTTGCTTTTCCTTTCACCAGCATTGAAATATGATCAAGTCAGTTTCTCCCATCTCATTTATTAACAAATGATCTTGTTTTTATTAAATAGTCACATTTTATATGTCTCTTCTGAAAGTGTGAACAAAGGCAAATCACTATTAAAACAGGACTTTAGAGGAAGTAGGGGATATAGGCCCTCATTTGCAGACGTGTCATAACTTGGAGCTCTCAAAGTGATGCTGTTTTGGGGAGCCTGCTTTCTACCAGCTAAATGCTCTGTCATTTGTGATAAATCTGTGAAATACCTCCAACCAAAACCTGAGCTACCCACCATCACTAGATGTTCCTGAAGATTTAGCATGATAATAATCAAAGGATAATAAGCCCTCTCCAAAGCAGTAGTCACATATTATAAAGATCCTGATATTTTATCTCTTTTAGATTTCACCAAAATCTTCTATGATACAAATACCAAGAAAGAGGATACGCCATGGTTTGTGCCTTGCTGTTTAAGTATTGGACAGAGAGCAGAAAAGATGATCCCCTGCTTGGTAGGAAGGTGTGAGGGATGGAGAGAGCTTTGTGTATCTTTCCCTTTGAGGAGATTTTTATGAGCATGTGTAAAGTGGATTAAGAATGGAGCTTTAGTCTTTGCTTTGAAAGTTGCTGGCTTTGGCTGTGTAAGTCAAATGTCTGGGGAGCAGCATAAGCCCCAGAAGTTAGCAGTTTAATGGGAGCTGTACAACTTGTTGCTAATACCTTAAATTCACAGAGAAAAATCCCTGCCGCTGTACAATCACAGCTTTTTAATGCTTCTTCTGGGTGAAAGCATCAGTCCAGCCAACTTCTTTGTAACAGTTCACTGTAAATCAGTATAGCAATTGACTGAGCTTTCTAATTTTGAACACAAGGTAAGGAATCTTTTCTCCCCAAATATTCCTCTGTCAGGCTGATTACTTACAAGATTTAGTTTTCCATACGTTTTTACACAACCAGCTTAGACATCAGGAAAGCATGAGGTGGCCTGACTCTCTGCCAAGGACCCAGAATGACTTCGGATTTACAGAGCACCATATTTAATCCCTTTACGTAACTAGCTTGGTAGGTTTAACCCTCTCCTGTGCATACAGATATTTTCAGTCACTCAAGTAAGTATTCTTTTATTAAAGATCCAGAAAGATTATTTAAAAGGGGGTATTCTTTTAACTATGCACACTCTTTCAAAATACCTTATACATTGTACGTCCTCTGGAAAAAGGCCCATTTATCAACAGACTGTACATAAAAGCTGTATTCAATCAGACCCAAAAGCCCACGTACCCAAGTATCTGTCTTTCATAGTGGCCAAAAGCAGACACCTTGGTAGAGTAAAAGACTACAGCAAATGCATACTGACTCATTCCCCAGCCAGGCTGCCAGTCTCTAAGAATTTGGAGCTCAGAGATTCCTTGAACCAGAGGGAATTAATTGTATTATACACAGATCCTTACAAGGTCTGACAGGTAAAGAATAACCATAGCACATGTTTAAGTTGGGAATTTTATAGCTGTAGGTTAAGGAAAATATAGGTAGATATGTTTCCTCCCTTTAAAGAATTAATCATTGGACTCCTCATCCATCAGACTGTTATAATACTTTGATGCCTGAATTTTCCTAGGTTAGAAAATACTTTGGCACCCAACTTCAAAATTGCAATCCTAAAAATCTTTGCCTCACTGCCAAGTCCTCGAGGCACTTAATTGCTGTTGGCACTTTAGGTTTTTATAACCTGAAAGTTGAGCTATTGTGGTCTGCAGAAAATAATTCAAAATTCCTTGAGCCAGAAAGAGATAGCATGCTAATCAGCAGCAACCCTCTTGCTAGTGCCAGTTGCCTGTTCTGTGTTTGGACACTCCATGTCACCATGCTGCTGCATAAAGGAGCATTAGACCAGTAAGGACGAGGAGAGAGATCACACAAAACAAGGCATAACTCTCGAGCATAGTAGGGAATTTTAATGAATATAAAGAGGCCTGGGTTCCAGTTCTGGCTTGAAGGACCTTCCACATATTTTGCATAAAGCTATACCTGGAGCCAAGAATGGGATTCATAATTCTTTCTTGGCAGGTGAGCAATATAACTGCAAACCTGGGGAACTGTCCTCCTGCTCCCTGTGGTCCAAACAGTACTTTTTGTGCGGTTGAGTACTTTGCAATAGTAGGAATATAGAGCATTCGTATTCCAGAAGAGCTTCTAGCTCTCACCGGGATTCTGGGGTCTGCATTCTCTGAGGAAAATGCCTGATTTGATCCCTTTGTCTCCCACATTCCTGGTGAGTGGAGAAGGGGTGTGAGGATGCATTTATTAAACTCAGTTATGTATTGCACAGATTCTATATGTATCTGATTGCATGTATCCTATAACTATTGGATTATTGAATATTAATTGAAATTGGACCTCAGAAATTCAGTTTCCTACTTGATCACAGGTTTGCTCTATGATTTTGGACAAGCCCAAAGTAGTCCGACTTTTCAAGGGCATGTATTCAAGCATATTTGGCCTGCAGATAATATATTTGTCTCTGATTCTCTTAACATTTCAGCAACTTGAGAGAAAACCAATAGGAGAGTGGCATCTAATCCATGCAGAGACTTTGCAGAGACTTTGAGAACGTCAGTGTGGAATTTATCTGCATTTTAGGATTCTAAATGTCTTTGAAAATTTATGTGCTTAATAAAACACTGTGACTACTATTCTCCACTGATTGTATATGGAGAAAAGTCTGGCAGCCCTTGGGTAGCTCTCCTGACATTTTGCTTCCATAATGATTAAATGAGGCACCAGTTGTAGGCTGTTTGAATGCATTTCAGCTATTCATCTGTACATGATGGCAACAGTACCACCTAACGACCCAGGTAAAGGCAGAGACTTTAAAGTTTGAGATGTGTAGATAGTGTTAATGCTGGGGACCACAAGAACAGGGAAAGCCAGAAGGTGAGAATCAGCCAGACAGGTGTACCTCTGTGCTTTGTGGATCTCATTCTTGGATTTGGACCAGAATTACTGACCACGTGACAAGGAAATTCCTCCGAAAAAGGACTCTAGGAGAACCTCCAAACCTGCAATAGTTAGGTCTTGCTCACGTGGAGACACAGCAGGAATTTAAGGCAAATTGTCTAGAGATGTGGGCTCATCACACATGCATTAATCGCCTATGTAGAGGCCTGCACTCAGGGAAGAAGTGAGCTTATCATCAAGGAGCTTAATAGTCCTCTGCTGATTCCATTAACAACAATAATTCATTGCCAAAGGAGAATTAAACCAGTGAACAGCTAATAGCTAATAGTTAAACAGCTATTTTACACTAGAAAATGAGCCTCCACTTGGATTTTAAAGCTCTTTGAAGTGTGACTACTTGGATTGCACTACTGGCTGATTTGTCTTATTTTCCCTCAGCTCCCCTTGCGTAAAGAAGTATTTGCAAATATTTCCTCTCCTCCAAAGAGTAATTACATGTAAAAGGGCAAAAAGTTCCTGGGTTTTTAGTGCAGTCTGAAGGTTCCTTGGTGCAAGCTCTGTACTAGGAATGATTGTAGCACTCAGTTTTACTATCCATTTTCATCTGCTTTCAGTAGACAGCTCATTTAAGAAGTCATTTTCTGGTACACACACTTCAAAATGAAATTGTTTCAATTTGCATAATGATAGAATAATAGTTTTATGTTCTTTTTTAGAATATTGCATCAATCAATTAGAAATAATCCATGAATGCAAACAAGATTTGCAATTTTAGTCTTCGAACATCAATGGGACTAAAACCTTCATTTATTTTATGCAATTTATTAATGGAATCTCTAGTTATTAATTTTCTATTTCATTTATCAATTCTAGTGATATTTGGAATTCATCTAAGGAAAAATAATGAAAAGTTAAAAAAAAAATTAGAAATTACTCAATATACCATTTTCCTACCAACCTGATTGATCAGCTGTGTGTTTCTTTACTCATATTCATGAGGAATGAAAGACAAGGTCCATCTGGCAAAGTGTTTTTACTAATTTAATTATATGACAACACTTGGAGAAAACAATATGAAATTTTCAGGAGATCCCTACTGATAAAGAATAGACCAAATCTCTCAGCACTGTGCATTCATCTGACTGCTTGTCATGTGCAATAAATGAATACTGTGCACTTGTTCTGAAGAGAGGAAAATAAGGTGTATGAGTATTTTGCTGATTATGGTTATATTATTTTTTGTTTGAGCTGGACAGATTTAAAATGAGGAAGTTTGCAAATATCTTTTCACTTAGGCTGAATGTTAATGTGTTCACTTCTGTTTTGTTTTTAGCAAGAACACCAGGACATCAGATACACTTAATAAGCAGCAGCAAACACTGAGGATGCATATCGACATTCCCAGAGCACAGCTTCTGATTGAGGAGAGGGACACGATGGAGACCATTGGTAAACTCTTGTTGGGCTTGTTTTCTCTGGTTAATGTTAAAGGCACTTCAGGTGGACTTCCTTTACCCCACACCTTTTCCCCACTGCACACATCAAGGAAGAAGAGCTACAAAGTAATTTGCCACATTTGAAAAGTGAACTGACTTTTTTTTCTCCGCTTTGAATAATTTTCCACTTTAAGTAAGCTCAGTACAGTATTTAAAATAATGCAGGACATTAGGAAAATGAAGCTGGTGGAAAGAGCCGCTTAAAGAAAATGTAAATGAAGACTGGCAGTTTTATGATTTTCATTTTGATTTCTCTTTTGGCTTTGACTAGACAGTTGGATCACTGGCATTACTTATAAGGAAAATGAAATTCTGAAACTACAATATCAGTATTTAAAGATTTGCAACAGCCAACTTCTAAAACTTACATGTTGCATATTGTATCCACCTGTTCATAGCAAATGATATTTCAACATTTTGATCAGTTTTCAGATTTTGTCTATCTATGCAAAATTCAAATCTAAACTGTTTCACACAACAGAAAATAAGATTTCTCATGTGGCTGGCACATAGGTGAACTGTCATGAAAAACAGAATTGTTTGGTGTTGGGTTTTTTTTCCAAATAGTTTAAACACAAGATGTCTGAAATCTCAACGGAATAAAAATACAACCTGATCTCGTGACTGTATGGGTACACACTGTGGCAAGGCACTCCAGAAGTACTGATCGATCTTGTTAGACTTCTAACTTTTTTGGATCAAAATCTGTGCAGAAGAAGCCTGTGATGGCTGAGAATGTAACAGCATCCCAGGGATAGTGTGGGCGGAGAGGAAAGCTCCACAAGCTGGGAGCAGCTTCTCTGCATCTCCTGTCCATGCATGCACTGGGGAGGGACAAGCTGCTTTAGCCCCGCACCCTGTCACACTTGCTGTCAGTCTGGCATGGGGGGATGGCGTCAGGAGACATTTCACAGTTTGCACTGCAGATTTGAAAAGGAGACCTATGCTTCACTTGAAATACAGACTTTTTTTAATCCTGATTTGAGCTTCCCAAAGTTTGTCTCTGTGATGCAGTCTTTTGTGCCAGGTTTCATCCTAAAGACAGTTTTTAGTTTGGGGTTACATTTGCTGAGCAATAGGGGGTTATAGCGGATATACCATTAGTGCCTTAACTGTAGCAATGCGATTAGTGCCTTGGTAATAGCCAGCTCTCCACAAAGCACTCAGAACAAGCAGGCACTTTGGCAGTTTTTGACATAGTTTACTGCCAAGAGGCTTTATTCCCAACCTGAATAAGAGCTCATCTTTTGCCAGAGACAGAGTAATTTGATTTCATAATGCTCATTCTATTTATGGCCTTCTTTGGGTAAAAAATGCTAGTTATGTTATTGTGCAGAACTGTTCGCTGTAATGGTGTCTTGTCAAGTTAAAAAAAAAAAAACAAAAACAAAAAAACAAAAAACAGGAATGCTTAGAAGAAGCGGATCAACCTCTGCTGACTAGTAAATGCATGGAAGCTGCACTGCTGCCAATCCCCTTAGAAATACATTGCAAAGCTATGTAGGATAGCATAGCAGGAACTTCTTGTGGCTTTTATTACCATTAGGAATGGATAAAAAGACAGTAAAGAATTCAAAAGAAAGTCTGATAGCATGCAAATAATTGTTCTGCAAGCACAGAGTAAGTGGAAGATTTATTGCTGTTAAACCTTCCACGATCAAGTGGACCAGATTCCTCTTTGGAGCAAAATAAATACAATGCAGAGATCACAACTGAAAAAAAAAGTAAGTGCTGTATAGCACTGGCCTTCTGCAGGGATCAAGGTCTGTGTAGAAATTTGGTGCATATATCCTACCCCTCGAGGAGGCAATAGGCAGCAGAACCATACAGCAGTAAAGGTCAGTGCTCACCTTTTTTTCCCAGTCCTTCTCAAGGTCAGGCTTCACCTCGCACCTTTCTTTGCAGCAGCAGGAAAGCCCATAGTCAGCTGGACTGACTATGTTGTGAGAAACTTACACGAATCACGCAGAGCTCCCCAAAGCTTCTTTTTCAAACCTACAGTAGTGATATTTGGTGCGGAGAGAGCTGGCAGGACTTAGCCCTTAACTTCCAGAACAGCAAAACACTGGACTTAAGGATGCTTCGCTGCCCTGCAAGTATATTTCCATTGTCTTCACTGTGGTACTCACATGCTTCAAAATAAGCAGCTCCCTAAGAACAGTCTTGGGTCATGGCCATCCCTTCTACAATATTCTGTCTCTGAGAAAAAGCTGACTGGTAGAGGGTTGGTTAGCAACAATACCTAACAACCTCCTTTTGGGAAGACTTGTGTGATTTCACTGAGGACATATGTTAACAAAAAGAAATAAATTGAATATGTTGTTGAAAAGCTCATCTGAGCTCTCTGAAAATGAAGGGGGAGAGGGCAGTGTTCAAAAGATGGGAAAGAAAGAAATCAGGGCCAAAAATAAATACACACAAATTAGCTTTTTGGAAGGATGCTTAATAGTCTGTCTTAGTTGCACATCTCTAAGGTGAAATTGTAAAGACAGGCATGAAAATTATACTTATTCTTTAGTTTTGTATGAAATTTGAGTTTAAACCCAGAGGCTCCCAAGCTGTGGAACACACTTCAGAGCTATGTTCAGCCCTGCAGAGAAGAGGGAGCTGCCCCTGTCAGTGGTGGCACCCAGCTGAAAATGAGTCTGGGGACTGGCTGTAAAGCTGTTATGAAGGCAAACCCAAAATTCATTATTCAATATCTGATGGGGTTTTTTACTTACAGATGACAGATCAACAGTTCTGCTCACCGATGCTGACTTTGGAGAGACGTCTAAGCAGAAGTCACTGACTGTCACCCACACAGTACATTACCAGTCTGTGTCACAAGCTACAGGACCACTGGTGGATGTTTCTGATGCCCGGCCAGGAACAAGTAAGCATATAAGAGAATGTGTTATCTGGAGAGCAGAAAGCTATAAGAAAATGAATACTGTGCTCCTGCAGTTGCACCCTCATGGGATTTTTTCTTCAATCTGAAGGTTGAGAGAAACCTATTTAGGTCAGCAGAGAACATTTCTTATACAATTGCATTTAGTGATTCAGTGTGGTAAAAATTGCATATGCATCTGAAATGTAGGTGTAATTTGAAATAATTCATACCTGGCTTTCATTAAACCAAATGTGTGCTAGATATTAATTTCTAGAATGTATTGAGTAAATTAGTTTAATGGCTTTTAGTGTCTAATATATTTTTTTCTTGGTGATCAATATTGTATTTCAAAATACGTCTTCCCTCCTTACCTCTCCATCAGGCAAGAAATACATTTCTCATTGCTTTTCTGAAAAAGTTGTATTTCCAGTTTTAGTTATTATGGTAAATTACTTTTCCCAGATATATTCATGTTGAGTTATTCTTATAGTGATTAAAATACTATCATAAATTAATACACTGCTGCAATCCATTCTTAATTTCTCTCATGAATGTGTTCCATATCTACGTAAATGGAAAAGAAAATCGCTACATCAAAGGAATACTTATGAGTTAGGAATATTACCAAAGCGTAGTTCACTAGCAGCATGCAGTTTCTAAAATCTCTTGGATTATTTCTATCCCCTTATTTTTTCAGAATTTGTTTACTTGGTGAGTTTGGTGAACATAAATGCTGAAAGCTCAGTTGTGCACCACCTAAAATGCAGATTATTTGAAAAATCTTCATTTCATCTTCATTTCCACGCCAGTCTTTAGAAATGATAGCTGTTCTAGTCCTGACCTTGCTGCTTTTCTAACTCTGATGGTGTTAAGCTATGGCTAGTTATTTCTTGAGGACTAGATTAGTACCACCATTTTTCATCTATGGAGACTCAGGACATTTGAATTAGAAGAGTCAAGATATGACTTTTGTTTTCTTTCTGGTACCACTTTTGCCTCACTCCTTTATTTCATGTACATGCTAGCTAGCCTGCTCACTAAGAGCAAAAAATATCATATCATTTTTATCACGTTGGCGGATCAAGATTGTCTGAGTAAACAGTCGACTCTCCATTGTTTTCCAACCCTGCCTTTTCTAATAAGTGAAGAGGCACCACCCCAAAATTGCCTGCCTGTACCACACCACAGCATTTTATAACACCAGCATCTTCCATTCCTAATCCCTTTTCTGTGTGCAGTTATGTGCTTCAGTCCACTGAAGTCAGGGAGAGACTGTCCTCAAATTAAACTGGGGTTTAACTCATGTATGATAGAGTATGATCTGTGTCCAGCCCAGCTTTGGAGATAGAAATCCACCGTCACTTTTATTATGCAGTAAAGATCTGATTGCAGCAGTGCACAGGGCTGGGTCAGAGACTTTTAGGTTGTGTTCTCTGGATTTAAGACACTAATATGGCTTTGATAGAGGCTAGGAATGAGATTTTGATTAGACCCACAGCTTTCTGTGTGAAGAGGGGTGCAGTGCCCAGCTGGGTGGGTCAGAGGTTATGGATACTCCTTCCTGAGCACACTCACACTCACTGATTGGCAAATATTCCCTTACAGCACTTTTTAAGTTGTTCTCTAGTTCTTTTGTGTTTATTTATAAAAGAGGTATGCTCCGTGAATCTTTGCCTTGCTTACCTCAGCTCTCTACAGTTATGTTTCAGCATATGACAGCAGAGCTGGCTTAACAACTGGGGCACCAGATGTGCACTGTTTTCCATCACACCGGCAGCTCTGGAGCTCGCTGTGTCTGCGCTACAGAGGCCTTATGCCCGCGCAGCACAGCTGGTGCAGAGCTACTGCTCAGCTCATGCTCAGCAGGACGAGCACTGACCTCCTGTGTGCTGGCAGCAGGCTCTCCTGCCTCCTTCAAATTGCTGACAAAAGCCTACTGAGTCACCGGATCAGAGAACAGTTGAGCTTGGAAGGGACCTCTGGGCACTGGCTAGTCCAGCCCCTCTGCTTAAAGCAAGATCAGCTAGAGCCGGTTGTCCAGGGCCATACCCAGACAACATTTTTGAGTATCTCCAAGGACGGAGACTCCACCACCTCTCTGGGCACCCTGTGCCAGTGCTCAGCCTCCCTCGCAGTGAAGTGTTTCCTGATGTTCAGACGGAAGCTCCTGTGTTTCACCTTGTGGCCCTTGCCTCTGGTCCTGTCACTGGCCACCACCAAAAAGAGCCTGGCTCTGTCCTCTTTGTACCTTCCTGTCAGGTATTTATATATGTTGATGAGATCCCCCCAGTCCTTCTCTTCTCCAGACCAAGCAGCCCCAGCACCGTGCTGAGAGTTTTCCCACCAGCACTCTCCTTCTGTCCTTCATGTCTTCCCTCGACGCGGGCATGAGGCTCACTTCTGGCTACTCAACAGCCATGTGCCAACTTTCCACAGCTGGTACAAGCAGTGGTTTATACTGACAGGCTAGTCACATCGTGCCAAGTGCGTTTTTGGATGTTATCCATGTGAGGCGGCTATGCGTTGGACTACCAGGAAGATCAATTATCAATGTCACCAGGTTCATATTTTTCCACTGCTGTAGGGGGAAGATGTGAAATAGGAGAAGGATCAGACCATAGCTGGTATTTGTAAATAAATACCTTGATTCTTTGGAGCAGCAAAATACAAATTCTTACTGGGAATGCTTAGGCAGAAACAATGCTCAGAGTCATTATCTGGGTATTGGTTTTTTTCTTTAAATTGCTTCTGCTAAAGTCTCTTACCTCAAAAACTGACAACTTCACCATTTGAATGTCAAAGAACATTTGAATAGATTTGAATTTCTCATTTCTAATACCCTTTCTCTCTATTGTTAGTAATATACTTTCAGAAGCTTCAAAGAGAAATCCTTCAGTGCTGATTTAGTCACTTTCTGTTTGCCACATAATGATTTTTCTATTCCACTTGCTTTGTTAGGGAGTACAAGCCTCACTTTTACAGAACTATTTATTAACAAAATTAAGGAGGTCAATTTTGGCAGATAGTTTGCTTTTACTCCCTTGGTCACCATATTATCTCTAGGATAATAAAAAATAAAACATTGCTGACCTTACACAAGTAGCAGATGATTTTTAAAGTTTAAAGAAATTGTATTTATTTACTAATTTTTTTAAAACAGTCACATCTTTATGAACCTGTTCCTACTGAAACTCTGATGGCACTATTACAGGTTATGTTTTATGTCTTCGCTACTTGTTAAAAAAAATAGGGAATCTGTAGCTGATTAATAACGTAATATAGTAAAAGTATTACTAAAATGTCCAGAATAGGAAAAAATATCACCACATTTCTGAGCACATGTTTTTACAAACTGAGGGCAGCTACCTGGTGTAGGGTGTTTCTGAGGGTACATCTACGCTGATAATTTACCTTAGACTTTGCTTGAGATGTGGTGTGAAATCCCTGACCAGATCTACTTGCCTTTCACATCTCAAAGTGGTTTTGGTACTGGAGAACTGCTTATGTTGGAGTAAAGGGATAATGAATGTGACAATAGGAGTTTGGTGGGGCTCTCAGCTCTTCAGTTGCACCCTTTTTAAATGTATGGTTTCATTAGAAAGAGGGTATTTCAAAAAAGCGTTAGCAGTTTGGTAATGAACAGCACTTTCTTTGTTTATTTTTTTCCCACAAAGAAGGTTTTGTGGTTTTTTTTAACCAACATGATTTCAGTGGCCATCCCTTTCTGACAGGGCTTGTTTCCTTAACAATTCAAGAGCCTAGTGGCAATGGCCCTCTCTGTTATCCATCACAGATCCTACCACAAGGAGGAGTGCCAAAACCGGACCCACAGCTCGCAACCGCTATGCTAGCCAGTGGACCCTCAACAGACCTCACCCCACCATATCAGCTCATACCCTCACCACAGACTGGAGGCTGCCCACCCCCAGGCCAGCAGGATCAGTCGACAAGGAAAGCGACAGCTACAGCGTCAGCCCCTCGCAGGACACAGGTATGGGGTACTCTGCAGGGCTGTACTGTGAAAATGGGACACCAGTAGCTGCAGTAACCTTCTCGGTCCTTGACGTACTTCATTTGGTGCTTAGGTGTCATTATTTTTTCCTTGCTAGGGTGTTTTTCTGTAGGCTATTTATAAGGGGTGCCACAAATGCATATAGTGCTAATGGTAACAAATAGGGTGCCCATGGTTTCTCATGGCACACACGCATACTGGAGTCCTTTGAAAGATATGGTGGCATTTTTTTCCTGTAGCTGAAGCGCTGTACTTCCTGTATCTGAAGGAAAAAGTAGGAGAATTTGCTGCATGAAATGGCATTGACCAGGAAGGGGCAGTATTAGCAACCAAGAATATGCCTGAGTCATAGGTGGAATGGTATTAATGTTTGAGCTACACTGAGGTTAGTTTTTTCCTTTTCCCATTCATGTAACACGTTCATAGGGTTTATTCTAAATGGACAAAATGAGAGGGAAAAATCTGGAATTAGAGTCCAAGTCAAAATCCATTCATATCACTGAATACTGCAGCAGCTAGCTCTGATTTTCCTGAGAAACAGCATAGGTTTTATTCCTCTAGATGATAAGTGGGGAGACACTGAATACATATTCTGCCTGCAGTCTTCATCTCTTCTTGATGTCTTCACATTACAAATGCAATTGTAACTGAAAAAAAAACCTTTTTCCTCTGCCCTACACTGAACAAGTGACCAAAAAAAGGCAAATAAATCAGTAAATGATTAAGCAGAATAGTCACAAAGCAAATCTAATAAAGGTTAAATATGAAGAAAGGTAAAATAGTGTTCAAAGGTATGCCTGACAGAAGCCAAGCCAGGCTTACTCTGGACTCTTCAGAAGGAATTGCTACCTTGGATCCTGATTTTAGGGGAAAAGTGTTTGTCACGTGAAAAAGCTGTGTGTTAGAGCTACAAAGCAGTAGGTGTGACTGGCCTTTCACCATGAAAACCAGTATGACTGTTTTTATTCTCTCTATAAGAACAAACATCTGACTTCCCTTACATGCAGTAATTTATAGGTTGGAGTTCTCATCTTTTCAAAATTCATCCTCTTAAACTTGCAGACCCTGTGTTGTCTCCATAGGGTAATGGCACTCAATAGATACCTCTAGCCAGCTGACAAACTTCATCCTGATTTCTTCAGGTAGAATTATCATAAAGCTTTAATGATTAACACATATAAATAGCAAATGTTATCTCAGAAACCCTTTTTGTAGACATTCCAGATTTCAGGTGCACCTGCATGTGTTCGAACATTTTGTCACCCAAGGATATTTTCCAATGCGCATGGCAAAGGGCAGAGAATTCAATTTGCTGTGTGGTTTAATAGACAAACTACATGCAATTTTGTAAACAGACTTCATAATCTGTGTTTTAACATGGATACTTTCCTACTCTGTGTCTACCCTTGAACACACAGTGATTTATGTAAGTGATAGCAAACTTTAGGTCATGCTCAAGAAAGGTTTTTTTGTGCCAAAATGTAGCTCTATTATGACACTTGGTTTCTGGGGAAAGAATAGAGTCAGTTTAATCTAAGTACTTCAGAAGTTTAAAATTTCCAAATAAACATTATAATAGATGTAGCCAAATTATGTGTTCAAGAATCAGTTAAACTAATGTGCACATTTGATCATTTGATCACTTTTCCAACATGGAGTTCAGATTTCTGAATCTAGTTGATGCAGTTGCTATTTGGCAGAATTTAGCACTTGTTATCAAAACAATTCCAGGTTTACAAAGCACTAGCTTTTAAGCTTAGGAGAAATGTATTGCAGCAGTTCATAGCTGTAACTAATCTGTAATGTTCTAACTAGAGGCCATTAGAAATTTTCTGGTGAATCTAGGTTTCATGAAGTTCACCCTGGGCTTGGATGAACTTTCATTAAATCTAAAGTAGGTGTTCAAGCAGATTCTTCCTGGAATAGTCTCTCCAGGGAATGGGACATAGGAAGCTGCAGGTCCTGAGCTTCATGGACCAAACTGGGACCTTTGCATGACCATCATATTATAGACACTGCTCTATGGCACTGGGCAACTGCAGCCTTCCAGGAGTTTCCAGTTGATCAGAAGTTTGGAAAGACATTATTTTGGTCTGATTTACAAATCAAATGTGAAAAACAGAATGATGTTTCCTGGGGGGAGGGGGGGGGGGGGGGGAGGAAGCCTTAAGTTCTGACCAGCTCAAAATCTTAAGCAAGTTACAGCATAATGTAGAAGTACTTGTCATTTTAAATAATGCATGGTCCTATTTACAAGTGGCAGGAGTGTTGTTCTTTGTGCACAATGAAAACTGATGCAAGGATCCTAGCACACAATAAAAAAGATAAAGATTTGCAATAACAACACAGCTGCCTCTGGCTGCTATAGGAGTCCCATTTTTATGAATTAGCCATTACATTGTGCCTGTTTATTGAACATCACCAACAATATCTGAAATTGTACAGATCTTGTGATGAAACATGACTTCTGCCCAAGGAACTTTTGAAAGTCCTCTGCTCTTCCAGCCCACTGAAGTAGAAGTGCAATGGGTGCAACAGACCAGTGATTTGTGCCCGCAGAAATGAGCGCTGCATTTCCAAAATGCTTTTTAATGTATCAGTAGCCATTTACATCTTCAATAATAGTGCCTTTTTAAGAAATATTGATATTCTCAGAAACTCATCAGCAGAAAAGAACAGCTTCTAGGTCATAATAACCTGTGTGTCAAATACGAAGCCCCCATTAGCTTCAGCAGCATTGAAAAAAGCACCTGAATGCCTGAAGGCTGGTAGCTACCAAACAATATTGCTTTCTTAAGACCTTTGTTCCATATGAAATGAGTTAGTATTTTACCTGATGTCTAGAGAGACAATGTCTGAGAGACATTGCCATTATATTTGACCTTTGTCCTCAGGGCTTTCTCAAAAAAAAGTTATAAGATTGAAACAGGTACAGAAAAACTATCCTTTCTCACCTAGACATCACCTCACAGAAATATTTCTGAGATGCATTAAAAAGATAATGTAAAGAAGCTGTTCCTCATTTTTCTAAATCTGTTTTGTGGGTTTCTAACATTTTAAGGCATTTAACTTTTAGAGAAATGATTTTTTGTAAAAAAAAAAGTAACCTTTTTCATGTATTAAAGGTAATTTCTTCTAAACCACGAATTTAATGCTAAGCCACATAATGCTTCTAGCAGAATAAGACTTCACTTTAGATTATCTGTAATTATCAAGTAACTGACTAAACTAAAAATTGTACAGACATTTATAGTGGAGCAGACTCATTTAAATCACCTTGGTAATTTCAAGGGCTCTGCATTTTATTAAGAAATACTATCATGTTCATAGCTTTTCTTCCAAAACGGATTGTGCAGACGTTTTCTTTCTCCCATTATTTGTATTTCTGATATTTAGATCGAGCAAGAAGCAGCATGGTCTCCACAGAAAGTGCCTCCTCGACATACGAAGAGCTAGCGAGAGCATATGAGCATGCAAAAATGGAAGAGCAGCTGAGACACGCCAAGTTCACCATTACAGAATGCTTCATATCAGACACGTCGTCGGAGCAGCTCACGGCAGGGACTAATGACTACACAGACAGTCTGACCTCAAGCACGCCGTCAGAGTCGGGGATTTGCAGGTTTACCGCATCCCCCCCCAAACCTCAGGATGGAGGGCGAGTGATGAACATGGCAGTTCCAAAGGCACATCGGCCAGGTGAGACACTAGAGGTAACGTTTTTGTCCTTGGGGTGAGCATTTCACCGCCTGCCTAGGCTGATTAACAGGAACAGGTATACCACAAGGAAGAAAGAAAGTGCACAATATATCCTGTAACTACTTACAGAGATAATTGCTTTTTGTCCCAGCTAATATAACGTTTTAGTATATTCTCCCATATACAGACAAATTAGGAACTTTGAAATTTAGGAACAGAAAGGGACTGTCTAGGCCATCAAATCCACTCCTCTACAGCTGCAGCCATCACGCAATAGACCCTTCTGGGATAAATAAGACCATATGGGGGCACATATGCCCATCTCCAACTCAAACCACCCACTAATAAAATGTGTTTTACAGCAATACTTCGTGCTTGAGAGCAAAGGTTTGCTATCAGAACAGTTCATAAAGACAGATTGTAGAAGATGTACTATCCCTTCTGCCTTGTAGCTTGTCAAAGATGTAATAACCCTTTGGTGATGTTTTTGAGCTGTTATACTCTCTCTTCAACATCTCCTAATATCAAACTAGGATTATCTAAAGGGGGGAGAATAAAAAAATGGAGAAAATGAAGACAGTGCAATAGCTCAAGAGATATGGAGCCTTCTACCTTCAGACAAATTTACACCCACTCCAACTTCTTACTGACTGAAGGTGCCTGAGGGACATCCATCTATTGGGCTCAGTCAAATTTCCAGTTCACAAAGAATGCTGTTTCTAGTCATGTCCTAGTTCACAATAGCATAGGTAGATTATTTGTGGTACTCTGAGACCAAATGCATTATAAAATCTCAGACTTGTCAGTCTTTGTTACAGAATACATGATGTAAGGAGGATTCAAATAAGAAAAAGGCGTCATTATATTTGTTTGCTTTCTGAAAACATGATTTATTTTATTTTATTTTATTTTATTTTATTTTATTTTATTTTATTTTTATTTAGTATATATATTTGCCAGTGTGGGTGGGGCTATTTATATACACAGAAAGTAAATAGTAGTGCTCATATATGTAAAAAAGAGTGATGAATAAACTATGGTCTTTTGCTTAACATAAACAATAAATGGAAAACCAGTTGTTGTGAGGACACGGGAATGGAAGATAGACAGTGGTATCAGGAAAGTCATTCAAAAGCAGGACCTGACATGGAAAAGAAAGCATAAAGGATTTTGCTAGAGAAAGCTAAAAGAAGAACATGGGAAGAAAAAGCCCAAGCAGAAGGTAGAAAGTTATAAAACATAAGGCAGGAAATTAGTGTATCATACAGATAGATAAGAAGGAAAATAAGTAGGAAATAAAATACTGAGAGAAATGACTGATTTCTGTGTAGTCACAGAGTAGAACCACAAACCCAGAAGCTGTAGAAATAGATAAAGATAGAAATAATTTTCATTTCTAACTCAAAAAAGTAAGATAAATATTTGTCCTTGCTCTGATAAAGAAGGGGAGCATCTGCATTCACAGCTAAGTCAAAATTGCAGCCCTATCCTTCCAGTCAGTCAACAAACACTTTTTATCATTTCTTTAACAAATAGCTTACTCTCTTCCTTTCATGTTACAAATACATTATTCATGCATATTTAGTATTTGGAAATATTCTAATATTCCATATAAAGATGATTTTCTTGAGGGCATACAGCACCAAATTTGGTCACTGTGCTTGAGTTAAAAGCTTCCGGGGTTGGAACAACATTACAGGCCCCCTAGTGAATTACAGACTTGTAGCCATCTTTAGTTCTGTTAGTTTAAATGACTTGAATTTTTACCTGCTTTTCTTGATTAGCTTTAGCTTTCCTTTGCAGTAAGGAAATGAAATATATTATGAAATTTATAATTAGCTTCAATACGTTGGAAAAAATTGAGTGTTCCAGTGGAGCAACTTGAATGTTGGTCCATAAATATTGAATGATATGTTATTAAATGTTACTTTATGAAGGGCTTTAAACAAAAAGTATGGGTAGAAAGAATTTTCAGTAGTAACAGACAAACCAGTGGTTTTAGTGTTCAAATCAGTGAGGAAAGACTTACTGGGCATCTTTCTTCTTTCACCCACCACTGCAGAAATTCTGTGGAAGTAATTAATAATTCAAATACGATTAATCAAAGTAATTCTGCATTTGGGAACATGGAGAAGAAATAAAAAAGTTAAGGTATTTAGATTAAGTAGATGAGAACATCTGAGATGAAACATTGACTGTGCTTCTTCAGCACATCTTTGTTCTTCCTTGAAGTCAGTCTTTTCTTTCAAGATAACTTTTACCTGTTTTCATCGTGCTTTACTTTTCTTTTCCCCTAGCTTGATCTCTTTCTTGTACAAGGTCACTTTCAATAACTTATGCCTCCTCCTTCCTAATTTCTGATCTCACTTTTCAAACTGCCTGTAATGCTACCTATTGCAACTTTTATGGTTGCAATAAAGGTTTAGGAGTCTGCAATAAGTAGTATTTGTTTTTCAAAATAATCCCCAACAATTATAAGACAGTCTCAGAAAGACTGTAACAAAAAGTTATTTTGATAAATGGGACTTTTTGAAACTAATCTACCCAACGGCAAGACTTCAACTTTACTCAGGAAAGGTAACGATGGAGTTTACTGGTGAAGACTTTGTCAGCCGTAACTGACTGAGTTGTTACAGCACCTATTTCTTAGCTTGTTGCTACCATAAGTGTTTGGTATGAGCAAGCAAAATGCTAGACCATCTGAGGCTTGACTTCAGAAGACCTTCCTGTGAGTTTCTGAGGGCATCCCAACTCACGTCACTGATTGTTTCCTTGCTTTTCCTGAGCATCTCATAGGATTCTGTTGTACCTGTATAGTCAAGCCTGCTGATCAAACTATCTGCTTTACCCAACAGGCAGCATTTGAGACCTCAGGTTGCTCCAAACTGAGATAGATAGTTAATGATTAGGAGTAGGGAACCCGAATGCTTTTTCATTGGAGGAGGAAGAGGGGTGATCAAGATTCAATGACTTGTATTCTGGGGGCTGACATCAACCTGCTGTGACGTTCCCAACTTCCATACCATTTTCATTTGGAAATTGAATCAAAACATTTGATCACCCCATCAGCTTGAATTATATTTGGATGGCTCATCAGATGTCTAGGCAAGCTTAGAGACTGATCATTTCTAGCACTATAACTATGAACTAGGACTGTCTTTTCAGAACTTCTACACATTACATACAACTTTAACTCTGTAATTAGTAATGCGTAATAGTTGATTGCCTCATATTCAAGCCCACTGTAAGTCTCCTAAATAGACCTTTTCCATTCCAGTCAGCTGGTGCTGCAGATACACTCAGCTCAGCAGTCAGAACTGCTTCTGACTTCTCAATTTCTACACCTTTTTCCTGAAATTTAGTTTACAGAAACAATAATCAGTTTCATGAAGTCAGCTCAGACATAGGAGCTAAAAATGCAAGGATTTTGCCATGAAGCAATAATGATAATTTATAAAGAAAAATAGAGCAACCATACCTAATGTCACAGTAAATAGTGAATAAAGAAACAAAGTTATTTTGGTATACTGAATCTGAGACATGCACCAGGACTTCAGAATGATCTGGGTATGTGGCATAGTTATTCTTTTATAATTCAGACTGCGAAATGTATTGCGCTGTAGTACACTTCTCTACATTTCAGCTGAAGTTATTGCATCACAGAATCACAGAGTGGTTGAGGTTGGAAGGGACCTCTGGAGGTCATCTGATCTAACCCCCCCTACTCAAGCAGGGCCACCTATGGTAGGTTGTCTAGGACTGTGTCCAGTTGGGTTTTGAGTATCTCCAAGGATGGAAACTCCACAACCTCTCTGGGTGCCAGTGCTCAGTCACCTGCACAGTAAATAAATGTTTCCTGATGTTCAGACAGAGCCTCCTGTGTGTCAGTTTGTGCCCATTGCCTCTGGTCCTGTCACTGGGCACCACTGGGAGGAGTCTGGCTCCATCCTCTTTGCACTCTCCCTTCAGGTATTTTTATACATTGATGAGATCCCCCCCGAGCCTTCTCTTGTCCAGGCTGAACAGTCCCAGCTCTTGCAGCCTTTCATCATAGGACAGATGCTCCAGTCCCTTAATCATAGTGGCCCATAGCTGGACTCTCTCCAGGAGCTCCACACCTCTCTTATACTTGTGAGCCTAGAGCTGGACACAGCACTTCAGACGTGGCCTCACCAATGCTGAGGGAAGCATCACCTCCCTGACATGCTGGCAACACTCCTATTGCAACCCAAGCTACAGCTGACCTTCTTTATCATAATGGCACATTGTTGCTTCATGTTCAACTTGTTGTCCACGAGGACCCCCAGGGCCTTTTCTGCAAAGCTGCTTTCAAGCTGCATGGCCCCCAGCATATACTGGTGCATGGGGTTGTTCCTCCCCATGTGCAGGACTTTGCACTTCCCCTTGTTGATCTGCATGAGGTTCCTGTCAGCCCATTTCTCCAGCCTAGCAAGGTCCATCTGGATGGCAGCACAATTCTGGTGTATCAGCCACTCTCCCAGTTTTGCATCATCAGTAAACTTGCTGAGGGTATGCTCTGCCCCACCATTGAGATCGTTAATGAAGATGTTGAACAGGACTGGACCCAGTATTGATCCCTGGGGTACCACCACTAGTTACTGACCTCCAACTAGACTTTGTTCCGCTGATCACCATCCCCTAGACCCAATTGTTCAGCTAGTTTTCAATCCACCTCACTGTCTGCTCATCCAGCCGGTAATTCATCAGCTTCTCCATGAGGATCTTACAAGAGACAGTGTCGAAAGCCTTACTGAAGTCAAGGTAGACGATATCCACTGACTTCCACTCATGTACCAAGCCAGTCATTTCATCACAGCAGGTTATCAGGTTGGTCAAGCATGACTTCCCCTTGGTGAATCCATGCTGACTACTCCTGATCACCTTCTTGTTTTTCATCTGCCTGGAAATGGTTTCCAGGATTAGCTGCTCCATCACCTTCCCAGGGATGGAGATGAGGCTGAGTGGCCTATAGATTCCTGGGTCTTCCTTCTTGTCCTTCTTGAAGATAAGAGTGACATTTGCTTTCTTCCAGTCTTCAGGCACTTCTCCCAACCACCATGATCAATCAAAGATTATTGAGAGTGGCCTTACAATGACATCTGCAGTTCCCTCAGCACTTGTAGGTGCATCCCATCAAGGCCCATGGATTTACATATGTCCAGTTTGCTTAAGTATTCCCTGACCTGATTTTGTCCACCAAGGGTAAGTCTTTCTTGCTCCAGACTCTTCCACTGATCTCTTGGACTTGGGATTCCTGAAGGCCGGTCTTGCTAGTAAAGACTGAGGCAAATAAGGCATTAAGTACCTCAGCCTTTTCTATGTCCTGTGTCACTAGGTTCCCTGCTCCATTCAGCAGTGGGGCCACATTTTCCCTGGCCTTCCTTTTGTCACCTATATACTTATAGAAGACTTTCTTGTTGTCTTTGACATCCCTGGCCAGATTGAATTCCAGCTGGGCTTTGACTTTCCTAACTACATTTCTGCATGCTTGGACGGTGTCTCTGTACTCCCTCCAGGTTACCTGTGCCTGCTTCCACCCTCTGTGTACTCCCTCTTTGTGTTTGAGTTTTGCCAGGAGCTCCTTGTTCATCCATGCAGGCCTCCTGGCATTTTTGTCTCAGTTTCTGCTCATTGAGCTTGGAGGAGGTGATCCTTGAATATCAATAAGCTTTTTTAGACATGAGGCTACTTCTAGTTGTCTGTACAAGCATCAAGACGTTTTCTGCATGATTGTCTTGACACCAGGCCAAAACTTTCAAATATATAGAGAAGGTGTTCTTAAACAGTCTTCAATAAAAAGTATTTTAGGAGTTGCATTTTTCTTAAACTTTTCAAAAGTCATAGCTACATGAAATGGAACAGGGAAGTAAGATTTTTTTAATTAATTCCTACATTCAGTGTTTTGAAAGCATGTCTTATGTATCCTTGCGTTCTGAACTTTACAACTCCATAGACAGATTTTTGGAAAAAGATGAGATTATTTGTAGATTTTGCTTCAGCATCAACAATGACATCATTATTTTTCCTTTTATGATAACACATTATAAACCACCAAGCAAACTGAAATTGTTGCTTAACAACAGCTTCTTCATAGCTTCCAAAAATGAAAGGATGGATGCAGACCTGCACATGGATTTTTGTGGACTTCACAGAGCTGGCAGACCTAATCTGCCCAGGCCTTGAAGCTGACCCACTGCAGATGGTGACAGTTCTCCGTAAGCTATCAGAATAGTCATGTGTCCCAGGAGGCACATTAAAAGACAAAATTGAAGCAGTAGAGATAGCACAGCAGTATTTTAAACATGTGGGATAAATCACATCCTTTAGAAAAGTGGGTCTTCAATTCCTAACCTCTGTGCAGTGTTAATCTTCTTCGTGGTATAAAAATTATGTCAATACATTGTTAGCATTGCATCTTTTTCAGCATCAAAACTCCCAGAAGTTTGGGATTATGATTATGTTCTCCTCCCCACAGTTGTCACTAGAAGTTTTGTTAGCAAGACCAGGTTCTCAAGGAATAGGCATACTGGGCAATCATCTCAATAGTATACTAGGTCCTTCCAGATCAAAACTGAGGCACTTTTTTGTATTAATATTCAGAAATTTCAACAATTGTTACCCAAAGTTTACCTGGGAGGTTGACAAATGAGTCAGTCCTTCATCTTCCAAAGCTGTCATTCAAATCTTGCATTCAGAAACTGGGTGGGACAGAAACTGGAAAGAAATATACTCTCTTACTACCTCCCACTGTGCCATCAAAGAGTCTGTAATGTAAAAAAGTGGAAGATAATTGTAGAGGTTAAAAAAGTTTTATATTAATGTTTCTCTTTTATGTTTTAAAAATATTAACCACAAATTGAGTTATCATAACAATTATTCTTAACTGCAATAAACATTGCAGTAGCAGTTTATTAAAAATAGATTCCTGTTATTATAATTTTAAATCTCGGTAATAGCCTCAGCCAAGAAGCCTCTTGGGTTTTTTCCTCTCTCTACTCCTAAATTCTTGTGCTTGAGAAAAGAATAGCTATTAACTCAGAAATATTTTGATATTTCTGTGCTTCCCAAGTGCTATTTATGTCTTTTTTGTGGACAGACCCCTTACTTGCATCCTCTGGCAATGGAATTCATGCTTGGAAGAAATAATATCTGACCATTGCTTGAATAGGAATTATCTAGAAAGTTTTCATTTGCAGAAACCTCCCTTTCACAGGGGTACTGCAAAACTCAGACCCCCAGATTATATTTTTTTCTGATGCTCATCAGCACTACAAAGGACCTCTTCAAATATATGGTATTATCCTTAAGGGTCAGCTTGACTTGGGCCAGGCAGAAACTTGTCTACCTGATGTCACAAAACAAGTGCAAGCTCATTTTGACAATCCTGCTTCCTTGCCTCTTGGAAGATCACATTAATTATTTACCATAATTCTTTACCCTGAAGGACTAACATCATCTCAGATACACTTCCAGAGAAGAGATATCATGCACTGAGTATATCAGACTAGGAGATTTTGAAATCCATTTAAAGCATCCCAAGATTTTATATCTCAGAACCTCCTCTACAAACTTTCAGCTGATGAAAGGAATCAGTTTGGAAAGAAACCTGCATGTGAGTGGTGAGAAAAGGCAGTTGCATCCAGGCAAGCTCTGAAAAAAAAAGATTTCCCTGAGACTGATTTCACAGCCGTGAAGATGGCAAGAACACCCCATGTCTCCATAGGGATACTGAGTGCTGTCCTGGGGCCCTACACCTGCACAAAGCAGGAGCCCCTGCTCCACTGGAAGCATTCTCCTCTTGCTGTCCTTGCGCTGTTGGTTGATGCACGAGGGCAGAGCTCCATCCTCTGTCTGCCAGCCCTCCTGCTTGGCCTCTCCATTCCAGAAGAGGAGATTTGGCTGGCAGCCACCACCTTCTCGCAGCAGCCAGAGGACAGGACAGGCCTGCTCTCAGTCAAGCTTTCAGTAAGCAAGTACGGACACTTCTTTGGTCTGGGTTTTTCAGTTGAGCACCTAAGTCAAGCAGCCTGAGTCTAGCCCTAAGCCTACTGCATATTTACTAGAAAAGACATGAACCCTGGTCTAACGTCTCCAGCTTTGCTGAATGATCAAGTTCTTTCAGTATTTAAGATGACTTAATTAGCATTCCTGACCCAATTTACAAATTTCTTGCTGCTTTGACTAATCCTGCAGACTTGAACAGCAAAGTCTTAGCTTGTAGGCAAGCCTTAAACTACAGAATGCAAATACTTTATTAAATAATTGCTTACAAGGATCCCTTAAAATACAGGCTGGACATCACCTGCAGTGCATAAATGTTCTTTTAAACATGCAAGTCAAGCCACAAATCTTCTTTTCCAGTATTCAGTCACTACAGCTAAAAATAAGCTGCTTAGCACAATAAGGAAGATATGAACCATGCAGTAATAGAAAGCACAGTGTATTTCCAACATCAGCCCTGTAACTCTTTTCCACTGATCTGTGAGTTCAAGGGTGAAGGAGCTATTTCCCTCTTCTACCAATGCAGACAAGTGTGACATAGTGATGGAGTCTCTAAACAGAGACTTGCTTTCTATCGAAAAGTTGCTGACAGTGCTCTATAAGCTGCAGCAGTAACTGAATCCAATACAAATTTGGCCACTGGGGATTCAGTAATGGCTGGGACTCTTGACTTAGGGCCTCCAGCTCACCTTTTGCCTCCTTTTCCCATGCCTATTATATTATTCTGCCTTGTCTGAAAATAGAATTGTACAGTTTCACAGTTTCCAGATCCAAAACTGCTTTCTTGAAGATATGTGGGAATCTACGTTTGACCATTTTTGTTCAGAAATCCCACAGCAAAGTAAGAAAAGGATAACATATGGATTTTTTTCTTTTTTAGTTCTACACTTGCACTGTCTAGTTTCAAATACAATATAATATATACATATAAGTATATATGTATAGATACACACCAAATATAATGTATATATAGAACGAAGAAATCATCATCCTTACTCCACAACTGGTGACCAAGGTCCAGTTCTGAGAAAACTACAAAATGGAGACAAATCAAAATAGGAAGGTGGGAAAACAGCAAGACAGGCAGACCGGTTGTAGAGTGGGAAAATAACTTCTTGCCTATGTTTTTAACTGTAGTAAATACACTTAACATGTATGTTAACTTACTTGTATGTATACTTACCTACACATATGTGACAGATTCTGAAATTACTCCCCTAGATGAGCATCTCCAACATTACCATATTAAATTATCTTGTGACTGTAACACATTCTTTTTATTTTCTATTGCTCTGTTGGAAAACTAGGAACATGTCACAGAGATAGACTGTGCCTTTTGCTTCTTATCATACAAATGGCACATCAGTGATGAGAATAAATTGTCTTTATCCTGCCTCAGGTTTTATTTCTGTGGAGTATCAGGAGCTTTTTCTCCTTCTGCTGTGAAAAGCTGAATGTTCTGCAGGGATGAAAACCATTTAATTCTGCATTTAATTTGACATGACTATGTACTTGAAGTCATTGGCTTGCATTATTTTTCTGGTGGATTTACAGAGAGGAAGGTTCAGATTGCAAGTTTTTTAACCTCGCCAGTGCAATAAAAATGAACCTAAACAGGTTAAGATCAGAAGCTAAAATGTTATGAGATCAGGAAGGAAAACTATGAGTGTGAATCATGAGTTTAAATAGGGCATCTGTTTGGTTACAAATGCAAAGTTTCTGTGCAACTGTAATGTGAAAATTCCATTTTAGGTCGTGTACAAGATGCCTAAAAGCTAAATTCAATTAATTAATGAGAAAAGTAATTTAAATTATTTTTACAACTGTCATCTATGAATCAGTGATATTTGTGTTAGGAAGATTTATTTGATTTTTTTATTAGAGGAGGGAAACAACTGATACCAGTTCATCAGGGGCTCTATAGGAGTGCGTAGCAGCACAATTATCTTTCCCTGTTGCTGTCTAATTTATTTGTTATTTTGATTTGAAAATTAACATTGACTTTGGAAAAATACAGTATCCCGAACTGTGCTGATTTGTAATACTGTTGGGTTTTTTGCTTTCTTCTAGATTAAAAGTTGCATGTTAATGGAAACCCCCTTTCAAGAATGCCCATTTCCTATCTTTTTATTACCAACAAAATCTTTCTTATTAAAAGTGAGATTTTTTTAAAATTTCAATTTAATTTTGTTTTTCTAAAGCTGATTATTTGCTTCATGGTCTTCTTTTTTTTCATCAGCTGCAACTATTAAAATAGACTACCCATGTTTTTTGTAGGTTTGAAAGCATTGGATTCAACTGTACTTAGTGGAGAGTTTTATGCCTAAAGCAAGGATTACATTTATTAGTAAATTTTCAGCTACTATCATGTTCTTACAGTCATAACTGCAATGTTAAATTTCTAAAACTACCAGGAAATGATCCAAATCAAACCAAAGATGTGGTGTCCACTTCAATTAAAGTAATAGATTTTTAGAGCAGTTCTGTTAAGAGTCCATATCTTAAACCTCACTTCTACAAAAACTAGAAATGGCCTGCTCATGCCATTTTAATTTTGAAAATGTCAAAGCATTTCACTTGATAGTGTGGAGACATAGTGTGTGATTTTTGTGTGGCCTTTCAGTCAGCCCAAGGTAACCAGAAGTAGTTGTTTCCATACAGGCAAGAACTGATCTAGCCTCACTTTAAGGTCCTTGCTGTCATTTACAGCTGTTACTGCTTTAACTGACTTCACACACAGCAGGCTCTGCTCATTTCCCCTGTGCCACAGGGCCTTAATGTAATCTGAGATCTATAGGAGATCTATAGGCATCTGAAAATGTAAACCAAATCTTACCTGCAAGAAAGGCGACACTTGTGCTATTTTTTGAAAGTAAAGTAGAAACTGATATCTTTAGAGAAACAAACTTTTGTTTTAACAGTACATTCTTAATCTGACTGTAGTGATAGTCTTTTCCATCCATGTAAGGGCTTCTTTATATGCTGACCTTTAAAGCACAGCTGTATGTACATGTGGATGTATTTCAGTATTGTTCACATTTCCGTGCCAGCATCCTTAATTTAAATGTGAGAGCTGGATTTCTGGTCCCAGTGGATTAATTAACAAAACTGCAATGATGCACCTTGTCAGCATCACTCAGGTGATTCAAACTGATGGACATGTGGAGACCGAGTTACAGTAATTCATCCATGAATATATCTTAAGCAGAGCGGCAGGGCAGCACTCATATTGGTTTCCGTGTTGTAGCCTGACCTCCCCATAAATATTAGTAGATTGTTATGCTTATCCTTCACCTCGGCATGGTCAGGTTTAGCCATGGATTCATGGTCATGGTGCAGAACCTGTTGAAGTCAACAGAGTGGCTCCCACTGATTTCAGTGAACCGTAAGTACAGTTCAAACTCTTCACCTCTCCAGCCTCTGTGTGGAATCTGGGTTCCCAAGATATCCCATTAATAAATCCGTGAAGGATGCCAGTTTCCATGGAGTCACGATCGATTTAACCCTCAACTGAAGTGTTGTATAATTGAACAGCTTCCGTTCACTGCACTCAGGATGAGCAAACGAGTCTTAAAACTCCAGTGCTGCTAACTAGAGGCACCTGAGTGAGAGCTTCAGCACGGCTTTCCTGGGTCAGCCAGTGGGCAGGAGAGCGCTGTCTCAGAGCATCCTTAAAAATGTATGAAGCAGCTTGCGTGACAAGGTGAAGATGGGAATGGAGAGCTCCCATACTTTACTTTTCTATCACCATTTCATTATTTATTGACAATTTTTCTAACTTTAGGTTTGGAGTGCACATTGATTTACATGATGAGGTCCCTTTTACAAGTTTTTATAACTTAGATGTTGCATTAAATCAAAAGAGGAAGGCCTCAGTTCTGCAGGTGCACCGGCCCTGTGAGGCTGAGTATCCACATGGCATCTCCATAGGGTCTAAATCTATCTGGAGTTAATCAGTTTTTCCTTCCTTTACACCACCAGCTCAGCAGCAGAGAGGCCCTTAAAAATATGTCAGTTCTCCTTAAAGTTACTTCTGAAAGGTACAAAGCATCTAACAGATCTTTTTAAAGTGCGTCGCTGTATGAAAGACCAAAGTTCTGCTTAGAGAAATACAAACCAAAAATGTGCTTCAATTCCTGTTTCATTAGACCTTTCAGGAGCAGACAACAATGCAATAATCAAGTCTCTTGGCATTCAGTTAGACAGATGCACAGTGTGTTACGTTGATGTATTACAGATGTATGAGCTCAGTTAGACTATGACAGTCATGCTTTTACTTTAAGAAACATTGATTAAGGACTCTTTCTTGGAATTAGAAGGCTTAAATCTAAATAACAAAATGAATCATCTTTAAAAAAAATGATCCACATTAGTTGGAATCCTCATTTTCAGTCACTTAAACCGAATCTCCAGTAAGTATAAATCAATTTATAGTCTTGATGAAATCAATATAGTTGCTCTGATTTATACCAGTAGCAAATTTGGCTCCTGAACTACAGTTTTACTGATACCCTGGTGTTTCTTAAGAGATAACTCCAATGATTGTAGTCAACAGCAACTGTTGTTTTTATTTTGTGTGAAACATAGCTGGTATTTTTAATGCTTTTATGAAAATGCCAGTTTTAGCAAACTGCAACATGCAACATTCAACTAAGTGTTATAGATCTTCAAATCATCTATGAGGGTGCAGGTTTCATGGATAAAGAAAAATGAAACTTGCCAATTTAAAGTATAGCCTTGCAGAGGTGATAGGGAATTCTGATTTCTCCGTCTAGAAATGGGAAACGTGGCATAATTTTCTAAGGTGTTCTGGCTATTACCTATCTATGTGATCACAAACTTGAACAGCAGAAAGATGTGATTTTATGTCATCTGCCGAAACACTGTGAGAAGCCCAAAAGATGTAATGGCACAAGTCACAAAGCCACAAAGGGCAGAGCTGTGGCAATTGCCCGTACGGCAAAGGGGACCTGACAGGCAGCTGCAGGTTAGCAGCTGAAATGCATCCAGACACCTTATTGGCCTTGTTTAATGTTGTGCATTCAGTCAGTGTAAAAAAGTCCCACAAACGTTGAGGACTTTGACCATTTTTCTTGGGCAGCTGAGCAGAGGTTGAAGATACTCTGAAGCAGGGAAGAGCACCTGCCTGCTCTCACAGCAGCTTCTTGGCTAACGAGAAAGCTGTGCCCTGCCGCCTCCCTCCTTCCTCTCCCCTTCGGCCTCTTGGCTGCCGCTAAGTCTGTAGTTTAAAGGAGTGCTTGGACCTTTTGCCTTTTATTCTGGAGCACCTTAGAGGGCTGCAGAATTATGAAGTCAAATTTTTGTATTGAAAAAGTGGGCTCAGAAGGAGTCTGTGAGCTCCTGAACTTGCTGGTGGTGTGCTCCTGTTGACCGAGAGCGAGCTGAGGTTCCCATTCATTCAAGCAGTCAGTAATTTGCTTGGGGAAATTTCACCTCCTTTTCCATTACTGATCAATACTGGCTCTAGAGAGTGGAGTCCTGTTATTCAAAGCATCCTTCAGAAATTTTTTATTGTTCAGTTGTAGCATTTTACTGCAACATTTACGAGAAAATAATAATTATTAAACAAAGAGCAGTGGGAAGCCAGTTCCACACTGAACAGATCCTGGGGAATAAAAAACAACAACAAAACAAACACAGGCATAAGTTAAAGCCTGCATACTGCTTTGGTTCTCTTCATTTCATTGTCCTCCAAGTTTCCAACAAGTATCTACCTGACCCTTTGACTGGGTGCTGAGTCAAGGGAGGCACCATGAAGCTCAGCTGGATGCTGGGAGCAGCTGCTCCCTCACCCGTCTACCTCCCTGCGTTGGGGCAGGAATGACTCTGCATCTGGAAAGGATCCCCTTGCTTCCCTTTGCAGCCCGTCACTTTTCCCAGCTAACAAGGCAGGAGGGCAGAGCCAGTGCTGAGCTCTTCACTGAGGCACCACCAGGCTGAGACCTGTATCAGCCAAGCAAGGAGGTGCAGAACTGGTCCTTTTTACCCTCCTGCTTGGCTGAGCAGGACACAGGATCAAGGTAACCAAAGAGTTGTCGTTATTGTTCATTAAGTGTATTTATATCTGATGTTGCAGTGTGCTGTGAGCCTCGTGAGTCTGACTCTTAGCCTGTTGGTGTGGGAATGATTGCAACGCGGTGCAGACTGTTCTGTGGGTTCAGTGCGGGATACACGGACAGAAGATGGACAGTAAGGGACCACCAGCCGGTTTCAAACACTGACAGCACCAACTGTAAGAAATGTTATTGCTGCTCTCAGTGTGGCTTCAGCTCAAGCGACAGCTGTCTAAGAAAGCTTTGCCTGCTAGCTTTTAATGGTGTGTCAGTTTTTGAAGTGACAAAGACCACTGAACGTTGCTTGTGCTCTTTTTTTTTATCAAACCTCTCACCTCGGCCTTGCAAACTCTTCACCTTTTCCTCATTTCTAATATAAGCTTTTCCTATAGGCAATCCTTTTTCTGAAAATCAGCCTGTAAGTATCAGCAAAGGCTTCACTGGTTTATTTACTGTGCTAGTGAGCTGGAAAACCCCACTAAGCTTTTTAATCAGCATAAACCTGAACTTAAAGCTAGCTGTCAGTAGCTCTGTCTCCCTTGCTTCCTTTCAAAGGAAAACACAATATCCCATCAGTGCTTCCCCTTCCAAACTCAGGACAAGCCAAGAGATGCCCAACACAGAGGCACTCCACCTTTGCCAGCGCTTGTGCACCCCCAGCACTGCACAATGTCATGGAGAGTTGTGTATTCGGGTCCCAAATCAACCTAACTATGTCAGCAAGGCACCTTACCCACACTAACAGAGCTGTATGGGTTCAGTTCTGGCATGATCTCTGATCCTGTGAGATCATGCCAGAGAGATCTTTAAGAGCTATTTTTACCCACTTGCCTATTCAAGCAAGCTGTGTGAATGCCCTGTTCACCCAGACTTATTCTTACCTTTCTTAAATAAAATATCCTGTCATAGTCACCAGTCCTACTTCATAAACTTCTCTAAAATAATCTTTCAAATAGCATGGAATTTCCTTCACATGGCAATCAAAACTTGAAAATCATCAGGCAGTCATCATCACTGAGGGCACCTGTGTTGGAGCGTTGTGAAGACAAATTGCTTTTGCTTTAGTAGAAGTTATGATTCATGAGAAAATGCATATAGCTATCATGTGACAACTTGGTAAGAGCATTTTTTTTGCTGTCTGTGATGATCTGTGTATTGAATATAGCACAAAGCCTTAGATTTTCTGGAGCAGATGAAAGCAAAAATACACATAAGCTCTCTGGCATTTGAAAGAGGTATGAGGTAAATCTTCAAGGAGAAAGGAGTGCATCTCAGCTTGGTTTAGTTCTGCAAACAAGATAGCTATCTTGAATAAAATCCCACAAAATTTGAGCAGTGGTATTTTTTCCTCCATGTAGCCTGTCAAATTCATCCCAAACCTTCCCATACCCAAAGGTGATCTCCAGAAGGAGATAAAAATATCTATTGTTTTTGCAAAACTTCTTATATCATCTTAGCTGTAAAGGTAAATATTTTTTTGCCCAATGCCACATTAACTCAGAAAATACTCCCTTTTTGGTAGAATGTGTTTTTTATGGTAAATATCATAGGAAGTTACTTTTAGCATTTGTTTACAAATATTTATTGAAGCTAACATTTTCTTAAATGTACTATACTAAATAATTCATTAGAGGGTTAGCCACTCAGAAAAAAAAAAAAAAAGACTGAGGTAGCTCTGGCTTCAATTGCTGCATTCAGATTTGACTGAATGTTTATTATGTGTGTACAAACTCAGTGTTTCTAAATACAGCAAATTTCCCGTTTTTAAAAATGCAGCAGAAAACTATAGTTTTAGAATTTCTGTTGTACTAATTAAGCCAAAATGCATGAATTATTAAACATGCTCATTTGCCAGTGCTCATGCACTTGAAAGGTTTGCTTTCATTACTAATAAGGCACACACACCGCTGAAAAGAGGTAATTAGAGCATCAAAGGCAATGAACCATCCTGAAACTTCATAATGCCATCCTGAAAAAAATCGTCATTCAGCTGAGTAGCAAGAAACCAAAAAAATGTCTACACTGTTGTGTCCAGAAGGATGAGAACCAAAGTCTTTCCAAGTAACTCCATAGATATGGCAAGAGGCTTTTAATCTTCTCAAAAATACCTTCAGAATTGATGTAGCAATGGCAAAAGTGAACCCCTGTGGTTATATTTCAAAGATTGTGTTTTTAAGTCAGAAACACATTAGTTCTTATAAATCAAAGACTTTTTTCATCCTTTGAGACCATTTCAATCCTAGCAAAGAAGAAGAAGTTCCATTCTCAAATTTTTTCTTTTCCAATGATTTTAATAATCTGTTTTGTTTTATAAGCAGTTGCAGGGAAAGATGCTTCTTGCAGATAAGAAGGAGAGCTGGCACTTTTTATGACAGGAAAATGTGTACATCATATCAAATAATGAGTGCTCTGTGTAAGCCATGTCAGAGATCGTGCGCTGTGTATCCAGCTTTGGAGAACGAGTTACACCCTGGTTTCTCATTACTGCAATCCTGTTGGAACTTCGCCCCCAGACATTTAGAAAAGTACAGTAAAATGACTTCATATTGTTTACACAGATTATTGACCATGCTTTCTTATGTAGATTTAGGGAGGAAGAAAAGGTCTTTTTTACGTAGCCTGAAGCTCTTAAATATGCGTGAGAAATGTCTAGACAGCAGCCTGAAAACCAACCTTCATCTCTGTAAGGTCCAACACTCATGTTTTTTATAGTCTGTGCATATCCGTTGCTCTCAAGAAGTAGCGATGTGTTAAGAGACAGAAGCAGCTCTCCGAGGCGGCCGCGGGGGACTGCCAATGAGCCGTGCTCCGGCTTCTGCTCCGCACCAGCTCCTTCCCGGAAAGTCGGCAGTAAACCAGAAAATGCAGTAGTAAGAGGGAATGCATGTGAAATGACCTGGCTGGTCCTCATAAAGCAGTGGGCATCGTGCCGCCTGGCAGCAGCCCGTCACAGCCGGTGTTAGGGTGACAGACATCTTCGGGAAACGGCCCATTGTTGCGGGAAATAGGGATGGGGGTTCAGCGCAGAAAATTGGTCGTCTTCTGCCAGGGCTGAGGGACCCCGATTTCGCATGGGGGGCAACCGTGGGAGCGCGAGAGAAGCCCTGCTTTCTGACACCGTCAGTCTCTAAACATCCCTGAGAAGAGGGAAGTTATTACTTCGGTATTACAGTTAGTCACAAAGTTTTCACGCCTACTATTGCCATCTCAGAGGTGTGCTTTGCTGCCTGCCTTTGCCGGGGCCCTGACAGCGATAACCCACGCCTGAGGCAGCCAAACGAAGGCCCTCACCACCTTTGTCAGTGGGTAGAGACAGGTACGCGGGGTGTCATCACTCGCTCCTACACTCTTGTCTCTCTCCCCCACTGGGGAGGAGTGGGTAGCGATAAGGCTCCTTATTTAGGATGCTGCAAAACATACAGCCACAGGGAGCAAGTGATACAAGTGTTTCCCATCCAGGCTGTCTCCTCCCTGCAGCCCACGCGGAATGGTCTTTGGAGCAAACTGCCCCCACAACTGAGTTTTGGAAGGACTTGGTCCAAAAGGTAACCTAGAAGCAAAATAACTGGGGTGCAGCGTGGGTGGCCAGGAGATCGATCGGGATCTGGGTGCAAAGGGAGCAGCGTAGCTGGGGGGCAGTACGGACGTGCCCGCAGGCAGCTGAGTTCGATGCCTGTAGTTAAGTGGAGTGAGTCGACGCCTGCCTGCGCCTGCCAGTTCGTGTGTCCGTATCCTGATGTACTTTACCCCAGCGGCAGGTACATTGCTGTCTCAGCTGAAATAGGTCTCATACGCTGAACGTGTTTGGCAGGGAAGGTACTGTAGGAAAATAAGGTAAATGAGTAAAACCAATTATGTTACCACAATTCATTTTTCAAGTGGCAATCAGTATGATTATGAGCACAAACCTCCTCCTCTCTCTCCAACCTTACATAAATGTTGCCGTGGTGCATATGGCAGCCTAATCTTGAGATACGCACATCTTACTCTATGGGGGTTAAATACCGTGTACCATCCATCTCTGTTGGAGACGTAGCTAGAATAAAACATATGGTGTCAGACAGTGCCGGGGGGATTTCTATAGGAAAAAACAGTGATTCTGTCCAAATGCAACTTCTCAGCAATTCTATGCCTGTGACCTGAAATTATGGATAGAGCAGATGCTGTTAGTCTTTTAGGTAAGATTTGCAGTGCCTTGACTTATATGAGTAAGTAAAAGCACTGTTTTATTTTAGATCATTGGGCAGCTTTTAGCTTGTTAGGAAGCTTGGTTAAATTGTCATACATTGTTTTATTAGAAAGAAGTGCTTTCCTGGTCTACTGTTTATGCCACTGGCACAGGTCAGCCTTAATTTCTACTGCCGTAAAGAGCTCGTGTAGACACAGGTGTAGTAGTGCCAAGAGTCTTCTACTTTAAACATTCAGGATGCATCCCACCTGTAGGTGAGACTATGGTTTTGATATCAGCCATAAAAAGGAAGCTATGTACTGTAGAGGTCTGTAAAGAAGGGGAAATACTGCTCTTGAATGTGCCTGTAACAGTGCTTTTTGTCATATATGCATTAGGCTACACCATCAAATATTTTTAGAAAGGAATGTCATTATGTGCCTGATTGCCCCTCATTTCCTTGAGGCAACTTTATGAATGCCTAACAGGCAGGGCTAGAATAAATAAGCCACTCTGATTTCTGTAGCAGGTCTAATACATGTACAGATATGTGGAAGGTAACACTCACCCCTGCCTAATTCCAGACAGCAGGTCCAAGGCACCTGTTTGAACTCAGTAGTTTTGCAAAGGCAAATCCTCTGGACTGAGCAGCTTGCCATCACCAGGCTCACATAGAAATGCCCAGAAATCAGGGGAAATAACGCATAAGAGGTTTCCTTGACAATACAGAACAGAAAGGAAAGCTGATGCAAGAGCTAGGGTGCCAGCCCCAATGCATTTTGTTGCCACAGAACAGCAGCATATTGATGGCCATAGTGGTAGAAAGTTATTAGTGGTTTAAACACTGTGATGATGGATAGCAGGTAAATGTTGTTATATTAGGACAAGAATGCTTTTCTGCTTTATTCAGAAATCTCTTTAAAACTGTAGCCCTAACACTCATGCATCCATTTTAAATAATTCAGCCATTCCAGTCTAGACTGGGGGTCATTAATTGTAATTGAGACGGTTTTCTTTTAAAAGGGAAAATAGGAAACGGAAATCTACTGAGTTTCTACATTTTCCAAGTTTTGACAAATGAAAACCAAGACCTTTTCTTTTAGGATTTTGAGAAAAACTTCCTGGTCTTTTCAGTTTACCTTCTTCAAGCTGTGAGTGCATGTAAAACACATCGCACTTCTCCTTATAGTCATTCTATTATGAAAACAAATATTAATAGTGAATTCTTAGGGATCTGCCCAAAAGGAGTTTGTTGACCCATTACCCTTGATTCTGTAAGACCACAGCATAGTAAATGACTGACAAACAATATATCAATTATAAATGCTGCAGCTGGATTGATTACAGATGATCCGCTTTGGTGGCCAAATCCCCCAGCCAGTAGATGAGTGTAACACAGTGCATGACCGTAAGTAAGGACTTGTTTTTTCACTTTTGCCTCCCCAGGTGATCTCATGCATTTGCCACCCTACCTGAGGATGGACTTTTTATTGAACCGTGGCGTGCAGGGCACGAGCAGAGACCTGGGTTTGGGGCAAGCCTGCTTGGAGCCGCAGAAAAGCCGAACCTTGAAGCGTCCCACCGTCCTGGAGCCGATACCCATGGAGACATCCTCCACAAGAGAAGTACAGTCATGGCAACCTGGTGCCGTGGCAACGTTACCTCAGCGAGAAGGAGCTGAGCTAGGACAGGCAGCAAAAATGAGCAGCTCCCAAGAATCCCTGCTGGACTCCCGGGGCCACTTGAAAGGCAACAATCCCTACGCAAAATCTTACACCCTGGTATAACAAAAAGAGCATGGCTGGACAGTGGCTGTAAATATTTACACTGAAAAAAAATCCAATGAAAGCTACCTTTTTTTTATTGAATTCCAATATTTATAATTAAAGAAGAAGATTGCCAAAATATTTGACAAAAAAAAATAATAATATGAACGACAGACAGTGCAAAGACTCTCTTGCTTTTTTTCTGTCTGAGTGTGAGCTTCATCTGACTGGACATCTGAATTTTTGGGTAAAAGAGTCCAGTTTTCTGATCTTCACAAGCGTTTGTGTTTTTACTGATTTTCTACGAAGTGCATGGAGACTTAACTAAAACATTTTAACTGGACATTCCATCAGACAAGATTTAAAAGGGAAAAAAAATCACAAAAAAAAAAATCACCCTATTTGTGAATTCAACAGGAACATTGATTTGGAAAAACAAAAAGTCTTTTGTCATGTTTGCACTTTTTTTTTAAATTAGAAAATGGGTCCTTGATTGTTCTTTTTTTGTTGTTAATTAGGATGAGTGATGTCAGTGGAATGAGGGGATTGATTTGGTTTTTTTTTTTAATATTAATTTAATGAGACACTCTTTGCATTTTGTCTATGCGAAATAAAAGGGTCTTCTGCCTTTATTTGTGACGTCTGCTTCCATCGCCTTCTGCTGTACTTGGTTTTCCCTAAGTGTAATAGCCATGTCAGAACTATACTCTGAACAATGTCTTCTTGTACCTTGGGCAGAAAAGGAAAGCGGGGCTTATACCTTTGGAAAAAAATTGGGGTTTGCTTACCCACAGCTTTTTTGCTACCATGGGGCAGAGAGCCAGAACGGCGCAAGTCCCGAGTGCTCTGAATCAAATTCGCCTGAGACTCTCTGCATTCGCTTCATCTGCCACCGGGAGGCTTTCGTTCGGCTTCAATATTTTTTGGATCAGAAGAAATGTGTTGATGTTACTTTACTTACTCCCTAGGAATGGATCTTTAGTCCATTTGGGAGCAGCACTCACAGAAATTAGTCGCTTACGTAAGGACTGGGGAAAAAAAACAGCTTTTCCCATAGTAGGAGAAAGGGGAGGGAAAAGTTATTCCAGGTCTAAGTTCAATGTGCCTTTCTTTAGAGGAAAAAATCTTTTTACGGCAGATTTGTCAGCTCATATTACTTTGCTGCATCTTTTGCATACATGAGAAGTAATATTGCTTGTTTTATACAAAGCATAAATGATTGAATACTACAGTTGGTGGGTTTAACATGACAACACTTGAGCTGCCTCGATAAGTGCCTCCTTGTGTGTATTCTGGCTACCTTTGTGTGCCCTGACCAAGAGAACATGGTGCAGAGCATCCCAGATTAGTACTAATACAAACAGGCTGTTCGGTGCTGGCTGGAAATATTAATGGGGTCTGAAAGCCATAAAACTCAGAAAGCTTGAGCGGGCTGAGAAACTCCTGCAATTTCCCTGGCTGGTGACAGTGTGGGCACTGCTAATGCAAACATTTCTGCACCATGCTCAATTCAAGTTGTTTTAAAATAGAAAAATGCAGTTATGTATAATTGTTTCATTACTATTATTAATGTAATTATGTTGTCATAAGGGCACTCAGTTAGCAAAGTACTTAAGTGTCTTGAAATTATCAAGTTGCACTTTCATCCTTAGCTCTGTCAAGCCCAAGTCCTAAAGTCCTGGAAAGTCCTACAGAAGAAGCCAAATGAAGACATCCTTGAGGTATGTATTTCTTACACACCTACAGAGAAATGCTGAGATGCCAGATAAGGAACCATTTCACATCATCTAGTCTGCCTATTTGACCAATATGGTGATAAAGCACATTAAAAAACAAAACCAAAACCCAAAACAGAAAACAAACCAAAAAAAACCCCAACCTTTTACCTCTGTAAAAAAAAAATAAAATCAAAAATTAAGAATTACCCGTTATTTCCAAATAGAATGAAAAAACTATGTGTTGAAAAAAGATTAAATTATTCTTTTGCTTTGGGTTTTTTTTCCATATAGAAGCATTATGCTAATACAAACCTAATTTAAACACACAGAAAGAAATTTCTTTTACTATTTCCCATTGAAAAACTCCATAGAAAACTAAACTTTTATTGTATTGGGCAATCCAGTTCTTTTTGATTCCCACAAGAGTCTTTGCAGTGTGCTTAGCTTGAGCTGGATGGGGCGTTAGCACTGCATTTACACATAAAAATTTATTTTCTCAGTAGCATTCAGGACTTTTGAGTCTCAGGCCACTTTCATCTTCCATTCAAGCTTCCTTCTTTTCCTCTGAAAAAAGGCAAAAAGCCTTTGGGCAAAATCAAGACTTGATCCATTTGTTCCTGTGGCTCTTGGCTGCCCTCAAGGACTGGGATGGCGGGTCCCGCAGCAGCGCTCCCCACCAAAACTCACCTTCAGTGACAGACAAGAACGAGCATGAGATGGAGGGAGGGAATATTCACATTTTAAGCTCCTGGTGACTGCTGACAGTGGAAATATTCCAATATCTCCCTAAATCTACCTTTGGCTGACAATGTGGAAAGTGCCAACTGTCCTTGACTTAACAAGACTTCCTCCTCATCTGTATTCAATATGCCTGGTAATATCCATCCTCCTTATGAAGTGAAGACACCTTTGGGAGCCACATATTCAAAGAAATTCATGGCAAGTCTCCTGCTGGTTAAAATCAGAGTGGAACTGGGCTGTTGCTTAGCACATGGAGTCTCAGACCTGCAGGGTGCCTGGCTCCAGGCCCTGGATCCACCCAGCTCTTCAGCACATGGAACTGTAAATGTGTACCGTCCCCTTGGCTTGGGGGTTTTAATTTTTTGGCTTTTAATTTTCCAAACAGCACTGAAGCAGTAGAGCTAGCTGAATATGTAACAGAAGCTTTAAGGAAATGCCTGTCCTACTGTCGTCTAGTCAAGGTTTGGAGGCAGAAGTCATCTCTTTTCTCAGATCAATACAGCTGGGAGCAGTCAAGTCCCTGCAGGTTCGTAAAACCAAGACAAGAGAAAATGTGCTGATGTGTCCCTACCAGCATCATTTTAAACACTTCCCTGCAACAGAACCATCAAAATCCATGGATCCTATAAGTCTGCATCCCGGCATGAGATAATTCCCCCATTGCACCAAACGCCCTCTTGGAAAATATTCATATTCTCTGGATCTGACGACAAAGCGACAGGCACTGCAGCTACTCCAGCCAGCAACTAAGCACCACCCAGCCGCTCGCTCACTCCCTCCCAGTGGGATGGGGGGGAGAATTGGAAGAGTAAAAGTGAGAAAACTCGTGGGTTGAGATAAAGACAGTTTAATAGGGAAAGCAAAAGCTGCGCACGCAAGCAAAGCAAAACAAGGGATTCATTCACTACTTCCCATGGGCAGGCAGGTGTTCAGCCATCTCCAGGAAAGCAGGGCTCCATCATGCGTAATGGTTACTTGGGAAGACAAACACCATCACTCCAAATGTCCCCCCCTTCCTTCTCCTTCCCCAGCTTTATATACTGAGTATGATGTCATATGGTATGGAATAGCCCTTTGGGCAGCTGGGGTCAGCAGTCCCAGCTGTGTCCCCTCCCAGGTCCTTGTGCACCCCCAGCCTCCTCGCTGGTGGGGTGGGGTGAGAAGCAGAAAAGGCCTTGACTCTGTGTAAGCACTGCTCAGCAATAACTAAAACATCCCTGTATTATGAATGCTGTTTTCAGCACAAATCCAAAACACAGCCCCATAGTAGCTACTGTGAAGAAAATTAACTCTATCCCAGCCAAAACCAGCACAAAGTGAAAAAAAGAGTTGGCACCAGCATGCGATCTCAAAAGACAGTCCCTAAAGTACCAAACATCTAGGTATCAAGCAAGCACACTTTGCACACAACTGTGACTCCGTCTTAGTCCTGAGGGTGATAGCAGATTTTACTTCAAACGATGAATTTAAGAGCTAAAGTTCTTCCCTGTCTTCTGTCTAATAAAAATCATAACTCCTTAGAGAGACTCATTCTTTTCCACATTATACTTTTCCCCCTGCCCCAACCTCAGATAACCCTTTAATGATTCACAGATAGTAATTAACTCTCCCTTTTGTCTCAAATGAGTTAGCAACTCCCTCACTCCTGCCTTTTCTAAGAACCCTTTTATCCTTCTTTATTCCATTACTGTCTCACTTAAATTGTCTGATTAACACAATTATGTTAAACTCAGTACAGTTTTTCCCTCTCCTTGTTTTTAGGTTGGAGCTTGCTTTTCCTATTCAGAACCAAAGAAATTTTGACTGTTTAAAATTTTCTTTTGGCCGATTATAACCAGGTGAGCACCATAGCAGTGTTACCATAGCTAAGAGGAGTTAGGAGTTATAAGCAAGATGAGGTATTACACCAAATAACAGAGGTGAAAAACAAACAAAAGCAACCCTGGACTTCTCTTTGGGACAAACGGAGAGTCCAGAGGAGCTTTGTACAACTGGGTTTCCCACCTTCCCAGCAGCTGGGGGGATGATGCCCACCCCTGGCTTGCAGGTGGGTGAATGGCAATAGGTGTCTACCTGATTCCTTGCATTAAGTAATTTGGGTAAATGTCTTCAGACTTGGACACCCAACATCCTTTGCCTGCACAGCCAGGTATGTATGAAGAGGGGTTTTTTGGTTGGTTGGGCTTGGGGTTTTTTTTGTGAGGGAGGGGCTTTTTTTTTTCTGAAGACCTGAACAGCAAAGAAGTGGAATAAAGGGGGCACTTGGAAAGGCAAACTCCTCCAGCACATCATTTTCCTGAGTAGGCTGAAAAGCTCTCCCAGAGAAGGGACCTCTCTTTTAAAAGAAAGGAAAAGTAAAAAGAAAAAAAAGCACACAGTTTGGACAGCCCGTTCATAGCTTTAGTGTTAGTTAGGTTATTTTAGGTAACAGCAGTTGCTTAATGGGCTCTCGTGGTCAACTATGAGGCATTCCAGCAGGGAAAAGAGAGTGCTTTTCACCATTAATTTTCTCTGGGCTTGCCAGAGCCTCCCAAGGGGAAACTCACCACCTCCCCAGAAAGAAAATGCCTCTGTAGGAAGTGCACCAGCCCAGCGCAGACCGCTAACACTGCTGCGGGGTCATACAGAGCACTTCCCTGGGGTTTTCATACACTTTCTGAACTATTCCTTCTTTTTTCACAATGAATGTTACGCTCCTTTGTTTCAGGATTTCAGGGCAGGAAGGTGCTAGAATTAACACAAAAGGGATCTTTAACTATTCTCAGGGTTGACAGGGGCCCTGTAAAATTTCCAGCAGGTCTTCAGCACCGGAGCATTTGGTACGTCAGCTCCCCACCCCACAGCAACCTCCTCCTGGCTCTGCTTTAAGCACCTCTGCCCTCCAAGGTGAATGATTTTCCCCCTCACGGGCACCCACTGAAGGTGTTTGGTGTTTTTCAGGCTTGACAGTAAGCGAGGGTACAAGCGCCAGGGATGACCCTGAGCGTGGAGATGGCCAGAGACAGCCACGGTGAGAGGGGACAGCTTTCCTGCCTGTTGGAGCAATCATTTGAGATTAAAGTGAAGACTCATCTCTCTGCAATGTGCTTCTCAGGAGGTATGCAGGTATTTGTTCTGATGCTGCTGGACAAGAAACAAACACACAGAATTTCTAGCCAGTGACTCTTTTTTTTTTTCAATGGGAAATACATACACATATAAGATTCCGAAATCTCTGGGACCAAGTGTGAGAGAAACTGATCTCTACCTTGCCCATGGAAGAGTAATACCAAAACCAATTTCTCAGATTACTGAAACAAAAAAAATTTGCTTTGAGATTGTGGAAATTACTGGTTTTACACTGAAACTGACAAGTTTTCATTCTCTGAGTCTGTCAGAAAGCATACCCCCCCTCTCCCCCACCCCAGTTCGAACCTTTGGACTCTTATTTAATTGAAAGCAAGTAAGATAGGTGTTTCATAAAAGGACAGTACATATCATGTACTGTGATCAGTTTGATCACAGTACAGATCATGAGACATAGAGACAAAGACAGATCATGAGATCATAGAGAAATCCACAACAATGGGAAAACAAGGTGAAAAACCCTGAGAAATGCAGTCACTAAGGAAACTTGTCATCAAAACTGTAACATACAGTAATATGATTTTGGAATATTGCTCAAGTTAAGTTAAGCTACATCTTTGCACCTAAAGGTTTTCCAGTATGCTTTCTTTAACAGTTCCAGTCCTGGTGGGATAACAAAATTAACCTGATTCAACAGTTTAATAGAGAAAGCATAAACTCTTTGAGAGAGTTTAATGGTTTCAGTGCTATTTGTAGTGCAATGGAGGCCCTGGATGGCACGGGTAGGGAAGGGAGCATTGCAGCCAGGGGCTTGGAGATACCCAGCATGCATTGAAACATGTATTGTGATAGATATTCCACCAGCTAGAGCCTGGCTATGGACAATCCTGCAGTTTTTCCCTAAAGAAAGCACACCAGCTTCAAGGAGAGCTTGAAAATCCTCTCTCCTCCCATCCCCTTGCAGGCTACATCCTTTCTTCCTTTCTTGTCGTGCCCTGCCCTTGATTTTCAGAGGCTTTTGAGGTTGCAAAAACTCGATGCGACTGCCTCTGGATGCTAGGGAACACCTTCTCCTTCCCTTCATCTCTTCTGGCAGCATCTCCAGCATCTCCCAGCCCCTCTCATGCCATGGTTCCCACGCTGCCCCAGCCACCGCTGCTGCCCCACGTTGAGCTCTTGCATCCCTGTGGGATGTGCCCCTTCCTGGGGTGGCCACCACCCTGTTTCTGTAAAACCAGAAAAGTGGGACCAGGGGCTTCCCTGTGTCCAAGGCACACCATTCCCAAAAATCTCAGAGCCTCAAGGACGGAGAGCTCAGCTCTGACGGATAAGGCTCAGTCCAGAGGCTTGAAATCAACCGTCCTGCCTATGGCATCTGGCATGCCTGCCTTAGCAAGGGCTGCAGCTCCCAGCCCTCCCAGGGGGCTCTCATTGCTCCTGTGCCAAGAAAAGAGCTCCTGTTATACTAGAGAAGATAAACAGGCTGGTAGCATTAAGGACCTCACCTCTGTTCCCAAGTGGGGACAGGTCTGCTGGAGCACATCCGTGCCTTTGCACAGCAGCATACTGGTGCCTGATGTCCCACTGTCACCTTCTGTCTGTCTGGGCAGCCAAAGACTCACAGGAAAGTGGGAGCTCACTGGGACTCGGTTGGATTTAAATAACATTATCCCAAAAGCACAAGGCAAGGATACTTTTGTTTGTGAAGAAAAGCGTTAGAGGTCTGTAAGGCTCTGCTCTGTACCAGCTTCTTCTGTGTAATTTCTCCAACATCAGTAAGAGTACAATTAGATGCTTCCATAAGGAAATTTAAATTAAATGTAACCTAAATCAATTTGAACTTTAAAACAATGAGCTCGTACCACCTCTCTTTCCTATAGAACAAATTATATTTAAGCGCCAAGGTCATAAGCAAAGGGAAAGCTTAATTAAAGTTGATAGCAGACTACATAATCACACCTGAACCTACATACAACCAGATTAAGCATCAAAAGCCATTTATTCTATTCTGCTATCCTTGCCTGGACTCTGATAAGATTTTCCTTTTTAAATGGTGACAGCTTCAGTTGCATTTCATCTTACATGTACAGAAATGAATGAATACCTTGGCAAGCTGCTCTCCACCAACCACAAAAGCTCATTCATTAGTCTCTGACGTGTTGGGCCATAGCTCTTTGCACTTCTAATTAAATCGTCATCCTTGAAGGTGAACCCTTTACAGTATTTATAAGCAGAATCACGTCAGGTGGAGGAGCTATGAACCAAAGCAACAGGCAACACAGAACTGATGAGGTGCTGGCAAAAATAACTCTGCAGTTTTTCCATAATTTCAAAGAGAGCCAAGACAAAACTCTAGAGAGGGGGTGAAGCTCGTTTCCTTCATTTGAGGAAGACTAGGGATTTAGCAGCTAAAAAAAAGTAGACATGACCACCCGAGCATGCATTGGCTCCCAGGGGTGGCTTGCAACATGCAGGGCACGTTTGGGATTTAGGCTGCTCTTCACTGGCCCAGGGCAGGAGTACAGCATAGCTGGATGTGCTTTGCCAAACCAGAGGGAGTTGGTGCACTGGGAACGGGTGGGATTGCAGGTTATTTCTGGTCAATCTGGCATTACAGAACCAGCTGTCACCTGCGCCGTGAGTAGCTTATCTGTGATCTGTGATTACGGTGTGCAGACGTGCACACGCATACCCATACGCACATATACTCTTCGTCGCCTGCACAGAGAATGTCAAGATCAACGTGAAAGCTATCGCCACAACCCTTTCACTACCACTGCATTGCACTTCGTGGAAGGAGCAGGGAAAGATGCTACACAGCAGTCAGCCACTTCCAGTCACATCACTCTCAAGTGTTTGTCTTAGCTGTGCGTGGGTGCATAAGCAGATCTTAACTTTTTACGGCCCGCCCTTTAGCAAATATTGTCCTATCCAGGAGACAATGCTTCCTGGTTATTTTTATAACTTCATATTTTATTCTTTACTCCTCACAGCAAGAAGTTGAGCTTCGTAATCCATTCAGCACAAAAATACAAGTCAGAGACTTTTAGGGGCAAATGCTCAGGTCAAGGTGAAGGGTGTCATTTACACTGACTAGGACTAGAAGAAAAGAAAAAGAACTGGATGAAGTCTGAGTGCTAGAAAGTGCTCTGCATCAACCTGGAAAGTACAGCAAGCCCATGACCCCCCTTTAAGGCTGTGAACCACTTTTCAGACACTCATGCACACAAGAGGTCCCTGGAAGCTGTATTCAGTGCTGTCCCATCCCCTCCTAACACGGCACAGCAAAACCACATCCATTTCCATAGGTGGCACCCAGGGCAGATATGGAGATGGTCAGCGTTTGCCTCCTCAGGAACATGCAGAAAGCTGCTTTTATGACAAAGCTGACAATGTCATGAAGAATATGTTTGTTCAAAAGACTACTGCTACTAGTTATGATTATTCTCAATAGACTTGTTTCAGCATAGCCTGATGATTAGGCTCTCACTGGAAAAGACCACTCAGTGGACCCAAAATTTTCATGACAGTCTCTCATTTTCAGTAACATCCAGCATAAAAACAGCCTGGTCTCCTGCCAGTTCAATCAGTTGGCCCTAGATAAAAGTTACCTGAGTCTGAGGCTCTGAGGCTGCCAAACCGTCTACTAAATCAGGCCTGGGCATCCCATGGCATCCGCCTGTTGGTAGCCTCTTTCTCCTAGATTCAGGGTCTAGCAGAGGTTTGTGGGGATTCAGCTTCTAGGCGGTAGCTTCAGGAGTCTCTTCCCAACACCAGGGCAGATCCCCACCCTTTGGGTGACCTTGGCAGCTTCCCTCAATTGCCTGGAAGCAGCCCAAGCCACCATCTACAGCCACAACAGGCTGGAAACAGAAAGGAAACATTTGGATTTTTTTTTTCCTTATAAAATAAAGAAAGGCAACTTTCAGAATTTCCCTTCTCCTGGCAAGCTATACATTTCCCTTCTCTGCCCTGGGAGGCAAACGAAAGTGTTTCCAACATTTGCATTAACTAAAGAACAGAAAGTGGTTTTGGCCACATCCAATGATTATCACATTGACATGTTTTCTCCATGCTGCATTGTCTGAAAAACGGAGCAGCCAGGACAAGGCTGGACAAGGACTGGGTCTCAGCAGGCTTAATGAAATTAGCCAATACTGAGTCCAGGGTAAAAACAACTTGCCTAGCACTTCAGTGAGTGTTCCCATGCAGCATTTCTTTAACTGTTTGTGCTGGGCCTGAAAGAGGCTTGAAATTTTGCCACGCGAAGTAGCGATTACTCAACTGACCAGGCAGCAGAACCAGCAGAGCAATCAGCTGGTGCTGACATGTTTGAACTTATCAGAGAGCTCAAGATCCATGGACACCAGGGTATATCCCAGCCCCTGGGACAACTTCCAAACACACTAACAAAAAGCACAGTTCCTGAAGGAAAATAGCACATTACCTGTATGCAAATGAAATAATTTCCAGCACATGAGTGCAATAAAGAACATTAGCCTGGACCACATGAGAAAAAAACCCATTTAATTAGCAATATATTGACTTCTTTCTTACATGGTTCGATAACAGAAACTCAACTCCAAAGTCTGCGTAGTCCCAGTAAAATACATGCTCAGGTCTGACAGGAAAAAATCTTTCTTATTTTTACAGTCACTGAAGTCCCAAAGACTTTAGTAAGGGTTTATGATAAGAGAAGCAGGCAGATGTGTGTAATAAAGAAAGAAAGAAAGTGGTCCACTCGGAGAAGAAAAATGGCAGAGACCAAGAGCTAAGGCCTTGGCAAAATTCACCACAACTTTAAATTCACCAGGTCTTGTCATGTAGAGAAAGTTATGCACAGCTGAAGTCTGTGTCAAGATGAGGCTTGACAGTACAGTTTCTACCTTTTTCAGTTTTAATCAAAATTGAAAACTTCAGCATTTAGTAACAGTGGCAGTGTCAAATATTACTGTGGCTCTGACAGTGATATGATGTCACCTCAAAGATGGCAGAATATTAAGGTCAGATATCTCTGAGCTTTTCATTTAATCTTATTTGCACTGAGAAGATAGGACTACCCCCTCTGAATAGGGTACCACAACATTTCTAGTACTAAGGACTCAGGAGCTCTATATCTCACAGGGGGAAAGCTGCTGGTATAGTCTTTTGTTGGCACTTCTACAGCACATATCAGGAGTGTATCCGAATAAGTCAGAAGCCTGGATGCTTTATCTGCCCCCCATCATACCTATAAGGAAGGGAAGGCTGCAGGGATCAGATGTTTTCTTCAAGGTCATTCTGTAGACACAAGACTTCAGCCTTGATTGGTGTTCACGCAGGGCTTGATTCTACTCAGCCAAGCTCGGTGGCAGGTTGCCCAAAAAAGTTGTGGGGTTTCCATCCTTGGAGATACTCCAAATTTGAGCGGACAAGCTCAAATGACATAGCTCAGGTGACTCAGACCTGAGCTATGCTGGCCTTGCTCTGAGCAGGGGAGGGATAATCCCTAAGGTCTCCTCTGAACTAAATTACTCTTTAAAAACAGATTTCAAAACAGAATTTTCCATGGGAACAGAATTGCACTTGGCGTGCCTCAGTTGTAAGGACTTGCTTTCCTCCTTGTTTATAGCAAAACACTGAAGTTTTTCTCTCCCGATCCTTGGGAAGGAGACAAATAAATACTTCCACATTTGAAAAAGAAATTCCTTTTCCCTGGTTCTTCAGTTGCACACCTTGCTGGAGGTCATGGGGAAACTTCTGGCTTTAGGTTTAACAGGTGCTACTATCTAGCCACCTACCAAGTTTCACCTCAGCTTTGCATATATATAATCCTATAAATATTTTCCAAATACGGTCATAATGTGGGATCCCAAAAATCAGGTGAAAGTTTGTCCTCCATCTCCCTATACCTTAGTTTCCTGTGCTAAAGGGTGCAGGCAATTGCTACTTCATCCCACCGTGACCTCGTGCAGAGAAACTCAGAAATGTTTGTGGAGCACTTGGACACTGGTGACAGCGTTCATGAAATGAAACTAGAATCATGAAATCTCCAAGGAGCCAATAAATAATTTTATGTTCAGTTCAGCCTCTGAACAGTGGATTCTAAATAAAATACAGGTAGTATAAAAGAAAATAAGGAGTAATTTCCCATTCATAGAAATAGGAGTGGGCTGGGGAAGGGGGGGGGGATATAGGCTTATGAAGTCGAAACCCGTGTCGTAACGCATTTCATCACAGAACAAGTGCCATTAGTACTGCAGGGGTATCTAATTCTGGCATTTCTCAACTTCAGATGGTTGGCTTTGCAACCTAGTTATTTTTGATGTGCTTTATAGTGTGCAGAAGCTTTCTGATGTTTTGCTAACCAATGACCTTGTTTGAAAAGAGCATCTATGGTATTTTAATGACTTTCAGATAACTTTTACAGCTGATGTTTTCAACCAGCAGGGTACTCTTGGGTCCAAACCTAAATCTATTCCGTCTGAAGAAGTGTCAATTATAAAAAAACAATGAAGGATGTCAATTACATCTCCACATTCCCCAGAGTGTTTGAAAATATCTGCTGAATTGATACATATATATATATTTGTTTAAAAATGAAAGAAAATTAAAAAGACAATACTTATAACAAAGTATGTTACTCTGGAGAAAAAACTTGCAAAGTTGACTGATTTACAAAAAATTCAAATATTTCCTATACTTTTAGCAAAAGCTTGCTATTTATCCCTCTTTTTCTACTACAGTATTTACTACATGATTTCTACAGACATTATTTTCCTTATGCAGGTAATTTCTTATGCTGTTTGAATATGTCCAGAATGTTAGTAGGATTTGACTCCAAGACACCTTTACTCCAACACTCTTCATTCTCAAAATAGCATTTTCACGTATACAGAAAACATCCCAGGATTTTCACAAACTAAGAGTATTGGCCACATCGGAAGATGTCAGGTATAGCCTTAATCCTTCAAACAGCTGAGCAATCCCCTTAAAAGCAGATTCAAAGGACAGGCACAGAAATTTCTTTGACACGTGCAGCCAAAATGCCTTCCAGCTGCAAAGACAAAACTGTATTTATGGTGCACTTCTATCATAAAAATTGATGGTGTGCTCATGCTGTTAGCTGACGCGTTTGGGGTGAGCTGTGACGGGTTTTCCTGCGTACCGTGCTCCAGAGATGGTGGCGAGGGCAGTGGTGCAAACCCGCTCCTGGTGGCATCCGCTGGTCCCCTCTGGGGACGTGCCGGGAGCAGTGCCTGGTGCACGCACGGGCTCCCAAGGTCAGATACCACTACAGAGCAGAAGGACTGCAGGCGGCGATGGGGAAGTCACTGAAGGCTGAAAACACTGCTGCAGGCTGGTACATGCACATGTTTTCATGCGGGGCTTTGGGGTCTTTTTTTAAAATGCACATACATGTCTTTTGTGACATTTCCATTTCTCTTTTCTTGCTGGTGGTGGTACAGCTGACAAATTGAAGCCAAAGTGTAATCCAAATAACTGTTTACTGAATTCCTCTGTTTTCTCTTCTTGGCTACCTCTGAGACCTGGGCAGTGTTCATGTGGCTGCTCGTAAGTGCTTCTGAATGCTGAATTTGACCCCAGTCAACCCCGACAGCATCTGTCGGATGGCAAAAACCAGCTCCTGACTGACAAATAGAAGAGTAGTATGACTATAAAAATTAGGGTGTTAGGTACAGCTTTTAAAGCTATTTGATCATATATCATGAGAGAATATCCCATGAGACTAATCCTAACTGACACTAATTTCCATGTTTTAAGAAACCTTTTTTAATTGTCATTACACTTTTGGGGGGCTGTTCAGAGCTTGTCTGTCCTAAAGTTAACCTCCAAAGAGGCTACAACTGCTGCAAGAAGGGTCTTTCACCAAACAGCTCCTGCAGTCAGAGATCCCTGCTTCCCTTGCCTGAGTCCCATATAATGGGAACTCATGCTACAGGACACACCCCCAGCTAGTAAAATTGAATACCACTCCTTTTCCACGTGATGACATTATATTGATTTAAACTACTAATAAAACTGGTCTCCCTCTTTTTTTTTTTTTTCCTTGTTTTTTGGGGGGTTGTCGGTCTACAGATACAGACATGGTTTTGTATCTCTACGTATAATACACACTGTCTAAGTGACAGACACCTATGTATGCACACACATTTAAATTAATGTATGCTCGTAATATAACCAGCGTGTCTTCAATTCAAATAAAGGTATTAGGTAACATATTGCTTTATACATAAATATAATTGAGATAAAGTGTATGGGGAATAACTTTCGTTAGACCAAAGTCTGGAAAAACAGACATGCTTTCAGGCAGATGAGTTCTTTTTCGGGTCATTTTCAGGGTTCGTGTACCCCAAACTTGTCTTTCTTCCCTTTTTTTATACCAGCTACACTAACAAATAATTGTATCCTTCCCTGCAAACCTTGCTTCACCTAGTAGCCTTAGCCCATCACAGCTGCCACAGGGCCAGTGTTAGCTGAACCCAAACTGCTGCTTTCTCGAAGCTTTCTCATGGACACATCATGCTGTTCAGGCCTGAAACAGCCCCCATTTCCTATCTGTGGAAAACCGCTGTTATTTTTCTGGGTTGTGTTTGGGTTGTTTGTCCTATCGCGATCCCAAATGCTGCAACGCGTAACACAGCTCCTCTGTTCAGTGAGTGCACGAGGGCTTGAGATCTGCTACTGTCTGTGGTGACTGAGGAGAGAGGGCTTAATTAAATCTGTCCATCAGTAGGTGAAAGGCTTCCCTTTCTTTTATAATGGGAAGATACACAGGTAATTGCCTTTTCGATTTATCACCTCCTGTATCGGAGCTGCTGGCACAAGGCATGGAGGTGTTGTACTCTGGGTGTTGGGAGGAGAAGGGAAGGGAAGATGTGGGAGATTTTCTCAGGCAGTCCAGTTTGGAGGACCATCTGGACAGCAGCCTGGGAGCAATTCTTCAGCTCTGCAAGGTGAAGCTCAGAAGCCGAACGCCTTTTTTCTTCTGTAAGAGCTAGCTAAAAGTAAACCAGATTCTGTTGCAATGAATTATTAAAAGGAGTTCATTTAACATCACTGTGATCTGGCTTAAGTACAGACAGGGCAAAGTGGTTTCCCAAATCTTATTGACTGCCCTAAGTGTTGTATTAGAGGACAAAAAATCTGAGTTTGTCAGCAAAAATATCTGCTGGAGGAAACCTAACACAAAGCAAAATGAGCTTTGGAGAAGGAAAAAGGTTAAATAGGAGCTCCTGGTGCTAAAAAAAATTGCAATGCTTTAGTTTTAAGTGGCCCGATAAAGAAAATGTGCTCTGACCGTCCTGTGATATACCAATGTCTGTGGGGCATAAGGGTCTGCATCTGTGATCACGTATATGTTCCATACACAGGGCAAAAATGTACGTATGTGACAATATAGGTATGTGTGTATAGCCAGCTGCCATAGGTCATCTCTGCACTCCGGGGTCAGGGGAGGTGATTCACCCTCTCCTTTGCCCCTCTTCTGCCCTCGTCAGTATTTCAGTGAGTCATATTTCACCATCTGCCTTAGGAGTTGACTGTGCAATAATGTGCATGGCAGAGTTCATAGAAACAGAGAATAGTTTGTGTTGGAAGGGACCTTTAAAGCTCCTCTAGTCCAACCCCCCTGCAATGAGCAGGGACATCTTCAACTAGATCAGGTTGCTCAGAGCCCCGTCCAGCCTGACCTTGAATGTTCCCAGGGATGGGGCATCTACCACCTCTCTGGGAAACCTGTTCCAGTGTTTCACCACCCTCATTGTAAAACATTTCTTCCTTATATCTAGTTTAAATCTACCCTCTTTTAGTTTAAAACCATTACCCCTTGTCCTATCACTACAGGCCCTGCTAAAAAGTTTGTCCCCATCTTTCTTATAGGCCCCCTTTAAGTACTGGAAGGCTGCAATAAGGTCTCCCTGGAGCCTTCTCTTCTCAGGCTGAACAACCCCACCTCTCTCAGCCTTTCCACATAGGAGAGGTGTTCCATCCCTCTGATCATTTTTGTGGCCCTCCTCTGGACTTTCTCCAACAGGTCCATGTCTTTCCTGTGAGCTGGACGCAGTACTCCAGATGGGGTCTCACCAGAGCGGAGTAGAGGGGCAGAATCACCTCCCTCAACCTGCTGGCCACATTTCTTTTCATGCAGCCCAGGATATGGTTGGCTTTCTGGGCTGTGAGCACACATTGCTGGCTCATATTCAGCTTTTCATCCACCAGTACCCCCAAGTCCTTCTCCTCAGGGCTGCTCTCAATCCTTTCATCCCCCAGTCCGTATTGATACTGGAGATTGCCCTGACCCAGGTGCAGGACCTTGCAGTTGGCCTTGTTGAAGCTCATGAGATTCACATGGGCCCACTTCTTGAGTTTGTCCAGGTCCCTCTGGCATGGCGTCCCGTCCCTCAGACGTGTCAACCTCACCACTCACTTGGGCTAGTATACAGCAGCTGGAAAGCACCAAGCACACTGTTCACAGGTTTCAGGATAAGTAAGTTAAGTTCAATAACCCAGGGATTTTGAGTATTCTTCAGTTGTTTCATTAAAGACTAAGGGAAACACTTACATACAATTGTTTTCTTTATGTAGCAAGCTAAAAAGACAATAGATGAAAATATGAGAAGGCAGCAAAAAAAGACAGAAGTTAACATACCAGTCCTGCAAATGTTGCACCAATTTTTCTCAGTTCTTCCAGCAGAATTTTTATTTTCTCCAACTGTTCCTCTGTGCAATGCTGTGTAATTCAATTTCTCACAGCCTTATTAGCTTTGTCAGCAAGGCTTTTAACTTCTAGTTTTCGCAATCACGAGTCCCGGATCGCCAAGCAAAATGAGGGTATGTCTAAAACCCAGGCTGTGAAGTTCAGTCTCCAAGGCAAAGCTCCCATTAATTCATTATGGCCAGAACTTTTTGTAATGGACCACACATAAAAATGGATGGGTAGCACACACTGTTAAGTGCTTTAATAAATGGAAAATTATGTAGAAATGCTTTAGGGTTCCTCTTTTCTTTCCCTTCCTTCTTGTGTTCTTCAATATATGACAGCAAATAATAGCTATCTCTAAAACAATTAACTGGAGAAAAAAAATCCGCAAATACACTTTATCACTGAACTGTTTAATAAACAAGATTTAAAAAGAGAGTCCAGTTCCAATGGAAATGAAGACAGTTCCAATATGTTTAGCATTACTGATACTTTTAGGAAATAAGTAAAATATGCAAAGAGCCATAATCAGTTCATATCTGACTAAAGATTTAAAGGGTTCTGTCAAAAACTATTACCACAAACATTCATTAAACTTTTTTTTTTGCTTTTAATTTCCAGTGGGACAGTCCAAAAAATGTCCGTGGAAAACTGTCACAGTCAGTGTTGGCACTGGGCTGACTTCTGTAATTGCAGAATTTGGGAACATGAAATTACCAGTAAGTTTGTTTTAAAACAGCTTCAGGAGGTAGCAAAATGAGGTGTTTGGTGGGCATGTGTATGTGCACATGTGCCTGCAACCAAGGATATTGGTGAGGACATCCTTCTTTAATGTGAACTGTTGACTTCAGTAAGTCTAGTCATGAAAAAGGTCCTGAGTTGGTATGAATTATGACACTTCATACCAGTTGAGTGAGAATACCTGCTTAAGTTCTCCATTTTCATTTCTTTTCTTCCTCATTTTTCCTTATACCTTGTTAGTATTTTGTACAGATTAAGTAGTGGGATCTGCAGTGATTGTTTTGCTTGTATGTTCATTTCTAAAGAATGATGGCCAGTCAGGACTTTTAACGTTTATAAAGCAGGAGGATCCTTGGAAAGCACTACAGTTGTAAATGGTATGCTCTATATACTAGAGCTAGGACAGGTAGGTGAAGACATATGGTGTTTTTAATTTCCCTAATGAACGTGGTAGTTTCCTCAATCTCATCACGAATCAGTGTAAATTAGTTTCCTAAAAGAACTGCATTTTGCAGCTAATTGGAGTGCTTGGTTACCACACAATTACTTCCTAAATGGAAAAAATGCACATTCGCACAAATATTCAAATAAGACTACGAACCATTAAAGACCCATTTGTTCTACAAATCAAATGGTGGTAACTTTTTGAATAAGTTCTTCCTGAAAAGCAGTTTTCTAGACATGTGAGAGGCCAGAAATTATATACTTTAAGAGAAGGGACAGTACCTGTTGTCTTGAAGGAGAGCTAAACAGACCTAGGAGATCAACCTATTTTTCTGCCTGGATTTTCAGGATTGTTCTTTACTATTTTCAAAAGAATAATCAAATCCCCAAATGAACTTGAATAAAATTGCTTGTTCTTTTGAGTTTGATGGACTAGTTATTTTTAGTCAGGTTTAGTCACTAGAAGAAAGTTCTTTTTTTTTTAGAGAGAGTTTTCACAGATCCTTAAGGATTTTTATAACACGTTAGAAGCACAGGAAAAACACTCTGCAGCACTTCTGATGCTTTCAAGTATTTTAAATGCTTTAATGAAAAACTCCACAAAGTCTCGCCATGAAACAATGTTATACGTATAAGAATATTAACACTTGTATTGTAGCCCAGTTACTGATTTTTTTTTTTTTTTGCTATTTTATCCAAAATCTGGTATTTCACTTTAATACACTACAAAATAGTTTAGCTGATTTTTATTGTATGTCAGTAGCTATCAATTTTGGCACATATAAGAAAAAAAACAGTAATTTTTTTTCTTTTTTTGTTTTATTTTCCAATAAGGCTTTTAATGGCTAATGATGTTCCCAATAGGTTTTTTCATCTTTTGTAGAGAGTTTATTCCCTTCACTAACAAGATGCAGAAAGACGGTGAAGGAGTCTAAGGAACTTTATATGTAGAAGAGACTCTCCCTCATACTATTAACATGCTCAGCCTACCCCACATGTAACTTGCACCAGGTCTAAGAGATCAGATCACAAAGAAGCTGATCTCACATCTGGAAGCATGCCCAGTGAAGCAAATGCCTTCATTTTTCTCTATAGTGAAGTCAAAGAAGGAAAAAAATGGATGCATCATGGATTTGTGAGAAAGACTGTGCTTAATGTAATTGATGGATAATCTGATCCATTTTCAGCCTTATTTTTGCTCTACCTAAAAACCGAACCCCAAGCCCTTGATTCCCGCATACTGCTCAGGAAGGAGCAGAACTTTTTTGGTGTATGTATATACATGTAGGTACATATATCTGTAAATATATATACGTGTATATATACACATGTGTATGTGTACTTTAATACATAAACACAGGTTTAAACAAGAGAGGAAAGAGGGGGGCACAGGTCAGCATGCTCAGAGTAGTTCATAGTATTTGGGCAAAAATTATCTGTTTGGGTTGATGCCTTGCATATCAAACAGTGTTTGTATGCAGCCTAATGCTATAGGAATAAGCAATTCTAAACCACAACTCAAGCAAATAAACATTGCACAGATTTCTGTGATACCCTGCCCTGCAAAATTTCCTTCTTATTTCCTTCTTATTTTCCTTCCTTTTTTTCACTGAGGAAATTTATACACTGAGGCTTAAGCACCAAAACCTGAGCTTTGCTTTTTCTTCCGCACAGGCAGGCAGAAAGTGCATGTTTTTCTCGTTAGATGGCTTTTATGACTTGGAAAATGGATATTGCAATCTCAGTATGCAATTGATGCATGGTGCACAGATGCAGTGCCTTGGAAAACATTTGCATTGACTATCATGATGTTTTCCTAATTAGATGCCTCTGAATACAGATCTATTTCCAGCATGGTTTTTACGTTGAACTGCACAACAAATTCAGTGCAACTGGCAGTTTAGCTTACCCAAATGCCATCAACAGAAGTTAGCTGAAATAAATTAAAGAGGCAGTAATGTGCTCCTAGCGTTAACATTAGCATTTCATGGCCTTTAGCTAGCTCAGGCAATAAACAAACTTGAATTGTGAAAAGTTCCATGCTTATGCGGACAGAAGGGTGTCTGATGGCTGAAGGCTCATTGCCACTTCTCATCAGACACCCATCACTTGCCTTTTCTGATGGGGTTTTGAGAACCTTAACCATGGTTATAAAGTATCTTGCTCTCCAAGAGAGGGTTAAAGGTGGGAAGTAGAACAAAGGAAGGTAAAATGGGGGATGGATGTCAAAGAAAACACTTTGAATAGGCTGAATGAAGGAGTAGCTCACCGGGATGCAGTGTCTCTCCCTCTTAGGTTACTGATTGAAGTGATGGAGGTTTGCTGATTGAAAACCAGCCGACATGGATTGTGATAAAAGGTTTTTCCCTCTGGTCATCCTTCAACAAACAGCTCATGTGAAACACAGGCTGTAGAGAGAGCGGGACAATCTCTGTTAGGATTTCTGGTGAAATTCAGAAGAGGTACCTATGTTTTCTCATATCATCCTACTCTTTCCACCACTGCTGGAAGCAAAAATGCTTTTAAGTACCTGGAGCTGCATATATAAAATACAGCTGAAGTATGATTTCAACCACTGCCTCAAGCTGATTTCCTAGAGCCACAGACAGGCAGGGATGTGAGTGGTTATACTTTCAGAAGTGCTGAGCACCCAGCAGCCCTCCCCACGGAAGCCTATTTGGTACTGACTGAAAGTGTCTCTTCTAGAAATGATCCATCATGGTGAGAAACATGATTTCGCCCAGTGATTAATGCCGTGACATTATCGAGTGATGGCACAGGAAGGGAAGGGACAGTGCAGAGCTGGCAGCAGGCACAGAAGTGATGGGGGAGCTGCTCTGGTAGGACAAAATGGTGCCAAAAGCCTAGCTGAGATGGGGTCTGATGAGGGAAGAGAAGAGGGGGAAAAGAAAAATCTCACTTTTCTGGAAGTCAAAACTGTGTTGAATTGCTGTCATTTTGTGTCAAATTGTGTCTTCTTTTTTTTTTTTTTTTTTTTTTTTTGGAGGAACATGGATTGCTTCAAGTATTGGGACTAAAGAAGTATTGTAGCAGGATAAAAGCTCAAAATGGATTTATTTCAATAGGTGAGCTATATGCTCCCTCAGCAATTGTGTGTTGGAGCCCCACATTAGGCGTAATGAAGGAAGGGAGCTGGTTTCTGCTCTGGTTGAAGCAGATTCCCTGCCCTAGATTTGATTTCAGATTAATAGGGAGTAAGTTTGTCTCTGACAAGAAATCCTCTAGTGGAAGGGAGCAGGTGACAGGGGTCATGGGGTTTATGGCTCTCTGTTGCCTGTGGGTGGCACACTTGACAAAAGAAAAAATTGTCCAGGGTGGGAAAACACTTCTAGTCAACAGAAGTTCCTCAAAAGAAAAAAAAAAAGCCACTTCAAATCTGAATTTTTGCCAGGAGCACTGTATGGAGTGACTACAGTTACCTTGCTGTAAAGGACCACACTTTATTTCATTCAGGTACCAAGGGGAAGACCAAATCAACCACAAACTCCCTGCTGCAAGGTTTCAGCCTATACTATATGCCAAGACCTGGGCTTTCATCCATGGCCTCAACCTTCTAGTAGGCTCCTCAGCAAAGGTCCTTCCCAGAGCTTTGCAGACTGCCACTCAGGCTCCACCACCTCAAAGAGCAGAGACCAAGCTGCTGGGACCTCTGCTGTGCTCTGCTGCTGAGCTCATAGCTTATGGAGGACTTGAAGACCAGCCAGGGAGGGGCAGAGACCTGGTACTGCCCAGGGAGTGGTGGTGAGAGCTTTCCCCCCCTGCCACCACCTCCTGAGTGCCTGAGCTGGCTGCCACATGCTGCTTCGTTTCCCCCAAATGATGTCATAGCTTGAGAGCAAATACTAAGATGTTATCACAAAAAGTTTACGTGTGCACCTTACTGACAAAGGGTCTTCAGTTTTTCATGTCATTTTTGTATAAATGTGCCTTCAGCCACCATGAGAACTGCAACTCCAAAGAGCAAAAATTTTAATTCTTTTCCAGAAGATTGCAGTTTACTTAAACATCTGCTAGCTTTATCCTGGCAGGCTAGGCTAGGATTGCTCTGGTATTTTACTGTAGCTTAGTGTTTGATGATCAGTTTATTCCATGAATTTTTTTCAGGCAATAAATACTAGCTGTATGTGGTGAAGCATCTGGAGCCATTTGTTAGTCCAACACACAAGGGAAGCAGAATAGTCAGCATGACCATGGTCTAATTTTGAGGCTAGGTTTTATTTATGTCAGCTGGTCAAACTACATCCTTTCATGCACTGTGACTGTAAAAGTAACTGCAGTAGTAATGGTCCATCAATAAGGCAAATTGCACCTCCAAAAAGAAGAAAAGGCATTGCACTTTCTGCCATGAGTACGTAGACGATTTTGCATGGCAGGGGAGAGAATAGCCGTGAGATTTAGCACAGCTTCAGCAGAAGCCATTTCCAGTTCCTTTGCGTGGTACTGAACCATAGGGGCTAATTGCAAGGCAGCCTGCAGAGCGGTTCATCAATATAGTTCTAACATAGCTTGTGAGAACAAGAATTTTAAAACCATTTTTCTTGCTTGGAAATTTGGGAATACAGAAGGCAATATGACTGCTGTAGCATAAAAATACAGCATGGTATAGTCCATGCTTGCTCTCATCAGTAATTAGACAATGACAAAAGGTTGTTTTCCAAGACTTTCACACCCTAAAAAGATAGGTCTTGATAGCAAGTGCATCTCATGCATTATCAGCAATATATCAGCTCCTTTTTCAGCTGAGGAAGTAAGCAAAGACTTGTTGAAAAGAGGGGAGCTTGTTTTTCTGATGACTCAAGCTAAAGCAATATCAAAATGTTTCTGAAGTTTGTCTCTTGGTATACAGTTAGTTGAAAGGGGAACAGGTCTGCATAAATATTTTCAAGATTGAAGTGAATTGTTAGCAGTGTTCGTAAATATAATCAGTATGCTACCATAAAACTGTCTGTAGTTGACAATGTATCATGATGTGCAGCTGGTAACACTAAAGTTAACTTTGGAAGAAACCACTCTGCCTTCAAAGAAATAGAAAAGGGAATTACTAAATGCTCGTTTAGCTCATACACTGCAGAAACAACAAAGCACGCTCTCACTAAGATATCAGGTTTGCTTTAAAGTCTATAGGACAGGAGGTTTCTGTCACATTTCCCTCTCTGCCAGCAGATTGCTCATGTCAGCCTTGACAAGTGGGCATTTTTGAGGCACAGAGTACTCAGCTCTGCACAGGAAAGCACAAAGAAACGTAAAATGTTCTGCAGATATAATAAATGACTTTTTAATATTAGTTTATATTTGCTAAGTTGTAATTCTTAAGCCTCTTAAAGATGGTGAAGATGCAGATGGGTGAATGCTGCTCTTTTAATACTAAAAACTATGACAATCTTAAAATTAGAACAAACTCATCCTGTATGTGCTGGTTTGACATAATGCATTAGCTGAAGGTTAAATTACAATAAAGAACAGATGACAGATTACTTGTTCATAAGAGCAACTCTTCTCTAAAAAAAAATATGCAAAATTACTTAATTCACTGCTGCACATTTGTTCTCAAATAGCTGAATTCACATTCTGATTTCTGTGAGGAAAATTTTTATTCACTCTTTGAACTACATTTTCTGAAGGAAGGGAAAAGATGACTTTGAAAACTGTAGACGTGTGCAAAAGGGGGAAACTTCTGATTGATTTATGTTTGTTTGTACCATGTATGTGTGAATTGAAATACTAAGTAAAGTGTGTATGTATGTTGAGGAGGGCATCAGGAATCCTGTATTAGAGAAGGTCAGGTTCTATTTTCAAATGTCTTAATTTTTCAGAATTCTAGCTTTCTCTCACACTTAATAGTTATGGCATTTGCTGTGTAAATTCCTAACACAAATATACCAGCAGAAAGACGACCTTGCCAGATTGCAGAAATATGCTAAATATTAAATCCCTTAAGGCTTAGGCTTTGCTCACACATGCAAAGAAGTTTCAAGAAATGATTATGGAATACGAATATGCATTACAGTTACACTGAACTTACATAATATCTTAAAAAAGAAAGTAAAAGTTTGTAATAACTGAATTTTATATATCACAGCCATAGGAAAATTCAGGAAAAAAAAATCCTGGGATGCTAAGGCAAACATACATCTCTAAAGAATCCCCTATTTTTCATGTTGTCCCTTATTTTCACCCAAGAAAGGCCGTACCTCTCTTTCCAAAGATCTCTGTCACTCATTTCTCCTTATCCAGATGCCAAGGCAAACAGATCAGCCACCAGTTCCTCCAGCTATTCCTCTCCAGGAATTCAATTAGAGAAAATGACTGCTTGGTGAATATACTTCCCATTAGCTTCCCCTGGACCTTGAACTAAGCTTCATTTGTAAAGCAGAAATAACCCACTCAGGGTGGTTCTCCAAAGAGTAATTTCTTTTAAAGGTCATGCATGCACTTCTGAAAGAACTGAACGTGAGGAATTATTAGAGCGTTTTTGTCTTCCAGAATTTTTAAAATGTACATGTGTTTGCACCCACGTGGGCAATACGTATAGCTAAACACGATAGTTGGATGCGCTGGCCAGAAACTCACCTCATATCTAAGTATCTCACATCTAGCATCTTTTTAAATTGATCGTTTGCCCACAGAAGAGAGCTGAAAATAACCTGTTCTCTGACTGACAGTTTAGTTAATGAACTTAACTAGATAACCCTGTAAGGTCTGAAGTTAAATACCATAGCTAAGAAAAGATATTACCCCTGGTTTTCTCCTCACTCTGACTTCACTAAGTGTAACAGTTCCAAGACAAAAGACAAGGGTTATAGCCCAGCGCCCAGAAAAAATCCCAACTACTTAAATTGTTCCATTACTGAAGTACAAAGACAATCATCCATCAACATGTCAACAAAGTTTTAAAAGGTGGCTCCTCATTTTTTCCAGGAGAAATAGTGCTTTCTACATGACTTTGGAAACTACGCTAAAAAAAACAGAAAAAAAAAGAAAAAAAAAAAGAACTTTTAACCCCAGAGACTGAGACTTGCTTCTTATTTTAGCAATGCAGCTGTTACCAAGGTAGGTAGCAGAGATGCAGCACACTTTTCTAAAACTTCAGCTGAATGCAGAGCCTCTCATGTTGCACTAAGTGGGAAAATAATACAGTTATTCTTCTGAACAGGGTATTTAGAAAGAAATCCTTCTTAGATCAATTAATTTGGTTGATTGTATGTAGGTGAGAAACAGATTTCTCTAAAATATTTGGTCCTGGTTAGTCAGAGAAGCACAGTGTCAGGCTGTAGCAATGAGCTCTTGTTACTTCTTTCTTTTCAGGTTAGAGGAAAAAAGGGTCTGTAAAAATTGATTTCTCACTAACAATTTCCAACTGATTTTTGACTGTAGAATGAAAATCCCTAAATTGCTATAAAGTGAAGTCATAAATATCCTGGGTTATATAATAACAGCCTCACATGCTCATTAAAAGTGATTCCTTCAGTATCATTTACTAATCTCTCATTTTTTCCAAGTTTGGTGAAAACTGGTTTGCAAGTAGTCCACCTCCAATGCCTGGCCTCTGTTGTTGAGGGATTTATTAGATGTGTTTCCAAGTCTCCATTAACTGTGACTTTCCAGTCTATTAACTATTTACATCTGGTATCACATAAGCATTTCTAACATAAGCACTGCTGTAGTGAATGTAGATGCTATATAAATAATGAAGGAGTAATGGATTGGATCAACTCCATCTGGAAGCGGGATAAACCTCCCAATCTCAGGCAGGAGCTCATTCCATAGGACCAAAGCGAGGTGAGCTTCTCACTGGAGAAAGAGGCTGGAATCTTTCAAGGCTGTGTTGGAAGACAGCTTGCTGCAGCCACCGAAACCTGCAGCAGAACCTAAACAGGCAACGGGTCAGCTTGGTTTGCCCTCCAGAAAAGGGAATTTCAGCGCCAGGAAAAGGTCCTGTTCCTCCAGAGTACAGCTTTAAAGCTGGACTTTACTGAGAGATGTGTCCCACGTAACTGCAGAAGCTGAGAAGGATGTGTTCCCTCGTCAGGCTCAGCCATTTCTAATACAGCAGAGACGGCAGCAAGGAGCTCACAGGAGCACATTCACAGATACAGCGATTACCAGGCTGCTGTACCCTTCCCCGATGTATGCAGACACCTGACATTCATCTTGCACTTTGCAGTCCCAGAAAGATGTCTGTAGTAGCTGTACCTCAGCAATAGTATAGCACCTGCCAGGAATTACAGGCACCGCTGCTCTGAGCTTTTGAGCCACTGAGCACATTTGAAATTAATTCAAACAGTAGTGAGGAAAATACCTGTTCCATAATATTGGTTCTTTCTCAAAACTCTCCTTGCAGGCAGATCTCGCACAACTGCTAGTAGATGCAGATGTATAACAAGGCAGAATTTGTTTGTTTTTATTTTTGATGCAACAGACGTACCAAAAAACAATCAGATGTCACTGCAGCTATGTTTATAAATGGATGGCTAATAACTGGAAGCTGGTGCAAATTAAGTCAGATTTATTTTGCTTTAGGTGAGAGCTTGTTAATAACAGTGAAATGCACTATGAAGAGAGGTGCTGCTAAACCTCCTTGCTTGGCAGAAACCTCATCCATCACAGAATTGCTGCAGTTGAATATAGCACTTTTACACAGTCTGTGAAAGATTTGCAAAAGCACCCAGGAGATTAAAGCGCATAAGTGCCAATGACTTTAAATGGTACTTGCTTTTGCAAACTTCATCCCCTGAGACTTCAGTAAACTTAATAATGCACAAAAATACAGCCTGAAGTGCGATCCAGCTTTACATAAGCTTGGCGAGTCTTGCTTTTGTTTTAATTTGACTGATAGTGTAAGGAGAAAACAAAAATAACTGCTTTTTCAGAAATTATCAGACTGGAAAGCAGCCTTTATAATAATACTTAACTCCTAGGCTCACTAATACAAGTGTTCCTAAATGCCAACAGATAAGATGTTTTTCAGTGGAAATCAACAGGTTCGTTTACGTCAGAGAAGAGACAAGCAAAGAGAATTAACTGGCCTTGACTAATCATCTCACCTAAAGAATACTGCTGCTGACAGAGCACATGAAAATGGATTCACAGGAGGGAATAACATAGCCCAAAGTACGCAAACAAAAGTAACCTTTTAAAGTTGATTTGCATCAGAGGCCTTGGCCTATTGTCTAAAAATAATAATGTTGACTCCAGCAACCCAATCAAGCCTTATCTGTAGTGTATCAACAGAAAAGCTATTCATCTGGGAATGTTTTAGCAAGAAGCAGCAGGAAAATCAAGAGAGTGAAATTTGGTTGCTAGGACAAAGAAAAAGCAACACAAGTGTGTGCCTGTTCCTGGCGCAATAGCTAAGGCACTCCCTGAAAGACTCGCAGCAGCTGAGAAATCAACTTTCTGTGTAAATGTGTCCTCCTTGGCCACGTGGTTTTGTATTCCTGAGATGCAAAACAATTTTCAGTGGGGTTTTGCAAGTCTTAGATCCATCACCTACATATTGTCAGCTATTTCCAAGGCAGAGAGTTAGAAGGACACTCCAGAACTGGCAAGCAGGCTGCTGCTCTGCAGCGATGTGAATTGCAAAGGGCGCTGGGTGATGTCTTCAAGGTTTTCTGATGAATATCCTTTTGAATGAAGCAGTTGCTTCCCCACACACACACTTTGCAACCCGTTTTGTTATCACTTAGGTCTTGTTGTGTGGGAACACAATACACCTCACCAAAGCGGCCCATGGGCTGCCCACCACGCTGCATCCACCAGCAAGAGCAGGCTGTGGGGAGGCTGAGTTTTAGGAGACTCTCAGACGGACATGGAGTGATAAATTTTGAGGTGATAACTTTCAGTACTGGTAGTGGGGAAGCAGATCCAAGAGTTTTATCTCACCTTTATGCAGCACATCCTCACTTGTGCTGCAGTCCTGCAGCCCAGCCCTCTGCTCCACGCTGCCGGGCTGCTTGTGCAGTGAGGTGGCAGGCGATGCAAATAAAATTCAAGGGCAGAAACAAAGTGTAAGTCGCACTGGTGCACCCAGGGCTGTTCTCCAGTGCCTGCTTTCCTGTGTAGCAGTTGCACATCGCTGGCGTACACTTGAGCCAGAGCTCTGACTGTGCGTTGGCACTGAAGGAATGCTGTGCAGATGAAAAAGGGATGTTTATCATTTTGTGTTTGTTTCCTCAAAGGAGAATTGTCTGCTTCTATGCAGGCAAAAAATGTCATCAAGAGAATTCCCCTTCTCACTGGATACTTTCAGGATTTCCTTTACTCTTTTTATTTTTAATCTCTTAATTTTTTTCTTTTTTGCTAGTCCTAGTCTTGAAGCTTTGGCAGCTATAAACTATAAATACTGTTGAAAATTACTTATTTAAATTAGCCTTATTGACTACAAAGCTTGCAGGATTACAATTTCAATGTGCAGCACAGAATCAAGAAAATGGACTTTTAATTCAGATGATGGGCGCTAACTCATGTACGTATGTAAGAACGGAGCAAACGTAGGCAGCTCTCTAATGCCAAGAAAAACTTACATTAATGGAAAGTGCTTCTTTAACTATGAAATGACCATTTATTTCTTTTGTATAAAAGTATATAGAATACGATGCATAATGCATGTTTTTCCCTTGTATGCATCTGCACAGCAATACTGAAAAAGAGCAGAAATAGAGGAGCTAATCATCCATCTTTTTGTTATGCAGCAGATGTCAATAAACTGGAGTTTGTGTTCCATTCTATTAAAATCCCAATGTCCCAGGCAATAACCTATCTTTCAATAAACACAGGTCTAATGTCCATTGAGATGTGAGCCAATGCTGAGTGGAAAATAACTTCTGCGTTTACCTAGTTCCAAATGTATTTTATCCATTTTCATTTACCAGATAAAAACAATTGATTGCCTTAACTCATCCTTTGTAAAGAAAAAGCCTCTATGATCAGGGGAATATTGATGGCAGAAGAATTCTAGTGGAATAAAATTGCTTTCCCTCTGAACAATGATTTTAATTTCTCCAACTATGATGTCTCTCAATTCACTTTTTAAGCCCTAGATGCAACAGATGTTTTGAGTCTTCTCCAGAGACTGTAGGTACTGTATGTCAGGGGAAAGTCTAGGGCGCAAACTACAGGATGACTGATCAAATACTGAGATTTTTATTTTTAACTTGAAGACAGAATTTACACAGCACAGCTGTGATCCCTAAATGCCTGCCAATTGCCTTGCATAACTTGAACACATTGCAATGCCTCAGCACTATCGATGTTGCCCAAGTATCCCCTAAAGACAACACTCTACTGTTTAGTTTTACATAACCGAACGGGAAATATCTAAGTAATTCGTTATATCAGCAAAAGAGTGAGTGGGAAATTAAATGCTCCAGCTCTTCAACATTAGGCAATCACCTCCCTTCCCTGCCACTGTTCCCCCTCCACCCACCCTTCCTGCTGTAATTCTCTACCCACACCCTATGCCTCCTCTTAAATGCACTGTCATTACATACGTCCCCTTCACCTTTCTCATAACCCTTCCCTTTCCACTACAGCAATCACCTTCACTCACCCCTGCTCCCACGCTTTCCTACCATCGCCCACCAGTGTTGGTTTATCTCCTACCATCCATCTCCTACCATCTCTTCCCCAGTTGCTGGGGCCTGACAAGCAGTGCCCGATGCTGGGACCACTCCGGGCTTTAGGGGACGGTGTTGACTCCACAGCCCTGTGGCTGATCAACTAAAAGGTCTAATGCTGTTGCTTATTTTTGGCCTGTCTGGTGTTTTGGCAATGAGTCTTGCCTGTTTATGTCAGCCAGCTGCCCAGCCAGGCAGGCAGATGCATGCTCCCATCAGCTAACAAATTACCCCTCAAGCAAGCCCCACCTCAAGGCTGTGCAGGACCGGGCTGAGTTTTGTCTAAATATTTGATAATCAGAGATTTAAAACAAACAAACAAAACATAGTCCTACAAAGGGGACCTGTGTACCTCCATGTGACCATTAAAGTGGGGATCAGACACACTTCCCACACCTGGCTTGCGGGCAGCACTGCATCACCTGCGCAGAAGTGGGGAAAGTGGGGCTGCACCAACCCTGGGCAGGGGCACAGCAAAGCAGGGACGCGACCAGCAACGTCCCTGCTGCTGAGAGGAGCTAATTTGCAGCCACCACAACTGAGTTTGGCCACACCATGAGGAGGATTATAGACATGCCCATGCCACACAAAGAAATGTGTCACTGTGGCCTCTGTGTGTGACCTGAACTATTTTAATGTGTTTGGGAGAACTGCCAGTCTTCTGCAGGTGTGTCAGTTTTCCCCTTGCTGTAGTTATTATTGTTGTTGTTGTTGTTATTAATCATTGCCACCATCTTGTGGTTATTTTTTTATATCATTCACTATATTAAATGTGAGCTTGGCTCCCAAGAAGAAATGACAATGGTTAAAGAAAAACAGTGATGTCATTTTGCCAAAAGCTGCAAACTAAATACAGAAAGACACTATAGTTTGTGTACTTGATCAGGCCAACAGATCATCCCTTCACACACCCTCCCTCTGTCACATTAGTCCTGAAGACTTCAGTGGGAATATTTATGGTGGAAACTACTACTAATGTGAGTAATAGTATCAGTTTGGCCTTTGTGAAAGACCATTAAATCACAATGCACTGAGAAGGGACAAGAGTCCTCAGGCTTATTTCAAGAGCTATTTTTAGGTATGGATATTCAGACTTTTCTTGTCAAATAATTATTCATCACAAGTAAAGGCAAGATAACATTTGAGAATAAAATAGGAAGTCATTGAAACCTTTTCTGAGCTTCCAAAAAAGGTTGAGTGAGAGATCATTGAAGCCTCTGCACCTGACTGTAATAATTTAGTAATAGGAAAGGGGAAAGCACAAAAAAAGCCTGAACCAATTACCATTCCTGCCCAATTTGAAGGCCAAAGAACTGCAGATAAAGACATTTACCTGGATTTCTGTATCCCACCAGTATTGCAGAGGTGCAGTGGGACTATAAAACTAAGAAAGGTGTTTTACAGCCAATATAGTCTCTTGTAGAAAAGAAGGGGAAAATCCTGACCAGACAGAGAGACTGCAGAGCGGCTCCATATTCACGGGAAATGATGTTCTGACTTTAAGCCAACAAAATAATGTCACAAAAAATGCCAAAAGCCATGTAAATTTGTGGTAAGGGGATCATCACTTGTAAAATAGTCAAGATAATTATGCTGCTATGCTTGGCACTGGTTACATTTCATTTGGATGGATGCATTTCATTTCAGGCACACAGACAAATTGGCAGAGTTTAACTGAGAATAACAAAAAATGAGGAGAAGGGTTGGAAAAGGAGACCTATGAGATAAGGTTAGGGAAACTGAGTATAGCTGGCCTGGAACAAATTAATCTAAATGGCAGGAGAGGGGATTTAGGTTAAGTACAAACCAACCTTTATAGCTTTAAGAAAAGTTCAGCCATGGAACACGCTGCCAAGGAAGGTTTTAGCCTCGCCATCACTAGAGATACTAAAAGGCAGGACACCATCTGTCAGGGAGAGTTTAGGGATTTAAAAAAAAAGAAAAAAATAAAAGCACTGCCACAGTTTAAGAGTTGAGCTCAATAACCCATTCATGACTAGACTTCAATGGACTAAAAGTGGCATGGCTTCTCTTTTTAGGGTAGGTTCCTAGATCTTTTCACTGTGAAGATTGTCTTGATCGTATTAACCAATACAGGTCAATTCTGCTGATTTCAGACTGGGAAGGATATCTGTATTTGAATATTCACAGGAGAGAGATGTCTAAATATTAATTTAATCATATCAATAATACACTCCCCTTTTTTTTGCCATCAAGCTTTGAACATGTGTACAGAGCTGATATTGAAAAAAGAATATTGAATTTAGGTTAAACAATAATTAAAACTTGAAGTTTGTTGCATCCCTTAGAATTGCGAGTAAATAATGGGCCAGCCCAGACCTGTCCAGTGACCTGGGGCTTCTGATAACCACATTCAAAAAGATTTCAGATGAGGTGAAAACTGTGGTGAGTGGTAAATGATCAATAATGGATATAAAGGCGTTTCTACAGTGCCACACAGTTATGGCACTGAGATGACACTGGAGTCTGAGCATCTTTTGCAGCCTCACAGCAAACTGCTGCCTGTCCAAAGACACCTTAGGAAGCTTCTGCTTGCTGCAAGGCATCTGCTAGCTTGTGGGTCTTAAGGGAACATTAACCAACCTAGCCCAAATGGCCTTCAGTGGTGATTCAGCTGAACCGCTGGGACTTTATTTTGGAAGTTTCCACAGTCAGCTGCCAGGTCTAAAACGGGAGCTGGCAGGTAATGACTGAGGGTAGCAGAGGGCACCTAAGACACCTCTCAGATGCCTCTGGTGATGCCTACATGAAAGCACCACCATGGAGGGTGAGATGTGCACCACAGCCATGACACAGACGTGGGCTGTTATAGCTCCTGGGTGAGTACCGTGTCCTCCCTCCTGCACACACCCCCTCAAACTTTGGTTTTCATGAAGGAGAAACCGTGACAAGCTCCAGCTGGTCTTCTGAGGCGGGTGAGCAGGGGCCACGGCTGTCAGCAACGCTTGCCGTCTTGTGTGGGAAGGCCCCATGTTTCCTCAGGACCCAGTGGGCTTCAGACTGGCGTTTGGGACGTGCTGGGTGGCAGGTAGGATTCACAGGGCTACATAAACACCTCCTGGCAGCGGCCAGCTTCGTGCCAGAGAGCCTGTGCTCCTTTAGGTGTGAGCCCGGAAACAGGCCGGACGCGAGGAGTCAATTACCTGAGCTGAAGAGAAATCACCTTCAGATGGCTCAGTAAGTTTTGGCAGCGCTTGTCCTTCCCAGCTGTGCTCCTCTTTTGCTCAGAGGTTTCCCTTCCACCTGTCCACCTCCATCACGTACTCCGACAGATGCCTCACTGACCTGTTTGGGCTGCTGTGCTCCGCCGACATGCTCTGGAGCAATTTCAAAATTGCTGTGGCGTTGCTGGGGCAGGGGCTGATAGCCCTGGGAGGCTGACATGGGGTCCTGGGCCGTGGTCAGGGTGGGGGAGCCCCAGGGGTGGACAAGGACAGTCAGGGCTGTCGGTGCCTTCATGGCCTTGACATGACCTTCCTCTCCTCATGGGTCTCAGGAAGCCTTCTGTAAAACTACGGAGCAAGGAACGGGATTTTTCATGTAGAAAGAATTGATATAACAATTTGTCATCTCATCTTTCATCCCTCTTTTCAGGTGATTTGTAAGGACGTTGCATGATAGAGATACCATTGGAGTCCCACTGGTGACACCCCGCTCTTGTGAGAACCGGACATGCCATCCCACCCTTTTGGCTCCTGTCCCTTAACCAGTTGTTTTTCTGCAAGAGGACCTGACCATTGGTTCCCAGACCACTTAACTTCTCTAAGAGACATTCATGAGAGTCCTTGCCAAAACTTCTTGAAAATCCAGGTGCACCCAGGTTACCATTACCCACCTGTTCACTTCATCAGTGACCGCCAGCAAATTTGTGAATCACAGCTGCTGTCAGGCCAGAGTTGACATATTACAGTTGTATTATGTCATATCATAGGTTCTCTTGAGCCATCCAATGAAGACAGTGTTTGTAAATCTCTGAATTTGTAAATCTTTAGAGCCCTTCCTAAAATCTGTTATTAATTCACCACCACCTGTTCCCCTGGAATTGAGGCCAGCGTGCACAATGGGTTCAACAAGGCAGACGCTGTGTATATCTGAGCTCCTCTAGAAGATGTGAGTGAACCTCATCTAGTCCTGGTGATCTGTTGTTACTAATTTTGTCAGTTTACTCCTAACTCTCTTCTACTGACATTTCAGTTTGACAATGAATTCCTCAGGTTGAGTTATTATGAAAAAGACCCCTGTTGGGGAGCCTCTGCTCTGAGCGTTAATGCAGGATTCATTTCTACTTTCTGCAAGGCCTCTGCTTCCACACATCCCCACAATTGTCGCGTAGGCTACCTGTCTGAGGAGCATTTGAAAAAAGTTTCATTTACAACTCTGTACCTTCAGCAAGCCACAGGTTGGCTTTGGCTCGCCTTCCTGTGTTTAACTTGATACAATTCACATCCTTTGCTGTTTTCCTCATTTGGGCATTCTTGTGCTTTCTGATGGCGTTTCTTTACTTCTAATAGTGTTCTTTGCTGTTTACTTCTACAGGTTATTTTACGGTCCAGGCAACGATGTGAACAAAGGATTTCTAAGGCTCAGTCAATTGTTCTGATCATTCAACTGTAGGCTATTCTCTTTTGGGACAATCTGACAGTAATTTGGAGCAGAAGCAGTATGGATGTATCTGGTGTGGGTGTATGTGGTGGGAGTGATAACCCCATCTGCAAAAAAAAGTGTTTCCTGCCCACTGCTCTGAATACTCTTTCATGTTACCTATGGGAACTTTTGCTTTATCAGCACAGATATCCACCTAATTTAAATTTTGCTTTCCATGACTTGGTTACTCCCAGCTAGGTGGTGCCAGTTAACTAGAGAGCTCAGTGAGTATTTGGAAAAGACCCATATAATACCTGGAATGTGTAAGTGTCCCCTTTTTCCTATCTTAGTGAAGCTCCTAGTTGAATCAAACTCCTTTCCTCACCTCAGCAATATCCAGATAGGTCTTTGAAAAGTATGAATTAGTGGTGAGAAAGGAAATTAAAAACTGCCACCTTGGATATGAACAAAGGATTGATGAAAAGCAAGACTCAGGAGCGAGAAAGCTCTCCTCTCCTGGGAACATGAACTGAATCTGTGATGCAAACACATTTTCATAAAAAGGAAATTGTCTGACAGGGGCAGCCACAATTAATCCAAATTTCATGCCAGTTCACTACTTCCTCATCATGTTTCACTGTATATTAAGACTGTATTTGTAATATGCACTCTGAACTTCGCATTAAAGACTAGCCCTGCTGCTGAAAGAGCCATAATTCATTTACTAACAGCCCTTGTTGCTGTGCCTTACTAATGTAATCGTTTTCTCTGTGTCCCAACCATATGATTATTCCTGTTGTGTAGGAAATTTAAGTCCAAGGAATGTCAGATCAAATATAAAAGCCTAGTGCTTACCCATAGTTTTTATTCAATTAAGTAGCCATTACAGAGCTCATGCTATTTCAAATGACATAATGCAGAATGCAAATGCAGTCCTTTATTACAGATACATGTTCATCTAAACAAAATGGCACCAACACAATCCAAGCCCATTACAATTTTTAAATTATTACACTAAGGCAATTATTATATGGTGAGCAGTCTCTGTGAAAGACAAGTGGGGAATCCGTGGCCTCCACAAACCACACTTCGAGCACAGCAGCAGCGTTATTTGAGGTTTATTTGTGAAATTCCTAAATGCAGAGAAACAGTGCTGCTAAAATACGCTCCTAGAGTAAAAGCACTGAGCTGCAGCTTGGAGAACTCTGACATTACAGGTGATGTGTGGCAAGTCATGCGTAGGGCTGGGACCTGACACAGACAGAGCTGCCTAAGGCAGGGTCTGGGCAGCATTTAGATGTTTATATCCAAACTAAGATCTAAAAATCCCTGTCAATTCCCACCCAGTCTTGCTGTGCTTATTAAGCACCTCACACGTTGTCTCTGCACACGCCTTCAACATCGTCCACAGGATCCATAAGGCTTCCTCTGCTCAGCATCTCTGAGGGCTCCTCCTAACCAGCACGGTCCCAGAGCTCCCATCACCCACCATCAGGTTTGGCTCCTCACTAAACTGTTGCCCAGCACCGTAAGTGCCGTAACCTGCATAAGGCTGAAGGTCTTCTCTTTGCAGTCCCGCAGCCCGCCTTTCAGGCACAGCTCTGCACCCCTTCAGTATTGCTGCTATGGTGGGCTCTCATGGGAAGCGATTGCCACCAGCATGAGATCCTTCCTTTCCCTTTTTTCCTACCCCTTGGTCATAGCTTTCTGTTTACACAAGGGGACTAACGTATGACTGAAAGGACTATGCATCCTTTGCCCTGGTGATCGGAATACTCCTGTGGGAGGTGGGAGAGGAAGAAATGAATCCCTCTAGGCAGAGATGGGAATTATACCCGAATCTCTCACACCTGAAGGAGTCCCAACTCCAGGCTGTTCAGTTAAAGGCAGGCAGGCTGTCACCAGTCAGCACGCCTGCCTCTGTCAGCCTGGAGGTGAGGCTCACGCTACCTTCTTGGAGAACTACTGCAAACACTGGTCCTTCAGAAAATGCTTGTCTCCGATTTCCCTAGAGACAAAGATGCCTACTGGAACCCCAAATCTGCTGATGAAGCCAAGAAGAGGATGAGATTTTTTTTTACACATCTCTGTGTAGTGCATGTCCCACTTGCTCAATCTAAATAGTTCCTTTTTCTGAGTACAAGGTACTTGTTTAAACCTTTTCTGAACCTTCCTCGTGAGCTATATGGGCAGCCAATTCCTGATCAAGTCTGAAGCCAGGCAAAATCCTTACTTAGATCCTGCCTGAAACTGGTCTGTTATTGGTTTACAACAGGGATAAAACAGAAATACTTCCCCATTTAAGACAGACATTATTGTGGCTGCTTTTTGTTAATCAAAAACTGGGCTAATACAGTGATAAAGTAAGGGGCTCATATAAAGTTGAATATAGAACAGTGCAAATGGAGACAGGGCTCCTGTTATGTCCTACTCATCAAATACTGAAAATAATATGAAAAGAGAGAGAGGGCATAGAAATAGTTACTGATTATGTAGAGAGTGAAAAGCTGCATCAAAAAGAGAGTTTAGAGAGTCAGTTTCTATTTTTACAAATAATTAAAAAAAAACCTTCCAAAGGTTTCTGGAATTGGGTTTTGTATTTTGTGTCTGATTGATTTTTTTTTTTCCATAACAGTCAATGTGGTCCAAGCTGGGTAATTCTGAACGTTATCATGCAAAGAGGAAGGACAGGGACAATTTCCCCACTTAAGCCACTTTACTGGTATAATTGCAAGACAAAAATAAACTGCTCACTGCTTCCTACACCTCTTCCCTTCATGACAGCTTCTGTCTGCAACTTTTTACTTTCAGCTCATTACGAGAAAGTAATTTTATTGTCACATTTGGCTGGCAGCTGGAATTCTCCAAATGAGGTAAGCAGGGCTGAGATGTGTGCTCTCATCCCTCAGCAAAAACCTTGTAACATACGGTGCTGTTATGTCTCCAAGCTTTACGTGAAGAGGAAAACAGGCATCTGGGCTGGGTTCATTTGTAACGCTGTGGTTGCTGGATTAATATGAAAAGACAGATGAAGGCAGACACTTTAATTACTTCACCCTAACTTTTTATTACAACATCAAGTAAAATGGTGAGTTACAGAGGATAATGGGTGTAAACATCTGGGATGAAGTCACACACAAGCTCATGGTTTGTTATCTGCCAATGGGGTTTTAAGTATTGATAATTTCATGCATCTTTGTGTTATTTCTGATTTTCTTCATCAATCATTTCAGGATTACTTTCTTTTGAGCTGTGAGGTAGCTACTAAGACTGGGACCCCGCTTTTTTCTTCTGGAATTTCCTGAACTGGGACTGTATCGCCACAGCCGCCCGCTCTGTCTCTGGCGCGTCCATGTCTATGTCAAATTCCTCTTGAACCTTCTTCTGCCCATCTGCTCAAAGAAAACAAAAAAGCAAATCAACAGTTTTTTCAAGGACTGATAATCACTGGACAGCACAGGTGAAAAACCCTGCCCCTCTCTCCTTCACAGACACAGCTGTGACAATGGGGAGCATATTCAGAAAAAAACCTGGGACCAGTTTCGGCAAACACAGCTGATCGAATCCCTCACCCCCTCCCAACGGCAGAGTCTGTGACAGCCCGTTGGTAGCTAGGCACCGAGGAGTGACATCCAAATGGTGCTCAGCAGTCACCAAGCATCACCCTGACATCTGAGCAAGTCCTCTCTTGCCCGGGGAGCTAACAGTGAGGGGCAGAGGGACCCACCTGTGCCACCCTGCAGGTACAAGTTACTCATATCCCCATGTTTACTCTAAAACAAAGGCACCTTAAAATATTTTAAAGTAAGGATTAAGATCCTGTTCCTATCACACCTCCTGCATTAGAGGAAGAGATAATACTTCCTAAGGCAAATTTCTATCCTTTTCACTTGTTTCCTGCCTCATCCCTTTCAACACGTACCGCTCTTCCCCTTTGATTCATTTATGCTCAACCTCTCTGCCTCTGTGCCGCTTCCCTCACTTCTCTCCGGGCTCTGTTGTTGCCTTTCAGCCTCGATCCTTGGCTCTTTGCCTTCCTTTATTCCCAGTCCTCAGCTTTTGGTTCAGCTGCATTCGGCCTCCACGTGGACAGCCCAGCTGACTTTGCTGAATTTTGCCTCATCCACCTACATGTTAAAAGTGCCGCCCTGGGAAAACTCCTGCCCTCATTGCAAAGATAACCCTATTCTGCCTGGACTAACAAAGTGAGAACACACTTCCACTCCACTAACCTCGTCATACCGCTGAGTTTCTCTTCTCCGTAAACTTGTTTGTTAAACTCATTTATATACTTGTTGTATACCAGTCCTGCAGTGAACATCATGCCAGGACAGCTCTACTTAAAGCAGCTGTGGGAATTCACCCATTTTGAACCACTTTGCTTTTTATTCTTCCAATTAATACCTCTGGGATGCTCATCCCCAAGTACTGTTAATGCAAGTCAAGGGCAACACTTTCAATGTATTATTAAAATGAAAAGAAACTTATTCCCCATTTTCTCTCTCCTTCCCACTAGAAAACAGGGATACCGGTTCCTTATTTTAGCATGAGTCTTGCAGTATTTCTTGCCTTTACTTCTTGTTCTTATTCAGAACCCAATTTTTGTGTCCATTTTCCATGACCAGAATCCACTCTAAACTGGGCAAATATTTAAAGGGAAGGTTTTGGCATATTCCACACTGATTTTATTGTAACTACAATAACCAAATAAATGCAGCTATGTTAACATAAAAGAAATGTTCACTTAATATTTTGTTTTACTTAGAAGAACACTTGAGAAGAAAGATGAAAACGTAAGAAGAAAGAGAAAGTCTGGAGAGGAAGAGTAGCTTGAGAGCTTACCAAAACTTTGATTATACAGTATAATGAAAAGTTAGGTTATCAAAATGAAGATTTTAGGGAAGAAAATTAATCATACTAACATTACGTCACACTTCCACAGCCATTAAATCCAAGAATCTGCAGGGTTTGTGTAACTATCCAAGCAACACAACCACCTTAAGTACAGAAATACAATTATTGCCTTATTTTTCACGGGGAAAGGGCGGTGAAGGTTGGAAGTGACTTCCTTACGCTCACAAGCTGTTGACACAGCCAAAGAGAAAACTGAACTCTCCCCTTAAAGCCGTGTTATATACTGAAACTTAGAGTGGCTTGTTAAAGAAACAGAAATGTCTGTACCAGTTCCTAAACTACTGACTATAACACAACAATGCTTTGTGAAAATTTTCCTATTGCCAGATACCATCTCCTCCACATTACTGTGTACAGCAGAGAAATTGAGATTATTTTTTAAATCAGATTTCAAAAGGAATTACCATTTTCACAACAACTTAGTACCATTTTGTTGCTATTTTGGGGGGTTGGTTTTGATCTGGTATTTATGGGTTAAAGGGAACTAAGACAAGAAATCACAACATTTTACATGGAAACACACCAAAAAAGGACTTTAAATCATCCTGTAAAAACCTAAGAATTTTCAGTCAGAATACGCAAATATAGACTTTTCATTTGAAATTTTTGAGTGAAAAAAAATCAACAGCCTGATCAGCTAGCTCTAGCAGTAACCACTTTGCGATATCAGTAATAAGAAAAAAAAAATGTTTTACTTGTCCATAGGTCAGAATCTCTCATCTATTAATAGGGTCCTATTAACTTATTCTAAAGAGAAGAGTATCACTTACGGAGAAATACTCTTATTTCTTATGGAGAAATATTTTATCAAAATGTTTATACTAGTAATGTAATAAGCATTTAATCAACTTTGAAATTGATGAGACGACTAATGTCTTCTCAGTGCTTGATGACTTTCATTCTTGTTGTAACATTCTGAGTTTTAGGTTCCTCCCTAGCCACTCACTAGACACAGCTGTCAGTCTTAACAGTAGAAAACATAAGTGGAGTTTATGCACCAATTTTAGCTTTTCAGTATATAAATGACTGTCCCTTGGAAATGTCAATAGCAAAAGCTAGATGGATGGATGAGTAGACACAATTGGTTTCATACCTCTTGATGAAATCTGTCTTGTACAACTCATTTCCTATCACAGTGAAGTCTTAGCAGTATGTGAACTTGCAGTAGTGACTCAGCAATCTTATGGTAAGATTTTATAGACTTAAGAAAACCCAGCATTTAGTATAATTTTTCTGTAGAATTTCCAGGCCAGTTAATCTTTGCTTGATGTGAATCATCATCACTGCCTTAAAATCAATTGTACTACAATAATTTACCATACTTGAAGATCTACAATAATTTACCATATCTTAAGATCTATCTCACTTCCTTTTATTTTTTGACCCATTCTTGTTGAAATCAAAACCAAAATTCCTTATGAACTCTTTCTGTATTTCTCTTTTTCTCATCACTAAGGAGAAATGGTAGGATGAGAAGTTTTCAGTCATGATTTAGACTTGTAGATTAAGAAATTACAAGTGTTCAAAAGGGCCAAGACATTTATATGGGTAATGAAGAAATTCATTGTTAGCTTACAGATGGTATGGAAATATATATATAATGATTACACATATATGCATAAGGTACATTATAAAACAACATGTATATCATCTATATATAATGTATATGACATACCTGTGTTTTCTTTCTTCCTATGCCCATCTTTCTCTTTCTATATTTTAGATTTTAGCTAAAATATAGAAAAAGATTTTAGCTTTTACCTTGAGTTGCTTTACTGAAAGTGGCCTAATGATTTAAAACATATCACACCCCACTAACTACACTGGTTTTGTTTTACTGGTTAGTTAGAGCTAAGAGCATGAGTTCCAACCCCCCATGGCAGGGGGGCTGGAACTAGATGCTCTTTAAGGTCCCTTCCAACCCACACCATTCTATGATTCTATGATACTATTAATTAAGAACTGACCCACTTAATTACGGTGAAAACCCAGCCTGTGCTCGGGACCTGCACAGACTAGAGATGGCCTCACTGCACCAATATGAGTGACTGAAAGCCTTTTTGCACACTTCCTACTATATATGCACCGCATTAGCTTTTTCCTGTCAGTAGTTGTTCATACATCTCAAACATGCAGGCTATTAAGTTTGAACGCTCAAATGATGAAATTTATGCAGAGACCTGAAAGCAAGCCCATAGAAATGTCCCTCTTTCATTCCTTGTCTCCCACTCCCAGCTTTCCTTTCACAAGCGATCACTAGCTTGGAAGCAATCTGAAAACCCAGGAAATTTTCACTCTCAGCAGGCCAGAGCATAGATAAGCACTTGCACGGGCTTTACTCTTGGACTTGCTTTTTTCATTCCTACTGGTGGGGGCCAACCATTCTGTCTGATAACAAGCCACCTTTTTCTAAGCTACCCTTATGTAGGAATAAAGGTAGATCTGGATTCCCTCCCCATCCTCAGTCACACACGCACACACTTTTGTTGATAATCTACACTTTCTAGACTATGTGCAGGTTTCTTCCACATGGACATCCGAGGATCCCTGGACTACCACAGGCCCACGTGAGGAAACCAGGAGGAAAAAGACTGTTGTCAGTAGACTTCAATTCACAGGCTACTTGTGATTTTGAGGGATTCAGAAATAAAAAAGGGTTGATAAGCACTGGCCTGCACTTTCTGCTTTCTGAGGGGATTTGGTTTCATTAGCACCATAAAAAATAAAACCCCTAACCTTTCTCACTACACTCAGCTATTTCAAGGCTTTCCCTGAAAGATTTCTTCATACTTAGTCCAAATTCCCTCTCCTATATAGTGACTCCCACTCTTCTTCTGAACATGCCATGACAAGCCGGGGGAGTCAGTATGTGTCCCTGCTGGTTTCTGACCACCGCCAACAGGGGAGGTGAACAGAACAATCCCACGCCAACAGTCATGGGTTGGCCATAACAAAAGTCTAGTATCTGATGAGTTTTTCAAAATCATGTCTTTAATGTGGACTGACTCTGGCCGTGTGTCAATTCAGGCAAATCTGAGTTGTGGTGGAACAAACTCCTTGGAGCACAACGTCACCTGCTTGATGAGTCCCACCATCATAAGGAACACCCCATGCCCCAGCACCAGTCTGGTGCTACAGGCTACTTTGCAGGACTAAAGACTGAGATAACTTGCAGGGTGCAGATTTTACTTCAGTGTATGCAATAGTCACCCCAGCAGGAGAGCCTGAAAGAGCATCTAATTAGCTGTTTTCCGAATCTAACACCCTGAAAGCTCATTTCACATCGTTGCAATTGAAAAAGATCTATTTATTCCATTTCCAGATGAAACATTAGAATGCTGTCTCCATAATCTGCTGCAGTGCCTCATAAGCCGTTGCAAACACTGGATGGATAATGAAGCTGCCTGTAACAAGGAAAACAATTAAATCTTACACACAAATCTACCCAGCAAACTCTCAGAAAATGTGGTGCAAGTGTAATTATTCACAAATATGCCTTCAGCTATTTCTTTCATCTACTTTTCAACTATAAAGTAAAATGAATTGTGGCAACACTGGAAAAGAAAACACTGTTTATTCCATATGGGTCAAAAGCCTAAAGCAGTCTTTTGTGACCTTTGAACACAGGCTAAACAGACCACTCTTTCCTAAAATTGTTCATGGAAGGGCAAAAGCTGGTGGGATGGACTTGGGGGAAAAGAGGACTCACTCTTTATCCTCCAAATTTCTCCATCCTCCAGATGAAATACAGATTACTTGTCACCTTCTGGAAAAACATTCAGCATGAAAAATTGCATGGGCTGGAGCCTCTAACTGGCATTTCGTGTCTGAAGTGCTATCCCCCGCCCCTGCTCACCCAGCCCACATCCAACAGGAATTACAGGACTATACTGAAGATGGAATATATTCATAAAAATACTGCATTTTTCAGAGGCTAAACTGCAGCATTTGGAAAAAGACTAAATGGAGTGTGGGACAGAATCACAGTGCCCCATAACACGCCAGAAGCAGTATTTTGCCTCAGGCAGGATCGTTACCTCCCACTGCTCGAAAGACCATTCAAGCTGTGACAATCTTTATGCTACTCTGATCCCAAGCTATTACACCAGTCTGTCCAATGAGGCAGAACAGTCCCTAATTAAAGAGGACCAAAATGGGCAGGAATCTCACAGATGTTGACATTCATGTGGAGCATTATCTTTATCTTTATGCGATGGGGAAGAGTCATTTTATCTGACTAGACTCCACAAAGCAACCAGCCAGCTAGAGAAAACATAGGGGTGCTTAGGTGTATGGAGGCCAGATTTAACTCCTTACAAGTACCGATTTTAAAAGCCAAGAGTTGATGTGACCATTCTTCCCCCTCTGTATTCAACTGAGGGGTGAGGAAGTGAAAGACAGGGTCTCATCTTCTTCTAGGGGAGTCAATCTAGCCTTTTCCTTCTGTGCAAGATGAGGAAAAATAACACCATAACTGACCTTATGGCTGAAGAAAGGAGACAGTCTACTTCTCAACAATAAAAACTCGCTAGTCAGTTGCCAGGGCCACATTACCCAGCAGGCTGGCTCTGAGCCTTTGTCTTGGTCAGCCTGCTGCTCCCCAGCAGACTCTCACTTCAAAAGGCAGCTGAAAAGATGGCAATGTTGGGGAAGTGGTCATTACCCAAGCCCAAGAGAAGAAAGGAAGATAGTATTGGCATGCAGAGGAGAGCCTTAATCTGACCTTGCCTCCTTTATTTATTTCCTAGCCTTCTCTTTTGCCGAATGAAATGCCAAGTAGAGACCTCTCTGAGATCATCAGCTCAGCAACTATAGTTTGTTGCTCTCTGTGGTATCAGGAACAAACATCTCCCAGAGCCTTGCGCATTGCACTGGTTTTGCGACCCCACTAGCTTAGCATATACAGCTTGCAGCTGTGGTCTGGGGAGACAGGCTACTGTGAGGACTTTGCCTCAGCACCCCTCCAGTAATGGGATGACCTAAAGAGAATTATTTATATGAGGAGCCTGTTACAGCACAGTGGGCTGATGAAAGCTCATTAGCACAGTACCTATGCATTTTGAGGGACAGACTCCATGATACTGCTGGTGTGATGCAATATTCCCATTGTCTAGAATGACCTTACTGCATCAGGATGTTATTGGCCTTTCTGTTGGCTCTGCCTGCCTCCTGAGTTAGTGCCTAGGCACAAACCTCTTGGAGATTACTTTTTTCACGTGCATGTACCTGATGTCACAACATAAAACTCTACGAAATTTTGGTCTAACTTTCCTAGATTGATGCAGTAATTTAAAGCCATTGGTTCTTGTGATATTACTGGCTAATCTCCAGTTCAGTGGTCATTTGCAAAAGACCTGAATCCCTGGGAGCCTTGTAATTACTTGCTTTACCTACATGCTACCATAATGCTAACACAGTATCAGGCCTCCGTGAAATTACCTCAGTGTGACAGTGTTGTGGCCCCGTGACCTCTTCAGCCACAAGAGGCACAATCCCTCCAGTCCTCTGACCAGCGACCACAGGACTATGCAAGACAGAAATTCTATCTTCTTCCCCTTCCTATCCATATCTGCACAATGGGGTATCATTATCTGACTATTATATAGATCATCCAACTCAAATGTTCAGCTATTTAATTTTTAAGGACAGAAATTATCTCTAATTAGATTAGGAATAACACAATAATTTTCCTTCCTACTCATTAAAAATGCTGCACGGTGAGATACTCATTTTGTGACAAGGACTACATCACTACATTTGTTCTTGTTTCTTCACTCCATAAAGAACTCAGACATTCAAGGGCCACCTTCCAACATTAGGGGCTGCCTGTTCTGTTTGAGTGTCTACTGACACTTGACAGTGGGGCAGGTTATGGCTTTATACAAGGGTGTTCATTTTCCACGGTCAGTTATTTGAAGGTGGTAGGTGCTGGAGAAGTGTAACGTCCACAGAGCAACCATCTCTGAAACTGAAGAGCAAACCCTGGAGCTCAGCAGTCTCCTGTGACTTCAGAAGCACAGTGTGAAGGGAAATAAAGGTTATCATTGGTGATCAGATTAAATGTAACAGCTATTTTTATCTGAACCACACCAACTTGCCCCTTAATATCACTCAAAGCAAGCCAGAAAATAATTAACATTTTTTGATTCAACTGTAAATTACAATTTGGTATAAAGAAGATGACTTCATTAGGCAACCAGAATCCTTTCTTCTTCAAATTGACCTTTACTTTTGTAATGCAGTGTTGTTATCTCAAATTTGAAAAATTAGTTTTGCTGTAGAAAATAGTGGTTGTTCTCTTATCATTTTAAAAATGTTATTTCAGCATGAGGTTTTTGAAGTGTGTGGTTCTGTTTTTTTCCTAGTTGTGATAATGTTGGAGAGCAGGAATACTATTTCTGACATAAGATAAACGAAGTAGCACAAAATTATGTATATCGGGGTAACATAATGAAACAGAAAGGAATAGCAATGAAATTCAGTTTACAAAAATTGTATTTTCAACTAATTTGTAGCCAACCACAGATAAATTGATTTTGCTCAACTATTAATACAGAGATAAATATTGTTTTTCTTTAAATGCTAATATTATTTAAGCAATCATTCCTCATCTTCAAAATAATTAATGTATCACTTGCAGACTTTTAAAATGGCTTATGAATGTATAACTGATGCATAGATAGGTACGTAAGTGTTAATTGAGATCTACGAGGTATTCTGGGCATGAAACTAGAGGCCATAATTCACATCCCCACGTGGAGACCAAACTTTGTGGAAGTTTAAGTAGAAACATAGTAAATTAAAATAGCCATCTTAGCTGTATAATCTCATTCCTTACTAGCTAAAGCTGCACCTGAGGAGTGCTAGACTGACTGGCAAATGCAAAGGAAGCCTCTGGGAGCTAAAACGAAGTGGTGCTGGGGATCAAATGCTGACACAGTCAGGTCCCTCTGTCACTGCAGAACAATGCCCCACCAGCAAGGATAATACACTTAGCCCGAAGTCCTCTCCTCCAGGAGAGAGTGCCATGATCCTCCTCACAAATTCAGTCCAAAGTTATGGGAGTCTCTTTCTGCAGCTGTATGCATGTGATCCCCAATGTCCCAGCCAAGTTTTAAATGGGAATTGTTATGATGTGGTTTTAATTTCCTGTGCAACTTCCAGTTCTCACTTCCTCAGTAAACGCTGTGCCTTTAAACAGCTTTGCTGTTCGACTGTGGAAAGAGCTGCATTTCAGCAGTGCGTGAAGCAAGCCGCCCTCTTGCCTCGCTAGTCAACTGCTTGATTAATATATGATCAGTGACTTTCCTATTATGGTAGCATTCAGGCGCTCCAAGTCATAGCTGGGATCCCTAATGTGCTTGCAAACGTAGAACAATAAATTCTCCCCCTTCTGCCACCCCTCAGTACTATGACCTTTGCAAAAGTGTCTTCAGCAATAAAGTTTAAAATAACAACAGGAGAACTTCCTCAAGGCTACCTCCTAGGCTACGGCTACACCAGCACACTACCCAAGGCCACGGTATGGCTCAGGCACCATGCACAGCTTCTCTAGAGCATGTAATACTCGGCGCAGCCACTAGCATGGCTGGGACTGTTCCTGCCTGGCTACTGTGGCCTCATAGCATGGCTGGGACCCTACCTTGCAGGCAGGGTGGATGAGAACACCCTGGGTTTTTGAGGGAAAGAGAGTTTAGCCCTACTGATGCAAGCCATGCTGCGCCACTTTGCATCAAAGTCAGAGAAAAGGCTTTAGCCCATTTTATTTTCTAATAGAGGTGTAGCCTCCAGCACTTCAAAACACTTTGTAGCTCTAGACCGCTAGGGAACTGACTCAAAATGAGTTGGCGCTTGCTATTAATTATGTGATGACCAACAGTACCCGAGAGCCCTTGCAAGGAAAATGCGAAAGAGGGATGCTCATCTTCCAACATGATACTGCCTCCCTTGTGTTGCATAACAGCCTTGCTTTCCAGGAATGCTTTCCCCCCCGCTCCCTCTCTCTTTACAGTTTATAAGAGTAGCTAGGGAATAAGCTCAGAGAAATGGCAGTGATCACAATATGCCACACAGAAGTAGCAGAAAAGGGGGCTCAAATTCATGCACTGCCAAAGTGAGATGAGCTGGGGAAGATGGCATAGGTTACAGAGGAAAACCTGTCAATCAGAAAAAGGAGGGGAGTCAATCAAAAGAACCGTGGTATGGAGTCAGAAGGTGTTTCTCTTCACACACAAAATGAGGAAAATGAAGAGCGAGATTTTGCCCTGCTCGTCTTGAAAGTGGAAAATAAGGGCGGTTTCTAGGCGTCATTGTATACCGGCAGATCTCTGTTAGCAACTAATGAGAGAGCTATTTTAAGTTTCCACAGTAACTTTAATAAAAATTGTTACATGAGAGCTTGGAAAGCCCCAGTGAGAAGATATTCTCCTCTTGTAAAATCCATCACCAGGTTTTAATTACAAAGTATTTAACCACACACTCAGCAGTGGACAGTATAAGGTATAGGAACTGAGCTTTGCCATTCAACATTACACTCTTAAGCAAATGAGTCATTTCAGTATCTTCTATGCTTTATCACATGGTATCAAAAACCACCTTGTAAATAAGATTGTCTGTAAGAAGTATTTACTTTACTGCATAGATTAAATGCAAGAAACAAACAACTTAAATTATGTCCAAACACTGCAACTTTAATTTGCATTAACATGGGCACTGTTTTGTGCTGGTAACAGGACAATTACTTTCGCACAATCCCACCATGAAAAAGCCACTGCTTTAACACAGGTATGCACCATGTTTTTTTAACATCTTGCACTACATGCCAGCTTGGGCGTGCTTGTGGAGGCAGCTAGTCTTGCAGATAGAAGTGGAGCTTGTAAGGTTAAAAATGCCCAAGGAAGCATCTGGAGTCCTTTGGAGACAGACCAAAATTGTCATGGGGTACCTGATCCCACCCACAGACTGAGTTGAATAATCGTGCTCTAAGATATTCTTTTGGGAGTGTATTTGGCAAAAGAAAGTTTGTCACCCTTCCATAAAATCAAACGCATCCCATCAGTAGAGCCCCAGAGATGCGACAGATATAAACCCTAGGCTTCTGAACAGCTCCAAGGTAGTTCAGTCACAGTCTGAGGAAAGACCAGCATGCTCTGATAGACATCGATTTACCATGAGACTTGGCCTGCCAGTAGATCTTACATGCTCCTGCATCAATTGGCTTTGTAACTTCTGCTCCAGCATCCACAAGTGCAACCAGATGTAGTGCTGGATTGATGCAGTCTCCCCAGTAGTCTTACTGAATGTTCTGTATAGTGAAATTCTCTCACAGAATTTTAATGTCTCTGACTCCTGAAAGCAGTTACCCAGCTGTAGTTTTCCACCATAAAGCAAAGAAATTCTGTTGCAGGAGGGTTCTAGGAAATTTCCACTATTTTCTTTTGCTTGGGCTGTTATCTGAACAGAATCATTAATTTGAGTTTACCATGTCTCCACTGAACACAAAAAGCCACATTATATGTTTATTTCCCCTGCAGGCTGGTTTGCTTAACTTTCTTAGGAAGACAGGGGCACCTCAGGAGAATGCATGATAGCATTGAAATAGCAATAAGGGGGAGACAAATGAAGATCCTGTGGCAATATGGCTCTCAAAGAGGATGAGACGGAATTACATGCTGGAGGGTGTTGTCAGTGTATTCCAGGCTGTCTTGCCCAACAGCCATTTGGAAAGCTGTGTTACATGTTGTGCAGAAGCTCATTAGGCCAAACATTTAAAAACTGGATTCAAGATAAAAATCTCCGTCCAATTCCTGAGAAAAATCCACCTAACCTTAGAATCATAGAATCATTTAGGTTGGAAAATATCTTTAAGATCATCAAGTCCAACCGTAAGAAAAAAAATCAACTTGCAGGTGTTTACACTGGAGCTCATCAGCAGCTCACTTTAGAAAGAAACCAATGGAGAAAAACAGGCACTCCGGGGGTGCAATTCATCTGACCTACTTTAGGCAGACGTTTTAGGATAGCATGAATCTCACCCTTGAATTCCCTTCCTATATTGGCTAGTTCTCTATTAGCTATAAAGGGAACTCAGGGTGACTAGTTCAGATGTAGATATTGATACTTAATCAAATGAATAACATTCCCTGAGCCTGAGTGGTGCCTGAACTACACATTGTAGAATTTCATATGAACACACTTATCTGCTATTTCATATGAAATTCTTTCTCATCAAATAAATTATTTAGCCTTTATGAAAGGTACTGCACTGAAAGTATAGCAGCTAAGAAATCTTATTTGCTTCAGGAAGGAAGAAAATAAAATAAAGAGAGGAATACCTTCTCACACTACTCCATCTGTGTGCTTCCATCCCATTGCTAGCAAGGAGAGAAGAACTCACTTTCAACAGAGGGTCAAAATGAACATTTGTTCCCTCTGCTGAGATGGCCAGTGAAGCTGCCAGTTGTGCAGCTGATCTGGATCCTCTCATGTTCCCTCAGGAGCTGACTGAACAGTCTGCCTACATTTCTCTTTTTATAGATACATAGTTGAACAGACAAAAAAACCTGTATCAGCACCTCTTGCTACCCTTTCAATTTATTTAAAGGACAGTGAATTTTTGTGCATGTATGTGTGTCTGCATGCTATGAAGAGACTATTTCATGCTCAAAAGCCTTTTTTTTTTAAGTGTATATCAGTAAGACTTCTTATATCTCCCTAATAAGGGATTACAGTTAACACACCAAGCAATATTAAATGCCTCATATGAACAAGCAGACAAATGACAGTTGCTGTGAGAACTATAATTGAATTTGCAAGCTACTGCAAACACCAAATCTCTGCTCTGCTATTTAGTTAATAATGAGCCAGGTGATGGCTGCTGCCATTCTGCTGAAGAGTGGAGATACTCAAAGGTACCTTGTTGCACCTAGCATGTGTCAAAGGCAGCCATTACTTGACTGCAGGACTGAGACTACATAAAGGAGAATAAATAAAATGGGTGAGTCAGATGTACTGGATGTGCTGGAGAAGGCAAGTACCTTTTAAAAGGTATTGTTAGCCGTGCTTCTCATTGCTGATTCAAGCCAAGGAAGGCCCCACTGACATGAGATTACAGTCTGCATGAAGTGCACAGAAAACCATAGTGACCACTCCTACTACAGTTCCCCAACACAAATCCCCTCTCCTTCCTTCCTGAGTCCTGTGCAGCACCTGTGGGTAAGGAGGACGCATGGCTTCTGCACTGAAATCTTAGCTGATGTGCACTCAATAGAGACTTCTGATTTTACAGGACAAGTCTACGCACATGTTCTTTAAATGCCAAGGCACACAAGTTACTGCTTCATCATTCCTTAATGGAAGAAATACAAACCCCCCATACATCCTTGTCTTCTTCTTTTCTTTCCCCTCCCCTACTGTAGAAACTGATGCTAAGGTTAATATGACTATTGGCTCTGAGACAGAGCGTGAGCATAGCTCTGCTCTTCCACAAATTTCCTCTCACAGAGTAATAGAAAATACCTTATTGGCACATAGGACAATTTACTGTTTGGCATAAGACAGTAAAAAATGGCAATGAATAGATTATCTAAAAGAGTGGGGAATGAATCCAGAAGGGCAAGGTGTCCTTCTCAGCAGCTTGTTCATTACTTATAGACAGTTACTGTATTGTGAGGCTAAAGCCTGGAATTCTAACAAGTCAATACCAAAGCTCTGTGGGATTTCTCGTCCCTGACTTCAGTATCTGTATTTATTGAGTGAGGACTGATGGTATAGGGTAATGTAATTTTTGAAGCCTTTTCAAAGTAGCAGAGATTAATGAGCAAGGTCAGGCACCAAAGGCACTAGACAGTACTTCAAATCCTGCTTCTTTTTTTTTTCCTTTTCCCCATCTCATAAAAAAATAAAATTCCAAACCTTCGAGGTCCCAGGCACTGACTCAGCAACATCCTCTTTTGAACTTGATGCTATTTCAGATAAAGGGTGGAGGGGTTGTTCTCCCATAAGAATACAGTTATATGTTCTGACAAGCATCTGACTAAAGCATAGATCATTAAGGCTGGGTTGCAGTGGGCTTATTCTCAGGTGCGTAGCAAGGAGGAGCATCCACCTTTTTATAGCCTATGTATTGATTAATCACACCTACATATCTTGGGGTTTTTTTAAATATTGGTAAAAGCAAGCATGGTTTTCCAATAAAGTCCTAGTGAAAGGAGAAGGTAGGCCCATATTCCTCGCTCTTTATCTATATTAGGAGGTTATGGAGCAGGGAAGTGAAAATGGTCTCACATGAACAGATGGTGCACTTAACAAACCCACACAGTACACTGAGGACACAAAGAAAGGTTGTACATGCTTCAAGCACAGTGCATTTCTGAGCTGCCCACGGAAGTGGTGGCTATGAAGTACCGCACTGGCCCACCACCCAAGCTGCCTTCCAGCCCTCAGAGCTGTAACAAATTACTTTTGTCACCTGGAGCACTCCCTGCCTCCTCCTTCTCCAGAAAGGAGAAGGGGATGCTCTGGAATGCTTTATCATCCTTTTTCTCCCTCCCATCCTGGTCCAGCAGGACCTCCTTTTGCTTGGCAATCCCACCTAACAGGGTTCAGGCACGACCGCCCCTACTAAAGTACCCTTAGTGCAGCCCCATTCACCTTTACAATACACATGGCCTCAAGATGGAGGAATAGGAGAGTGAGAGAGCAATGGTGATCCGTATCCAACATGTTCCCCTGTATGTCTGTGACTGGCTTTGTGCCCCCGTAGACCTCTGCCTTGTGCTGAAAAGACTTACAGCAACAGTGAAACAGAGAGAAAGGGCATTAAGCTGTGCAGAGATTTTGGCAGGTGGTCACTACACATGTTCATTCAGTTGTCAGTTGGCTTTTTGTTTGTTTTGGGTTTTTAATTAAAAAATTAGGAGCGGGTGTTGATCCTTTATCTCAAGCACAATTATAAAACAAATACCACACAACTTCCTAGCAATGAATTAGGAAGTGCTAGCACAGTAAACCTCAGCAAGGTTCAAAAAGAAATTATTTGCTATAAATTTATGGTAAGTTTTCTGTATCCTTGCAGATTCATAAGGTCTCCCTGAAACTCAGAAGGTGTTGGAGTGGTTTGCTTTTAAATATAAAGTGTTTTAAATACAAAAAATGCGAAAACATTTTAAAACAAAACAAAACAAAAAACAAGCTTTATTGATGTGAGATTGTCTGAAAGAAAAGAAGGGTTCCTATTTATTCTGTCTTTGTTTTCACCTCACTAAGTTTTCACCTGGTGCCTTTTAACAACTGCTATTTAAAAAGAGTTTTATCAGGAAGGGTGGGCATTGATTTAGCTAAGTGCTGCAATTGCAATTAGAGAGTTATTAAACCCAGTGCCAGATAGTCTAATTGACATGAAAATCTAACTGAGGCCAGGGAATAAAGGTTTCCCTCCTGCTTCAGTTGTAAATTTATTGCACATACAAAGCTATCTTAAAAGAATATTAAGGTTGCAAAGTTGAGCATGAAAAAGTTAGTAGATGACAAACTACACTGATATCATCACACAATTAATTCAGTTAATTTTGCATAGACAACTTTAATTCCAGAAAATCCTGTTTCAAATTCTTGACATTGCAACTTTCATAGTCTTAGGAGCACGTTGGTTTCCTAGATTTAAAGAAAAAAATTATATTCTGCTACAACATATGGACACACCCACATAGTTCCTCAGCACAACTGCTTGGAACTGTTAGATCCACCACATAGACCTCTTGTTTTAATGAAGTAACTGATAGTGGTAGTAGGCTGTTGTCCTCTATTTGAATCAGCAGGAAATGGGATGAGTTGCATATTTTGCCGGTGGGTTTCATACGGCTGACAGGAAAGTAACAACGAGACAATGGAAGGTATGAGCTGCAGGCTCGGGAACTTCTTCACTCATTGATGCCTTCAGATGTGGTGGCTATTTCTGTGTCCACCTCACCTGTATAAACTCAGGGCTAGCCTCATCTCTTCCTCAGCCTAGATCCTCATCATGGTTCCCAGTACACCTCAGCAATGCTGTTTCTTTATTTGGCTAGTCCTAGTCCGCCAAACTGTACCAGGGCATCCCCTAACCTCAGAATTCCACCCCAGCCCTTTCCCACACTAGCTGGCTCCTGGCCTCCTCCAGTTCTTGCATCCCAATTCATATTTCTCCCTCCCAGTCCCAGTTTCCATTCAAAAGTATCAAACCCTCCCTAATACTCTGGGGTTCTAGTTGACTGATGAGACTTACTGAACTCCTTCATCATTCCATCCTTTGACCTCCCTGCTCCAACTTCTGTGACCGTCTGGTTCCAAGGAAGGAGGTACATATCCTCCTAAGCAACTGTGGTGTCTTGGGAACACAGAAGGGGCATCGCCATCCTCTTAGCTTCAGTCCCTGGCCAAAGTGCAGCTCACAGAAGCATGTAGCAGCAATTAAAGAAAACTATAATTTCCTTAAGCCTTGCAAAGACAGTGTTGGTTTAGTTGTTTTAGTTCTCACTATTTGGCTCAGTGATGTTGAGTTTTCATTAAAAAAAAAAATTAACTGCTTCACTGAACACATGCAAATGTAAGATTTGTCTTTCTAAACATTTATAACTTGGCCGATTTTGAAGATCGAAAAGTCACATCCCAGATGGCAAATCTTACATTTCTGTTCAAAATGACAAAGGCTCAAAACAGTCAAAAAAAAGGCCACCAGAAATTGTTTTTAATTGCTAGACATGCTAGCATTTTGTTCAAGCCTCATTTTTGGAAACAACTGGAATGACTTTGCTGAACCCTTCCAGAATAATTCTGCTTGAGGCAAGCAATCAACATGACAAATTTCAGTCTAAGCAATTGGATTTTGGCAAGGCTGTGTACAACTAAAAAGGGAGCTTTTAACCAGCAGAGTTCAGCAGCTCTGTTAATTGGCCTTGCCACTAGTCCAGATTGTAATAAACAAAATAAATGTATATAATAGGAGTAAAAGAATGTAAACTAAACGAAATAAAAATAAAAGTTATGGATAGCTGGAAAATCATTAAAAGGGGTCAAAACCAGAGTGTGAATATTCCTGTGCTGGTGTTTTGAGATGATTTCTTGTCATTTGCCAATGATTTCTTGAAGTTTTAACCTCAGAAAAAAAATAGAAAATAGTTGAGTCACTTAAAATGATTACATGGAAGACAAAAATTAATCAAAGTTCTCCCTTATACATTCTGTTTGAGGATTTCTCTAGCACTTAACTCTGCTACTCATTTAAAACTTCTCTAGAAAACTTTTTCACCTGTGTGAATTCAAGCTTTGACAGGCACTTTTTAAGTTCTGTTTGGATTTACAAACATGTCAGATTGTCAATAAAGCTAATCAGAAACAGCATCTTAGCTGACACACACGGTTGACCAACCTCTCAGATCATTAGTCCAGCCCATGTTTTCTGATCTGTATAGATTCATTTTTCCTTCCCCTATTTCTGAGGATTACAAGCCTCATGAGCTTACAAGGTTAGCATCTAGAAGAAGGACTAGAAATTTCATGCATTTCCTCTGCATCAGAAAACACAAGCTGGGTTAGTGCAACAAAGGATTTAAGTTAGGACTTAAATCCCTAACTGACACCACAAGTGTTGGCATATACAGTATGCACAGTATACAGCACACTCCAGAACTAGTCCCTGTTGCATTAAAACCCACCTCATTTTCTTCACTGCTCAAATCTTAGACCTGAATGTAAACAGAACCAATTAAATATTTTTTTCTTCTCTTTTGCTCAGGAAACCCAATATTTACTCCTTCCTTCCTTCCTTCCCAAGCTAATAAGGCAGACAGAGAGAACAACTAAAAGCCTTCTTGTTTCCAATCCTGCTATATTAAAGACTGCTTTGTCTCTTTCTTAAATGTGGTGCTCTTCTTCCAGATATTTCTTTGCTGCTTACTCACCTGGCCCTTGCTTAAATCTAGTCTGGGAAATGGTAAATGTTTTGTGAGACTGGAGAGAAATAAGAGACTGGGTGAGGGTCAACCCTGACTCCAAATTAGAGCATTAGTCAGTAACCTTCTTTTGGTGAATGTATATTCTTTACTAAAGACCCAGACCGGAACTTTGTCCAGGAAAATAAGAGGAGGGAAAATGAGGCAGTTAAAGGGAGAAGTAGCACTTGATCTAGCTGTGCTGAAGAGACATGAAATTCTCTGGGGGAGGAGAAAGAATGAGGAGTGAGAGAGAAACACAGCGTGAGGGAGACAGTAAGAAAGCAAGCCAGAGAAGAAACTGCTTGTAGAAAAGATGAAAGGAAAACTTCCGTTTTTATGAAGATGGGAAGAAAGTGAGGAATAACTAACTTGGCCCATCGCAGCAGCCTGGCCTGCCTGGTAGAGAGGACCAGTAGCTTGGAATCACCCCAGAGCATCCCACTGCATCACGTGCTTCATCCCACTCTCATGGGCACACTCACTTGTTGCCTGTGAGAATAAGGGGTCTCACAGACAGAAAACTATCTGTGTATACAAGACAATGACTGGTTAAAAGCTTCAGTATAGTGAATGCCTCTTGGGCGTTGCATAAACCAGCAGAAATCACTGCCAGAATAGCTATGGCAATTTGCACCAACTGAGGATCCGAGTCTCTGTTTTCTGCTGCTTACCTCAGTCTGTGCAACCACTTTAGACTAGCAATAACCAGCACATTTTTTTTTTTTTTTTTAACCAAATCGATCAGACTTTCTCCTGAAACAAGCCACTGGGGGGGCTGGAACACCTTTTATTGAACTGCCTGAACTGAAAGTCTACATTGCTTTTTGGGGTTTTTTTGTTTTCTGGCACACTTGGTCAAGCTTATCAACTGTTTTGTCACATCCAGACAGCATCACTTACAACAACAAAAGGTATCCCTGACACTGGAAGAGGAGGCTGGCAGCTCTAGGCTGGGTCACTCACCATCTCAGCAATTATACTGAAATGTTAAGCTGTGATGAACAAAAGTGGAAGCTGTACTCAGCCTCATGCTGCTAGGCCAGAAACCTCACAAACACACAGCAGAATAGAAGCAGCTGCTCTCTTATCTCAGCTCAGGTTAATTAGATGCTAGTTTCTATTCTGCAAGTTCAATCAAGAGATCTGCCCCTTGTGGTACTACATAATCCTGGAGAAAACTACTTACAGGCATAGAAAATTACTGTGATGTCCTAAGAGTTGTGTGAAGCCTGAAACTAGGGTCAGATTTATGGTAGTTATAAAACCTTTCCATGCCAAGTTTCAAGTAAATTTGGATTTATTTATACTTTGGAGAGGAAAACAATAACTTCTTAGTGATCTTGCATAGTACCCACTCTAAAAATAATGGCAGCTGTGGATGTGCTTACATTTAGGTTCATTAAAACCTGAAACTTAGAACCAAATGGAGTAGGAGTTACAAGCTCACACAAACAGATATACGGTGCAGAAACTACAAAGAAGCACTAGCATCCCTTGATGCAGCTTTCTTCACTGATTTTTTGTGTGCAGCATCTTCTACTGCAAGAAGAAAAAGAACTAATAAAAGGAAGAAAATAAGTATTCTAATTCCAACTCACTCTGGACCTCAGCCAGTCCACCATGTAATAGAGAAAATGCTAATGTTAGCAGCAGTAATCTTCTTAAGATGATGAATAAAGACCAAAATTCTACACTAATTCTGCTGCATCTGAGAACAGCCTCTAGATTGCATTGTTCACAAGGTCTGCCTGTGGCATGGGAGGAATGGAGGCAATAGCCAAAAACTACAGTTTCTTTTTGATGTTCTTCCACAATGGAATGGTTTTTAGCTGAGAGACCTCCAGAGGACTCCGTCTCATGACTCAGTCTCTTGCTTTTTATTTATATAGTCCCTTATTTAAAAACCATAAATACTTAAACAACAGTTGTGACTCTTTTCTCTCACATAGGGCCACAGTTTCAAAGGGGTTCAACAGTCAGTGCAGACTAGGTCCATCAAACCTCCTGGACGTGGGCAAAACAGCTCCAAGTCTTGCACCTGGTCCCACTGGGCATATGACACGGGCCTTTCTGCCGGTGTGCTAAGCATATACAGTATTGTTTATGGATCCTTAATCTCCAGACTTCTTTGCACTGGAGTCTACCAGAGCTATTTCTTCCTCTTGAATTTGACAGAGAAAGGAACTTAAGCCAAAGGCTTAAGTTTGCCCAATATGAGACAAAGTGGTGGTGAATTATGACTCATGACTGATTAGCAAAGCCTGTGTCTGCGCCCTCCGCTGACAGCATCTATCACTCATTGATAAAAAGGTCCAAAACCACGTCTTCCATTTGTCTTCTTACCTTCTTGGCTAAAATAAGCCAGGAATGCTTTTTTCCAGCTTCCCCTAGGCAGCACAACATGTCTTTGCCTCCCAGAGGCAGACCTCACAAGAGAAACACAGAGTTTAGTTATGAATACATTCACTGTAAAGGTCACCAAGAAATTTTTGCTAGTGAAAAATATAGCTGTCTGCTTTATGAACAAAATCATTAGATGAGATAATAATACACCTGTGCTTTGCACTGTCTACTAGTAATTAGTCTGCTGGCTGCTAGACCAAGAGGGAGCTGCTTCAGGATGCCAAACAGCCTTGAATCCAGCTGCCTCAGCTCTGTCTACATGTCCTTCCCTGTGTGGGTTCTGGCCCCTGGTTATTTGAGGTGAAAAGAAGGGGGGTATCTGATTCTCATCTGTGCTGTACGAACAACCATCTGTATAAGCCAGGATAAGGGTATATGCACTCCCATCATACCCCAAGATATTTCCTAAACATAACTGGAGGTCTGGTATTACATGTGCATCCACATATTTTCTCAAAGGTACCACAGCTGATAACC